>NW_009649457.1:842105-848982 GCF_000708025.1 Charadrius vociferus | reverse complement strand
GCTCTGCCCTGGCCTCGCTGATGCTGTGGCCTGCAGAGCCCCTGCCCAAGGGAGAAGCATGGCCGGGAGGCGGCCAACGCTTGCAGGGTCCCGTGTCGCATGGCGTGTCCTTGCGGGCAGCTGAAGGGACGTGGCACCAGGCTTGACCCCAGCGACCGATGAGCTCATGCTGGGTTAGGTGCTATGGAGAGTTCATAGCTTCATTCTTCACCTGAGTCGTGGTGGAACATCACATGGCATTAGAGCACCAAGAAGTGGAGAAGGTGGTCTTCTCCTTGTCTGCCCGCTCCTCAGGGCAGACATGGCGGGGTCCTGGGGTTGCTGGTGACCAGCCAGAGCCAGGGATGGAGTGTCCCTCAGCGAGTGGGTGCTCCCAGCTGCAAGGACCCCCTTGGCAGGCACCCGGCGGGGTCCCAAGCTTTGGACCTACGTGTGAAATGAGCCCGAAGGCTCCCTGTGCATTCCCTTCTGCATCGGGGCTGGGGATGAGCTCATGGGATGCGGCAGGGGGGCAGCCCAACTCTTCCCCCCTGCCCCATCCCAGCAGCTGCCAGGCTGGAGGAGAAGAGGAAAAAGGGCTTTGGGGCTTGGCAGCTTCCTGGGGAACCCTATGCGTCCTTGTTTAGCACGAATGCCGAAGGCTGCATGCCACGCCAGCATCCCGTGTCCCGGGCGGATGGCAGGGCAGCTTCCTCCCGCTCTCCTGAGGTTTGTTTATCTTCCTTAACATGACAAAACGAGCCCTATAATTAAAGAAGCCCAAATCCAGTCTAAACAGCTTCCCACAACCCCCACTTCCCCGTGTGCAGCGAATTAGGGATGCCCGGGAGGACAAAGCCTTCTTGGCTGCAGGCTGGGACTGTGCCTGCCAGGGGGAGCAGAGGGGGGGCCACGCTGGTGCTCTGTTTGCGCTGGCCTCTGCACCAGGGAGGATTTTGTCTCGGTTGCTCCTAAGTGCCCCTTGTCAAAATATTTGGTGCGAGCTTCCTGCCGCCCGCCGGCGGTGGGTCCTCAGCTTTGAGGGCACTGGGAGGGGAGGGACTCTCCGAGATGCGGCCACTTTCTGTCGCTGCAGCCATGGGGCATGGAGCAAAGGGGTCAATGCTCCACGTGTGGATGCTGCTTTTCCCCTCTCCACCCACAGCTCCACACGGCTGTGACACTTAAAAAAAATCACAGTCCGCTTCCCAGATGATGCTGGAAGAAGAAACCGCACCACTGTCACCAGCATGGGGTACCATGGCCTGTCATCAGCCACATGTGCCCACGTCTGCAGAGACCCAGGCTAGGTAGTCTCCCCAGGGATGAAAAGACCCTGCGGTGGGGACCCTCTGCAGCCCCGTCCCTGTTGCCTGGAAGGAGAGGAGATGGCTGGCAGCCACAAATCCTCATCTTTTCCCAGTTCCCACTGCTTCTCTATCCCTCTCCAAAATCACCAGCAAGAGCTGGGAACCACAGTGGGGCCCAAGCAGGCGGTGAGGTCCTGGCCAAGGGCTCAGCAGGGTCAGGGCAGGATCCAATGTACTTCAGCGTGAAAGGCATTGTCATTAGCTATGGTTTCGCGAGCCGGTACGCCTGCTGTAAATAATTTAGCAGAGTAAATGTGTGCTAACAGCAGGTCAGGGCTGGGAGGAGAAGAGAGGGAGGAGAGTCTTGGGTCTGGAAAGCAGGGAAGGGCACTGGGAATAAAGTGAGATTATTTTCCGCCCGTTAGTAGTTTGGGGTGGTGTCTCTCCCCCCCCCGGGAAAGGAGTCAGAGGGTTCCCATGCCCGATGGATCCCTCCTCTCCCCAGTCCCCTCCCGAGCTGTCAGCATCGGTACCAGAGGCAACTGCAGGACAATTTCCAGTTGCTCTTGCTCCAAGCACTTTAATGCTGTTTAAACAATTACGCAGTTGATAAATTTTGACAAGAAGAGATAGAAATAGCCTGGGAGAGCCACGCAGTAGAAATGCTCTAAACAGATGTCCCTTTTCTCCCCCTCCTCTGCTCCCTGGGGGTCTTTATCGTTTGCTGCCAACTAAACAAGACAGTGTTTGCATGAGTTGGGATGGTGGGGAGGGGGAGCAAAATGCCTTATTAAAATGGTTTATGATACCATCCCTAGGGTGACGGCAGCTTATTTTCTCTCCAGGATGGTCTTCTCTGCACCGACGGGAGCCGTGCACAGCCTGCCGAGCGCAGATGTGGCTAATGGTGGGCCATGGTGGGCCATTCGTTCTTCTCCCCGCCAGCTCACAGGGTACCAGGCTGGGCAGCCTGGCTGATGGTGATGCAGGGGAGGGAAAGGGGTGCAGGTTGTTTGCCAAAAGCAAGTGATCGATGACGACCTGCTGTGCCAAGCAGCATGGGGAAATTTGGTCTTGCTCTGGGGATGGCAATGTGAAGAGCCGGAGCCCAACAGTGCCTGTGCAGAACCTCATGCAGCAGGGACCAGCAGTGGCTCCCCAGTGCTGCAGTTTGCCCCAATTGAGAGACCATGAAACCAGGGCTGGACCAGCGTCAGGTCCACAGAGCAAGCTTGATTTCCTGCATGGCTGAGCTTGGACGCGTAGGGAGAGGAGATGGATGCTGCTGTCCATCTCTGGAGGCCAGGAGGTCACCAAATAGGTCCATGCCAGGAAGCCATGGGGAGGTTAGGAGCCAGAGCTGAGACCTTGGTGCTGTATTTTTGCTCATGTCGGGCTGCCTTGTTCTGAGCCCTCCCCACCCGATCTGTTTTTCCTCACCACGGCCTTATGGTGTGTGCGGCTTTGTGCTGAGCACACCCCGACTCAGCGCATGTTCCACAAGGAGCAGCCTTATGAAGCATGGGTTGTCACTTGCAACGGGTGCGTGTGCCATGTCCTCTCGGTCAGGGAAGAAAGCAGAGGGCCATGAGCAGCTCTCTGCCTTTTGGTTGCTTTCTGGATGCTGTGAAACCTGTGTTGGTCTGAGCCAGTGCCTTGGGACTATGGCAGGCTGGAGCCAGGGAGCTGTGAAATACATTGTTTGTGGCAAACAGGCTGGGATTCATTGTCTGTTGTTATCTTTGATGGGGATGTGGTGTTATTCACTTTTTTGGGGAATAGCTGCCTTGCTGAATCCCTGCCTCTGGTGGCGGGGGCCGCGCTAATGGCTTGGCACGCAGGTCCTGACACACACTTCTCCTGGAGAAGTGCCCAAGGCATCCCAAAGCCATCCCTGCGGTGAGGTGAGAGCCCAAAGCACCCGGCGCTCCAGAGGCATTTGTCTGAGCCCAGAGCAGAGGGTGCTGGGCAGAGGGGTGCCCCTGCGGGTGTCTCTGTGCAGGTGTTGGTCCGGAGCGCAATGCGTTCCTGCGCATCATTGCCCACATGCTGCAGCATCCCTACCTGTACCGCAGCGTAGTTGCACGGCCCGGCGGCAGCTCTGATGCTGGAGAGATGGTGTGTGCGATGGGTGTGAATGTGCCTTTGCAAAGAGGGGATCCTGGCATGGAGGATCTCTGTCTGCTGTGGGATTGATTTCCAAACCCTCGGTCCTCCAGTGCTGGACTCATTGCTGCTCTCTGCGTTTGGACCCGAACCGCGGCCCCTTCCCTCTGTGCCTGGCTTCCCTGAGTTGCCAGCCAGGTGCAACTGCCCTCTGCAAAGGCTCTTTGGCCTCATCAGCTTCTTCCTCCTCTTCTTCCCTTGCCCTAATTGAAACCCAGGCACCCGGACTCCAGTGCTGTGCTGGGGACACAGGGCAGCCCTTGCCACCTCCCATTTCCCTCCCTGCCAGGGAGAAGAGACCCAACTCGGTGGGAAGCAGTGGGGTCAGAGCCTAAATGAAAAGGCGGAGGGGGAAACTGAGGCACAGACTGGGGAGAGATTTCCCAAAGTCACTCAACTGGGCTTGGAAACCAGACTGGTGATTCAGTGCTCACCTCGCCCTACTGGGGTGTGCTGGGTTGGGTCTCCCCCACCCCAGGGCTCTTCCCCACCACAGCCTACCCCGGGGCAGCAGCACACTCCAGTCACACAGCACTGGGTGACTCTGCATCACTCCACAGAGTGGGACAGCACATGGGCAGCTAGCCTGGAGGCATCACCCCTGGACAACCTCCACACATGCTCCCCTTTCTGCCACAACCTCCATCATCCAACCCTTCTTCCCATCCCTCCTCCTTCTCCCACTGCCCGACCAGAGCTGGCTGAGCATGGCCGGCCATCGTGTGGGTTCACTTCTGCTTCCTTCTGCTCCCTGCAGCAGTTCCCGGTCTGCAGCAGGGAGGCAGAGGCGTGAAGCCTGGGGAGGGGGGAATTCCCGTATCTCCAGTTGACTTGCTGCATTGGACCTAAGTGGCAAAATAAGTTCCGAAATCAGACCCCTGCGGTCCTCCTGGAGAAGAGAGCATGGAGGGAGGTAGCTGGTCCTGTGGCCACCCCTGTTATTCACGTTCATGCAAAGCAGGTGGAAAAACGCTGCTGGGTTGGGGACTGTGCAAGAGCACCAGGCTGCTCCTTGCTGCAAGTGCTGGTGGTGACACGTGGCTTTTGCAAACCAGGCTTGCCTTGCTGGAGCAGCGTAAGCACACCAACAACACTCCCATCGCCTCCAGAGACTCAGGAGGGGAAACACCACTGACTTTTTTAGCTGCCAAGGCAGCATTCGTGGGTGTGATTTTTGCCGTAGCGGTGCGGGGGCTCTGCGTCGGCCCGCAGAGGGTTTTGTTCAGAAGTGAAAAAGAGCGGTGGACTTTTTCACGGGCATTAAAAAGCTCACAAAGCTGCTGTGACACATAGCCATCACAGGCATCGCTTTGTTGCATTCCCTTCTCTCTCTTCGCGGTCTCCCGGCGACTGGTGGATCACAGCAAACCTCGGGGGTGGTTCTTGCTGGGGTGAGCAGAGCAGCTGCCCGAGGCTGGTGGTGGTGCGAGGTCTATGCTGCCACACACCTCCAGGGCTTAATTACGATGAAAAAAAAAAAAAAAAAAAAAAAAAAGCAAAATTGCAGAGAGCACGTAAGATACCTCTTGCAGGAAGGTGCCAGAATGGAGACGCCCCGAACTGTGGGTTTGTATTGGGACAGGCTGGCCAAAAAGACCATTCTGGGGCTTTTGGAGCCAAGATTGAGCCAGCGCTGCCAAATGCTGCATATGTAGAACAAAGAGGTGATTTTACCTCCTTGCAGCTTGGTCCCGGGATGTTATGGGAGGAGTAATTTGAGAAGGATGTTAGAAAACCAGGGAAAGTAAAGAAAGACGGAAAGGGAGCAGAGGGAACTGCTGTAAGGAGACAGACTTAAAATAGTCTGTTCAGTGGCTTCAAGAGGAGCTGGAAAGATGCCCTGACTCCCGTTGGTAATTACCTCCAAGTGGAGACGATACTGGGTACTAAACCGGCAAGCAAAGCCATAACTAGAGCCAATGACTGGAAGCTGAGCACAGCCATGTTCAAATTAGAAATGAGGCTCATATTTTTAATAGAAAAAATGATTAAGCATCGGAACAAACTGCCAAAAGCGGTGGCGGATCCTCTGCCGCTTGTTATCTGCAGAGCAAGGCTGGCTGCCTTGCTGAAAGATGATTCAGTCAAACACGAGTTATTGGGCTCAATAGAGGGGTAACGGAGGGACGTAATGGCCTGTGCAACCCAGGAGGTCAGGTGAGATGAACTAATTTTCTCTTCTGGCCTTCAAGTTGATGAGTTAAGGAAGCTGCATATCCCTGTCTTGCAGATTTAGCTTCATGGTGGCTGTTTCTTTCATCAGATGATGTGATTCAGATGTTTGGTGGTGCAGAGCAGGGCTGCGAGGACAAATCCGCAGCACAGCAGGCAGTGGGGCATTTGGAGGATGCTGCATGTCCCTACTTAGGATGGGTCTGAGACCGTGCCCCTCATCCCCTGCATCTCCTGAGGTGCTGCTCATATCTAGCCTGAAAGACAGAGGGAGAGTAGAGTTTATAAGGAGCAAAAAGAGGGAGGTGGGGAAAGGCAGAGCTGCCATCGCTGGGTCTAAACAGAATTAGCCCAACTCTCTGCAGGGCAGCTGTGGGACAGTGATGGGATGGGGATGATGGTGGCTTTCCAGATGTCTCAGCCAGCCGTGCTCCCTGCATCACCAAGCTGCTCCAGCCAATGTGGGGAGGTTGAGTGAAGTGATGGGGCAACTGAGAATGACCACCCTGGGGCAAGGTGCCTGGGAAGGAGAGGGTCGGCAGCCACCCTACAGAGCTCCCTGATGCCTCGGTTTTGTGTGCACCCTGCTCCCGGCTGGGCTGCGGAGAGGAGGCAAGCAACACCTCAGCACTGGGGTGCCTGCAGGGCACGGGGAAGGCAGAAAAGCAAAATGGACCAAAATGGGATGAGATGGCTCAGGGCTGAGAAAGGGAAAGGGGAAGGGAGACAGGGAGGAAAGACTTGGGCCAGCAATGTGCCCTGGCAGCCAAGAAGGCCAATGGCATCCTGGGGTGCATCAAGAAGAGTGTGGCCAGCAGATCGAGGGAGGTCATCCTCCCCCTCTACTCTGCCCTGGTGAGACCGCATCTGTAGTATTGTGTCCAGTTCTGGGCTCCCCAGTTCAAGAAGGACAGGGAACTGCTGGAGAGGGTCCAGCAAAGGGCTACAAAGATGATTAGGGGACTACTGGAGCTTCTTTTTTACGAGGAAAGGCTGAGGGACTCGGGTCTTTTTAGTCTGGGGAAAAGAAGACTGAGGGGGGATATTAACAATACTTATAAATACTTAAAGGGAGGATGCCAGAGGGATGGGAGCAGTCTTTTTTCAGTGATGTCCAGTGACCAGACAAGAGGTAACAGGCACAAACTTGAATGTAGGAAGTTCCATCTAAACATGAGGAGGGAATTCTGTCTGTTGAGGGTAGTGGAGCACTGGCACAGGCTGCCCAGAGAGGTGGTGGAGTCTCCCAC
>NW_009649457.1:838860-842072 GCF_000708025.1 Charadrius vociferus | reverse complement strand
TGCAACGGCTGTAGGTGACCCTGCTCTGGCAGGGGGGTTGGACTGGATGATGTCCAGAGGTCCCTTCCAACCCTGACCATTCTGTGATTCTGTGACTTGTGAGACATTAGCCTGAAAGAGAGGAACCTCCTGCCACCCCCTTCTGAAGGAGGGATTGACGGAGAGCTTTTGATGAGAGCGGAATGGATATAATGTGCCATCAAACAGCGGTGGGGAGGGAGGCGGGAGCAGCTCCCCGCAAACCTCTGCCTCCAGCATGCAGACAGGAGGTTGGCACAGCACGCCCAGAAGCACTTACCTCTCTTAATGGCCGAGCAGAGCCTCCCAGGCCGCCCCATTAGGAGCTGCCTCCTCAGGCGAGCTGGCACAAAGTGCCTGGCCAGCCCAGGGAGCAGTCATGCCACAGAGCCCAGCGATGCTGCCTCGAGCCCCAGCACTCTCGGCCCCTCCGACTGGGTGTAAGGCAGCAGGGGAGGACACAGGTTTGGGGTGAGACAGGGTTAGTTTGTCTCTTTTTGAAGCTATCTGTTCCCTCCAGGAGCACGAAGAGCCATGTGTCACGCAGGGGATGCCATGCACCCTGCAGCTCACGGTGCTGCATCCTTGTCCAAAGGTGCTGACGTTGCACAGGGGGATGCAACCCAGGGCAGGAGGAATTGGTGGTCCAGGGTAACAAGTGAGCCATGATGGGCTTGCAGCTGAGCTGGAGAGGTGGGGTTTCAGGCTGGTATTGCTCGTGAGCAAAGCAGCACCCACCACCCTGGACTCTCCACCAACACCCTGCACGGGTGAGCTTGTGCGAGGTGGGCAGCCCAGCAGAGACATGAGAGGAGGGGGATGCAGCCCCAGCACAGGGCTCCTGCCGGGCAGCTTTTCCCCACAAAAGAAACTAACCCCGTCTGCATGCTGGGGGCTGCTGCCAGACACGATCCAGGGCGCGTATCGGCAGGAGGAGCTGGCTCTCCTCGTGCTAGGAGGGGGCCAAGTCGCGTTCACCTACCGCTCCAGCAGCAGCACTCCCTGCTTTGCATGAAAGAGGCGCTTTGATTGCTGACATCTGTAGACAATCAGATAAGAATTAGAGTTATTCCTCTCGGCATAAATGGTATTTCTAATCTCATAATCCCTTAATATTGTTCTCACCAGGATGTGGCCGCTGCTAATCCCTGAGAGTTTGTTCTTGGGCAAGTTTCAGGGAAGCCGAGGAGGTGCAGGAGGAGGGGTTAGCCACCTTCCCTCCCCTCGACCCCAGAATCCTTCCAGGGTATGAAGGGAAGAGCTGGTCAGGCAGCAGCCGCTCTTGGCAGCCGGAGGATGCTCGCGCTGGGATGGAGGCATTTGCAAAGTCCTTCCACTTTGCCGCAAAGAGCCCTTGCGAGCGTCCCCATCCATGTCCCTGCCTTGGGTTTGTCTCTTGGCTGGGCAGCTCTGTGGCAGCAGCAGCAGGCCCCAGCCTGGTTTTGACACTTGACTGCTTTCCGAAAGCAGAGGCTGATCCCTGAGGAACACCCTGGGGCCTCTACTTGTGCGCTGGAGAGGTGGAGCAGGGGCAGCATCCTGCTGCTTCAGGGCTGCAAATGCCAAGGTCCCCAGGCAGCTGAAGGTGGTAGGTGCTTTGTAAGGACCCTAGGCTGCATTTGGCCCTAATTTTGCATCCTCCCCGGGCTAGAGTGGGGAGAACCACTTGGATTGCTCCTTACCCCCTGTCCTGATGTTGATGCACTGGATACAGATGTGCCTCTCTTCAGCAACCCACTGTGGCGTTCCTTCCTGGCTGCCTTGCAGGGACAGTCAAGGTGGGAAAGGGGTGGAAACCTCCCGTGGTCTACCCAGAACAGGCAGGGATTGCCATTTCTTTTGTCCATGCTGCATCTTTCCTTCTGCAGCCCACCCTAGCTGCACCTTGGCGGCTCCACTGGCAGATGCCGAACCACAACAGGGGCTTGCACCAAGCTGCCAGTGGGATCTGGGATGAAATCCAGCCTGGGTGGTATCAGGCTCCCCTGCTGCCTGCAAGCCACGTGCAGCCCGCTGTGGTGCATGGAAATCCTGCCCTGGGCACCAACCCATCCCAGTGCCAAGGGAGCAGCTTGCAACGCAGAGGAGAGCAGAGGGGCTGGGTGTGCTGGTCTCTGCAGACACAGCTCTGTGCCTTTGCTGTCTTCCGAGTTCCTTCTCTTTTACAGCAGCTGTTGCTTCTCCTGCTGCTTCAAGTTCTTCCCTGCTTTTGTTCCCCAGACAGGTCAGAGAGGCAGGACAACTGCTTCGGCTGTGTCCTGGGCATCTTCTTCATCTTGGCACGGTGAAGGTGTCGGAGATGGCTTGGTAGCAATAAATACCCCCAACAAGTCTGTGTCTGCCTGTGAGGTTTAGAGAGCCCCATGCCGGTACAACATGCCCATGGCATGGGCACACAGCAGGGCAGAGAGTGCAGGAGGAGGCTGTTTCCCCCTGGGAAGTGTGCCCATCACCATCCCCTCAGCGCTCCTCCCCCAGCAACCTGCCCACCTGGGTACCAGCATCCCTCCCCTCTGCCGTGCTGAAACCCATCCGTCATTGCCTCGCAGCCTCGAGCGATTTGTTACTGTAGCTACGTTTTTCCATGCAGGGAGCGCTCAGATCTCTGCTGGGCTGAGGTCTCCCTCTCATTTCTGCACGGCTGGAAGGAAAGGAGAGGGCTCAGCCTCCAGGCCAGGCATTGCGGACTCTGCCGCGGGGATGCTGTGATGGCAGGACTCAGGACACAGCAGTGCAGTGGTGCCACTTGCCCAGGAGTCCCTTAGTATCTTGCAAACAATGAAACTCTGCAAAGTCCTTGGGAAGAAAGAAGTGGACAGCGTTGGCTTGTAATGAACTGGTGTAACACTGCGGTGCGTTTCCCTCCTGCTCTCTGAAGGCTGGCAGCTGGAGAAGCAGCTAGTGGGTACCCTCGTTGTACTGGGAGATGCTAGTTTTCAGATTCCTCAGGGTTTTGCCCAGAAAGGGGAAATTAATGGGTTTTGCTATTCACTGGCAATGTTGGAAAAATGCCCTGGAAGTCAGAGCCAGCTGAAAATTTTTGGTGAATGGGGAAATTAGAGAATTAAGCGCTTGGGTTCAAGATTTTGCTCTTTTTTTCTGCTTGATGAGGTTTTTAATGAAATTGGAGGGAGCTCCAAAAGGAAAAGCCCTGGAAACTCAACCTTTCATTTCAAATCACCAGAAGCCAAAAA
>NW_009649457.1:837399-838837 GCF_000708025.1 Charadrius vociferus | reverse complement strand
CAAACCTGCTGCTATTGTCCTGTTTCTATTGGAAGCAAACAAGCTACAAAGCAGCCACAAATGTGTGAAACCCTTTGACGTGGCCAGATCCCTGGTGTTCACGGGGCCGGGGCCGAGGTGCAGGGAGGACAGTTTGCTCCGTCCCCATTTGGGTAGCCCCCTGCCTGCAGAGGTGTGCCTGCACCGGCTGGGGAGAGGATGGGTCCACCAGTATGGGTGGGTGAGCAAAGACCCTCCTAGGCACCTGGCTGGCATGGGTGCAGAGATGCCAGGGCAGAGCAAGGCCTTACCAACCCCTGAGACACGAGGGATGGGAAGGAGACGGGCAAATGTGTCCACTGGCACTGAGGCCACACGCCTCTGCCCCTTCCCATGCTAGGATGATGCTCTCCCCCTCCCTGGGATCTCCCTCCCTGCAGGACCACGACCCCTCTGTCCAGAATTTGGCCTTTATCTGTGCCAAATCCTGGGCGGAGAGGCTCTGAGGGCAGGTAGACATCTCAGCCTGGCTTGGGGGTCAGCTTTGGCCCCAAGCTGTGCCAGCATACTGAAAGATGCTCTAGGGCATTGCCTCTGCAGCAGGAGGGCTGTGACAGCATCACCCGGACTCTGATGACCTCCACAAGTGAATTGTGCATGTGTTATCTCCATCCCCATGGGCAGCCCAGTCCCTGTCTCTTCAAGCTTGTCCAAACCAGCCCTTTTTCTCCTCATGGCTGGGGTAACATCTCCGCACACAGCCGAAGGCCCTCCTGGCTCCACGGTAATCACCCAGGGCTGCACCAGGAAAAAGCAGATAATTAAATTCAGGCCCTCTCTTCTCCCCCAGCAAGCAGATGCAGCAAGATGGCAGTCCCGCAGAGACTTTATTTGGGGCAGGGGGCAGAAATTTTGGTCTTGAACTTCATCGGAACAGCTGCCGGTATGTGGCCACTGAGCCCGGGATCCGCTCCCCCCATCCAGCCATGCCTCGCTGGCTTATCATTTCCAATCCTATCAGAAACAAAACTGCTGCTGCTTAATGCTTCATTACAGGCTGTTATGTGTCTCCTGCACTGCCCAGGAGAGGAGCAAGGAGGGCTCTGACTCTATTTAATAACTGTTTCATGGTTCCTAATTGACAGATAAAAACGCTACTAACTCAGTTTCATCGAACATAATCCATGGGCAGGAGAAGCGGTGCCCTTCTGGAGCCCAGGCAGCAGCACCGGTTTTGATCCATTATTTTGACATGGGAAATCCGTAATGCACCGATCTGCCATCGCGATGACGGGTTTACGTCTCGTCTTTCCCTCTGTTGGTTTTGGCTTTTACACCCTGGGGGGGAAGCCGTTGGGGAGGGATTTGGGGAAGGGCGGCCGGGGCAGGCAGAGGAAGTCAGACGGTGGCTGCTGCTTCGTTTTGGGGGTGGGGGGGGGGTCCCATAAGGGGCTGCAGC
>NW_009649457.1:821994-837299 GCF_000708025.1 Charadrius vociferus | reverse complement strand
GTCTCCCTGTGGCTGTCAGGCAGTGCCATGCTCATAGCTGGGGAAGATCTGCTGAGCTCGTCAGCCATGGTAGGAACGTACCTGTACTTGCTCAGATGAAACAGGAAAGGATTTACTTTTGTAAACTTGGAGATGTCAGGAAAGCAGAGTGTTTCTTTGTGCGCTGCATGGTTAGCAGGATCTCATCCGTGCCTGGGGGTTTCTCCTGCCCCTTTTTGCTGGCGCAGGTGACCAAGTGACCCAGACTTCTTCCACACTCAATGCTGAGAAACACCAGCCGGACAAAACCCTGCTCTCCCCAAGGATGGGCACGCAATCGCATGGCCAAAAATGCAGGGTCAGGATGTGCAAATAGTAACAAGGAGTGTTGCAGAGGCAGGATTGAAAAGCCACACGCTGGACCTGAAACCTGCTGTTCAACCCAAACGCTTGGGGATTTGCGTTATCAGTTCCCACCTGGGGCCGGCACTTAAAAAAAGTCTTTGGAAATGAGATTTTTCAGGGCTTTCTTCTCCCATCACAGTGGCTGGAAACTTAAATACCAGCTGGGAGTCCCACGAGTATTTGTGACCACCAGGGGGGTTGAATTGCACCCAGAGCAGAAGCAGAGTCGTTCCCCAGCGGCGTGGGCAGAGGTGGAGTTGCAAAGGAGAAGTGCTGAGGGCCCATAGCTCTGTGCAGAGCAAAGCAAATCCGACGGCAGCTAAAGGCATCCTGGGAAGATGAAAGGTTATTAGCAGCGAGCGCTTCAGGGATAAGACGGAAGATATTGATTTAAATAAAAATCACCATAACGGCAGCTCTAACAGGACCCTGTGGGTCACTTGGAGGAGAATCAGAGGCAGCAGAGCTCCAGTGCTGGCACACTCAGAGCATTTTCTAGCTGCAAATATCATGCTGGAGAGAACCAGGACTGCTGCCCATGCTCCTGAGCAGACCAGGAGCAGGGACGGGGACAGGGACAGGGGCCCAGGTGCTGTGCCAGAGTGTGCAGTGCACTTGGGGATGCCCAAAAAGCATCGCTGCAGCAAGGTTAGCAGCTCGACTCACCATGACCCACAAGGGCATGCTGGACCTTTTGCAGCACTGCCAGGAGCCGCAGTGCCGGGAGATGGATATCCATGATCTCAGCCAGTCGTGGGGCTGCGATGGAGGTCGGATTCCCATGGTGTGAGTCAGCTGCATTCCTCCCCAGGGTCAGCGAACTGCACTGGGCTTCAGTGGCCTCGGCTGTCTCCAGCCTCGACGCTTGCAGTGATTAACTGCCCTGAGGATGCTCTGTTTGGGTGGACAAAGCAAAGGCTAAGGGGCTCCAGCCAGCTGGGGACAGCTTCAGCTGCTCATCCATGGGAGAGGCAAAGAGCTGTTTCTTGGCCACCCTTCATACCAAGAGTGATTTTATCAATGGGGTGTGAAGGGGTGATAAAATGCTACCAGCTATCTCCATAGACAGCTAATCCATTGGTATGGATTTGTTGCTAGAGAATCCGGCAGACCTGTACAGTTCCTTGTAGCTGGCTGTAACTCCTGTGCCATGGTACAGCCACCTGCAACGCCAACTGCTCTCATCACGATACGGAGCTGCATCATGCCGTGCTGTCGGCAAAGACGATGCAAGATAATAGCCAAGCTGTGGAGATAAAATGAGTCCCAGCATGTAACAGAAGGGTTTCTCCACTCCAGGGATTTTTCTACTTGAAGTTTTTGGAGTTCTTCCTCCTGATCACTGTGCTTCCATGGGAATCAGGCATTTTGCAGAGGAAACCTCCCATGCCCTTCAGCTTCCCCATTGAATATGATGGGCAGGCCATCTGCTGGACCTACAGCAGAGACAGCGTGGGCTGCGCCAAGGTGGCTTTGTGTTACCAGACCTCTGTCACCGAGCCCCTTCCTGCTTAAGGGAATTCAAACCACCTGGAGCAGCTCCCTCTGCAAGGACACAGCTTCCCTGGGGCCAGCTCGCAGCCTGGTACTTGCATCAAGCAGCGTGTGCCAAGCGCGAGGCTCAATCCAGCTCATTCATGCATTAGAATGGGTGAATGGAGATACCGATTCAGCCTGGATCCTGCCCACTGGTTTGTCTCGGGAGCATTACAGACCCGATCAGCACGGGCTGCACTCTGAGGACAAAAGAAGATGGGCAGACCCACCTGCTTGGTATAGCTGCTGGAAGCGGGCAGATGCCAGGAGCTGTGGCTGGGAGCTCCCCGGTGCTTTGTGTAGGGTTTTCTGTGGTACTGCAGTCTCTGCGTGCACTCAGACTCTGCGTAGAGACAGTCATTCGGGTTTAATGTCACCGTAAATGGCGTGGGGGGGTTTTTGTTTCCAAATCAACACGACCTTCTGGCAGGCATGGAACTCCTGGTGCACTGCTGCTGATGCTTCGCAGCCCTCCAGCAGCACCCCAGTGCTCTGCCACTCCCTTGAGGTGCTTATTTCAACGTGGAAAACCCCAAATGGGGCAAAACCAAGAGAGATCCTGCACAAGCAGCCAAAATCCAGTGGTCTGGGACTGCACAAGCCCTGCTGTCAGTAAGTCCCGGCCAGCAGTACTATGAACCTGGTGTCAGGCAGCCTCCACAGCAGGGATAAGGGCATTTCCAGCACTCTTAGAGGCTGGTTTACAATGCTGGGATACTCTCCAGCCAAACCACTTGGGTTCAGATTTCCACTAACCCACCTCATTTCCTTATTTGTTTTAATCTCCCAGCAAGAATGAAACCATCGGCTGCTTTGACCAGCTCTTTGCCTGGAATTAAATGGCTAACTCCTAACCACTGGTGGTCCTGGGCTGGCTTGTCGCAGAGAGAGGGTAATAGAGAGTAAAATTGGAACCAGGGAGCTGTGGCCGAACAAGCAGCCGTGTCCCTGAGGACTGTGAGGTGACTGACACCAATGTCCTCATGCCACATGCAGAGGCAGGTGTGTGCATCCCCTGCAGCATCCCTCTGGCGTGGGATGTGAGGGAGATGTGGGGGACCACTGCTGCTGCGTGGCCCCTGCCAGGGTGCTGCCCTGAATGAATCCCTCTTTGAAGTGCAGCAGAGCTGCCAGGAAGGCATTCAGTCCTGATTTACAGAGTTCCAGTGGCAGGGAATCCACTGGAGCCAATTGGTAATTGGTTTAATTACCCACGTGTCAAATACGTTCACCATTTTTCTTGTTTGAGTCTGCGCAGCTTTGGCTTCATCTGCTTGGGTTCATGCCGGCAGATGGAGGGTCAGGACAGTGGGGTCAAGCACACCGTCCACACCACTGAGCCTGGCTTTGCACATTGTGCCCACCATGGGTGACAAAGGCATTTGATGGGCATCGTGTTTTCAAAATTAAGGGGCTTCCTAGCACAAGTGCATTGGCTACCCACCCTGTACAGCCATGAAAACGCTGCAGACAGTTGTGCACCGCATGTGGAGGAAAGACTTGATATGCCTTCCCTGGGTGCCTGTCTGTCCCCACCGAGCACAGCAACAGCAGAGACAGACTGCTTGGCCCGGCCAGCTCCCTTCCGTGTGGTTAAAGGTAGATGAAGACAGCCCTGAGAGCATCAACCCAGCCCTTTGGAGAGGTGAACCCGTCCAGCTCTCCATGGCCTTCCTGCAAAGCCTGTTTCCCCAGGCTTGGCTCCCGTCAGGCTGTCTTCTGATCCCTCTGGCATCCCTCAGGGCTTGGGGACGGCAGGGTCTGTCCCGCACGCCTCCATCACTGGGGGAAAGGCACGCCGGAGGGGATCGCTGGGTTGAACAAAGCACAAGCTTGTGGATGTTTGAGCAGAAACAGGTTCTGGGCCAAAGTGGTCAGCGCAGGGGCATTTTGTTAAAGCCACGTGGGGAAAGGGCTCTGCAGCCTCAGGCAGCCGCAGGCAGGTCCCAGTGATTGCCCAGGCATAGACCCCGTGGGAACACCATTAGCATCCCCCCTTTATAACCCCATGCCTCTGGATTATGAGCAGCACAGGGTCTCTAAGAGCCTCGTTATCCCAATAGCTGCCCAACAGCCACTCCAGTACAGCCTTGCCCCCACACAGCACCGCACAAGAGCTGAGCCTATGACTCAAGTTTTCTAAATCCTGCCCGATTTCATGCCTTGAGAGGCATCCTGCATCTTGGGAGGCTTTTGTCCGTGCTGAGGCCAACATCCCCGTCTTGGGTATAAACCTCCAACTCAGGCAGAGCCTTCCTGCTGTTTCCAGCTTTTTGGGATTTTGGGTGGCTTTCTTTACCGAGGTCTATTGGTAGAGTTACTTTTAATAGCACGTACGTGACGTGGAGTGGGATAGACCACTCCAGCTCCGGCTGGCACATTATAAATCTCAGCGAAAAAAAGAAATGCAAAGGGCCGGGAGGGTGGGGGGTGAAAAAAAGCAGAAGGAAGAGACGGTTTTCCCAGAGCCCAAAGCAGGCAGGGGTGGGGAAGGGGAAAGGCAGGGTCGTACGGCTTGCTGGGGCAGAGTGTGCAGTTGTTTATACTGGAAATGAGTTTCTGTTTATTGCAAGCTATGGTGGGGAGACCACAAAGTGAACGTAAAACAAAATGGGAAGGGTGTGGGGAAAGTCAGAGGAGGGGGAGCGGGTGCCTTTGACAAACTCCAGAAGTCACGTCCAGTAATAAATCAAGCCGGGATCCGTCCCGGGATACAGGACCCAGAACATCTGCTTGGGCTGCAGGGAAGCTGGGCGGGTGAGGAGGGCTCTCCCAGCCCTGCCTGGGGCCGGGCGGAGGGACAGGAGCTTGGGCAGCTCAGCCAGCCATGGGTGCTGAGTCCAGTGATGCTCTCGTGCAGGCAGGGGTGGACTGAGCACCCGGGTTCACCAGGACGCAGGGGGAGACGCACCCAGGGCTGAGGGATTTAGCAAGCATCCTCGGTCAGCCTCTCCATCCTCAGTGGTGACCCCTTGGCTGCTCTGTACTTCCATTTCCTTGGCTGTAAGGTGGCACAGGGTGCTTTTCTCCCATTTGTCACTTCTCCCAAGCTTTGCAGCAAATGCCACATGGGAAGACAACTCCTGCAAGGTCTCAGGGCTGTGGCATGGCATAGGTGCCACCGGGCAGGGAGGTTCCCTGCCTTCTCCCCTGGGCAGCGGGAATTAGTGTGTTAATGGGGCTGCTGGTGAAATTAGAGACAAATCTCCCGATAACCCCACTGGGGCCAGCGTTGCATCCATTCTTTGTACAGGCTTTGAAGGTATTAAGTGCTAAGGATTTCGGTTTGACATCTGAATCCAGCTGCATTGTTGCAAGAAGCCCTTGCAGATTATTACTCTAGACCAACCTTTCATATATAATCTATTGCCCTGGGTTTAGTGCTTTGGAAGGAGTGATGGACGTTTGTTTTGCAGATTTAAGCATTCCCCTGCTCTTTTTCCTTTTCTTTTCCCCTTCCTTGGAAAAGGCATCCTGTTAATGGCCGCAGATGACACAACACATGCCAATACATTTGCAACCCATTTGGCTCACAGCAAGAGCTGCATTCGAGCTACAGACTTCCCCAAGGGTCCAAGTAAAGCAACGGGATGGGGAGGAGATGCCCTTCGGGTCCTTGCCCAGTTCTTGCCTTTACAGCCCATATTAATGGAGGAGGCAGGAGAGACAGCCACCGAGATGCAAGTGTGAGCTATGACCTCAAAAGTCATTTGCATTTCATTACGCCGAGCTGCTCTGCCCTAACTACAGGGAACTAACTATAGCTACAGGGAACTGCTCCCAGAAAATGCCCGTGGACAACTTTCTGGGCACAGGGCAGGTACCAAGCTGTGCCTCCAGCATCTCCCTGTTGCAGACATACCCCAAATCCTCCCATACTGGGTCCTGGGCAGGTTCAACCCCATGTCACTGCCAGAAAGGTCAGAAATTTTGGCAGCATCAGAGTATTTCTCCACTTACTCCAAGCATGCTGCCTTCCATCCCGTGCTGCTGTTGGCACATATTCCATGAGACAGACCTGGCTGCATGGGCATTAACCCAGGCAGAGCTGCTTTCTGTGCTCCAGGAGAGGACAGCAAGGTGTTCAGGTAAAACCAGACTGCCCTGCTCTATAAGTTTTTCCCTAGCACATCCTTGCAGCTCTCATCCGCAGCCAAGCCCCTGCTCTCAGACCTGTCCCCGCTGCTCACCTCATCTCAGAAGGGTGCTGAGCCATCTGCCTGCATCGAGGAGAGAGTTGTCCCTGATGCAGGAGGCATTTGCAGTGCTTACAGCAGCAGTGTGCTCCTGGTCTGTGACAGGGCAGTGGGGCTCGTGTGAGCCGGGACACTACAGCATCCTTCTGCTGCTGGCATGGTCCAAACTATGGGGCTTGCTCTTCTGCAGTCTTATGTGCAACGCTTCAGAGAGCGCAGCAAAATCCTTCAGTGAGTGTAATAACTTTTCCCTCCAAAGCTCTAGGGTATTTCTCCCCATCCCTGTGAAGTCACG
Source organism: Charadrius vociferus (assembly GCF_000708025.1). Lineage (NCBI taxonomy): Eukaryota > Metazoa > Chordata > Aves > Charadriiformes > Charadriidae > Charadrius > Charadrius vociferus. The sequence continues at coordinate 830,888 of NW_009649457.1, read as the reverse complement.
CTCCAGGTCTGCTGAAATCCTATCAAATACCTCCTGAAATCCCCTGGAGCCCCTACGACAGTTTATTGAGAGTCCAGTACTGTTTCACCTTGGAGGGGCTGAGAAAGGCAGGGGAAGAAAGAGCAGCCCTGGGCTTCCCTGCCAAACTCCTTGATCCTGTGCTGAGCCTCTTGCAGAGACCTCGACCCAGCCAGGAGTCCATCCCAGCCCATCGGTGGAGTATCTGGGCACCGTGGCCTCCTCTCCCCTCTGCCCCAGGTCTCTTGATGGTCTCGTGCTGTGTTGGGCAGCGCCGCTGCCTGTGCAGTGTGCTGCCTCACCAGAAAAAGCAGCAGTGCCCCGATTACCTGTGCCCAGTACCTGTCATGGCACCCCTTGCCCTGCCCAAAAGAGATTTGAGGACTTCCAGGTGACATCTCCATCCCCAGCTCTGGTGCTTGGTGTTTGCAGGAGAGTTGCCCGCCCTGCAGGAGCTTTGTGCTGGGAATTATTTCCCTTGGGAAATAATTAAAATATTTATAACAATATTTTTTATAACAATAACTGCTTGTTATTTGTTCTTGGTTGGAAGCAAATCAGAAGCTGCCTTCCTCCATGAGGAGGGACAGGCTGTGCTGAGCATCCAGGTTATCACTGCCAGGGCCGGGCCAGCAACGATGCTGTTCTCGCCACTGATCTGGTGCCGATACACTCAGGAAAAGTGTGTTCGCTTCTGGGGTTTTCGTTATTAAAAGGCCATCGATGAATTACAGGGAGTCCAAAGGAAAATTGATTAAAGGATTAGAAGATAGCGTATGACCTAAAGGGGAGATTAAGGGAATTTAGTGAGGTGCTCGCTGCAGAGCGGAGCTGGAGAAAGCGGGGAGGGAAGAAAATGAAAACAACCTTGCAAACGTTTTGCAGGTGATGATTAGAGCGGGTGAAAACAGTCGCTGTGAGTAATCGAGTCGGTTTGTGCTTCATGCTTCGTTTTGCAAATTGTGGGCTCTCACGCGGGTGGGAAGGGGCTCCTCAGGCCCCTCAAGCTGTTCAAACTGCCCTGGCCGTGCACGCCAGGAGCATCCCGTGGGGTTTGCTGGCTGCCACTTGTGGGGATTTAAGCATCGAGCCAGGATTTCAGGAAGATGAGCATCATTTTCATAAAGCAAAGAGCCTTCTTTTAGCTCCATTTCTTTACAGATAGGCTGAATAATGGGACCTCCCTTGAAGCCAGCTGAGTTAAGGATGCAGCTATTACTTCCAAATGCAGTGAAGTCTGGGGTTGTGACTTACTTCATCCCCAGGATCTCATTGCTGTAAGATAAGAGTGATGCCAGGGCCTGACTCAAGCCTGAGGATAAAAAAAAAAAGACATTTGTAAAGAGAGCAGTGATGTTGAGCAGTGGTGTTAGCTGAGCTGCTGTATCAGCCCATCCCTTCCAGAAATGCCACACTCCTCTGGGTTGAGTCCCCTCGAAGGATGCCCTTTGGGTGAGCTGCAGAAACTGATGATCTGAGGTTGGGCTCCCTGCTCCTTCCTGCCTCCGCCCCATGGTACCAGCACAGAGGAGGATTTAGGCTTGAGCTGGGGACCCTCCTGCTGTTAGTGACATGCCTGACTGGTATTTTCTCAAAGACAGAGAGTGGGCAGCTAAGGACTGGTGTGGAAACCTCATTTTCTGCGACAAATTAAGCATCTTCCCTGATGCATGTCATAAATGGGCTAGCAGCATCCCTGAGCAGCCTGAACAGCACCACCAACCAAAGCAACCCCCTGGTGTGTCTGTCGCCGCCCCATCCCCGCCACAGTCTGGCGGTGTGATTTTCCAGGCTATATTATGCAGAAGGACATGTGGGATGGGCCAGGTGGCTTCACGAGACATGCCAAGGAGGCTGGCTGCTGCTGCGGGGACTTGCATGGATTCGGGGTGGGAACAGCATGGAAAGAAGCCATATGAGGCTCCTCCTGGTCCTGTGTCAGCTCTCTACGGCCAACTCTGGCATCTGTCGGTGGACCTCTGGCTCCATCCCTGCTGTTTTCACAAGGTCCTTGCCATTGGTTCCGCAGCAGGACTGTGCCAATGACATGAAGCTGGACAACGCGTGGTCCCTGGGGCTGAGGGACAGGCACAGGCTGCAGATCATCCCCGTGGAGCAGCGCAGCATCTCACCAGGAGAGCAGTGGTGAGGGGCAGAAGGGCAGTGCCGAGGATGTGGGTCGGTGGCCGGGGAATGCTGAATCTGCGTGAGCAAACCCAGGTGCGATCTGGATGGGCAAACACAGGGTCAGCTCGAGGGTGGGCAAATGGCTGTGCTGCACATGCAGCCATGCGGTGCGCAGGGGGGTACCTGCATACAGACACCCACTTTCAGGTCCCTTGTCCTGACTGAATCCAAGGTGGAGCAGCCAGTGTAGGTTTGAGGGCGCCGTAGAGTCTGCCTTGTCAGGGGGTGGAAGCACAGCCTGACAGCCTGCAGCGTTTCCTCTAGAAAAACATGTGAGAGAAAAGAGAAGAGGCTGGTTTTCCATAAACGCCCCCCTCCAGAGAGTCAGAAATCTCTTCTTTCTTCCTCCTCTCCATTCTCCATGTGGTGAGAGACCCCTGTGCCAGCAGGTACCTCTCTCACCGTGGTAGCGCAGAGAGGAGTCTGTGGAAGAGCAGAGAGAAGGGGATGCGTCCAGGCTGCGTCTTGAGAGGGTTGAAGAGAGAAGATGTATTTTTGGAGAGCCGCTGGCTGTTAAAGGCAGCCCACACTCCCCCACTGGGAGTGATAGCTGGTAATATTCGTGGCTAGCTTGTTGCTACGGTACATGACAAAGTGCTTGTAGCTTCCCTCCGGAGGCTCCCCCTGGATAAATAGACAATTTCCAGGAGTTCTGGTGGGACAGCTTTGCCGAGGATACACGGCTGCTGATGGTCCCAGTTGTGTCTGATTGCACCTGGTATTTTCCCTGTCTTCTCCATCTGGAGAGGCTGGGAGGATGGATTGCTTTCTTGCAGCCTTTAAATAAGGTGATGGAGGGGGCAGGGGCATTGCCTGGTGTAGATCGTGCAGGGAAATTGTGCCTGGGGCTGGGAAAAGAGGGAGAAGGGGATGCTGAGTTCTCTTCTGCAAGCCCCACAGGCATGGAGGTAGGGGGTGGCCCTGGCACAGACCCTCAAGGCTCCCTAGTACCTGCCGGGGAGCCCTTGAGGACACCCCAAATGCCACAACCGAGCTGGTGAAGGCACTCCCCTCCCACACAGCAGGCAGGGATGTTCCCTCTCTCTGGCTGGCAGCTCTTCCAGCTGAGCTCCTGGAGGGGATTTCCAGAAGTTGGGGCAGATTCAGGCTCCAGGGCTGTATGTTGCTCACAGCTGGTGTGGGCTGAGATGGGGCACAGCAGAAACCAACACTTCAGAGCAGTTTTGGGCTGCTCTGATCAAGCCTTTTATCGAGGGATACCAAGGGAAGCAGACACTCCTCTCTGGAGACTGGGGTTGTGATGTGCACCAAGCACAAGCTCCTTGGGGTGAGGAGCAGCTGCTGGGGGGCTTGTGTGAGTACTGGGAAGCATTTTCCCCCTGCATTGCCTTGGCACGGTGCGTCCAGCCCCGTGTTGAGGAGAAGGGCCCTTGGAAGCAGAAACTATTTTGGCAGGGACTGGAAAATCCCATGCGATTCACGCCCGGCGTCCTTCCCGGACATTTTATAAGGGATGGGCACAGCATTTGGGTGGTGGCTGTTGGGGCGTCAAGCTCTCCTCCCCAAACCCCAGCGGTGGAAAGCCCCATGGCTGCACTGAGAAAGCAAAGAACACATCAGCCCCCTGCTCTCTGCGCGGGGGCTGCAGCCCCTTCCCCGCTGGCTGGGTACAGCAGCGTAGCACCCCGGGATGCTCCAGCCCCGGGCTGCGGGCAGGGACACGCTCCCCATCCCCGGAGCCTCCTGTGGCTCCGTTTGCCAGCACTTTCCCCTGGGACCTGCACAGTCCCTCACCCCAAATCGCTCCTCAGGTCTCCAGGAGCTGGACGGAGGCCCGGCACGCTCAATCCCAGAGCAGCCGGTAACGAGGTTTGGTCATTACTGCCTGGGGCTATGTGCGAACCAGTGACCTGGCTCTGAAATGGTTTATGTTACATGCAAATCCCTTCACAGAGGTGTTGGGGGAGGAAAGCCGGCCTCGCCGTGAACTCCCCCGGCTGGAGAGCAAATCCCAGCGCCGCAAAGGGCTTCCCGTGCCCGGCACGCTTGTCCTGCCGCCGCGTCCTGCCTTGCTGGTGTACCCCTGCCTGGTGTGCCGCACCGAGCACCGCGCGCCCCGGCCTCGCTCGAGGCCTGGCCGTGCTACCGTTATACACAAAACAATAATCAGCTGCCGTAACGAGGATGCAGAGTAGCTGAGCTGGCTTCCCTGCTGTTGTGCCGGCTCCAAGTAGAAACAGCTGCATTTGGTTTGGTTAAATGTTTTATTTACTCTCAATTATCCCAGATAACAGATTTGATTTCTTTTGTTCAATATTTAATACTGTTTCGGAGCAAAGCTGCTCTTGGGTTTCTGGTGGAGGACAGGAGGGTTAGGAGGGACTTTCTGCTGTGGTGCAGTCCCAGGTGAAGGCTGGAAGCACCCAGCATCTGTCCTGGCGGCTTCCAGCCCAGCATCCCGACCCATGGGGACAAGGTCACCTGTAGGAGCACGGTTGGGTTTGGGGTGCCGGTGTGCCAAGCAGATCTCCAAGCACCTGTGTGTGCATTTCCCTGGGACAGTAATGCTGCCCAGCACGAGCGTTGCTTGGAGGGACTCAGCTCTGCAGCTGGGAGAAAGCAGATCTGTCATGGGTGCAGGATGCCGGATGGCTTCACCTACCTAAATTACCTTCCTGCAGCATCCCGCACCTTGAGGAGCATCTCCGGAGAGGGCTGCCATTCCAGCCGGCCACCCCACCCCACGCCACAGTTGCCAGAGCCCCTCTCCTCGTGCTCTTTCCTCTGGCTGCTTAACCAGGCTTGCTCACTGATTTTTTGAAGGCTTGAGAGCTGTCAGGTTTGAAGAGCACCTCTGCTGTGCCGCAAATAGCATGGCCTCGTGCAGTGCGGGATGAAGCGAACTCTGGTGAGCCTGTTATCACGCTGTCCTGCTGCGAGGCAGCTCTTAGGGCTGGGAGCTTGCACTGCGACTGGGGCTTAAAGCAGTGCTCTGAGCTCTCTCTTCTCTATGAGTAACGCCTCGCCCCAAAATTTACAGCGCTGCCTCTTCATGTGCACACTGAATTTTCTGCAAGGGAAATGAGAAAATCCATAGCTTGGTTTACGAGCCCTAATCAGTGTAAAACAGGGCCTTTTAGAAATTTATCTTTTGCTGAGTCCACCTTTTTCTCCGGCACCTTCTGGGGAATAAATTCTTGCTCTTTGAGGCTGGGGAACTGTTTCCTAGCTGGCAGTGGGGCCGGGGGACTTTGGTTACAGCCACAGGTGTCTCTTGCCCATTTTGGGAGCTCCCAGGGAGATGCGGCAGCGTGAGGGTATTGGGGCTAGGCTAGGTGTGGGCAACTCTGGTGTTCAGCTGGGATGGCTCACACTCCAGAGGGGTACATCTTCAGTGTTTAATTTCAAGGGGGAGGAATATCCTCCTGAAAATATCCCTTGCTAAGGTTGGGGTGGCTTAGACTGACTCGGGGAGACCTAAACCCTGTCCCCATCACTTGCTGAGGTCACCCAGGAGGTCAGTGAGGGATGAGCCCATCTCTCCCTATGCCCCAGCACCCCTGGGCTCTCTAATTCTCTCTCACATGCATTTTGCCACATTAATTTAAAACAAACAAACAAACGAACAAACAAGCCTTGCTAAATCCTTCTTGAGGAAGTGGTGGTTATGAACATGATGTTCTCCTGAGCGCAGAAGCACGATGCAGGGGAGCATCCCCTGCCTCCGTACCACCCCGCCGCTGTCCTCTGCACCATCCCTCATCCTCACCCTTATCCAAAAACAGCTTGGACGAAAGGTAACAGAGCAAAATCAGAGCTTCACCTCCCTCCCTTTCTTCAGCAACAAAACACAGCCACATCCCAAGATTTGGGGTGGTGGAAGGGACCGTCCCCAGCCACAGCCACGCTGTGCTCCAGCACAGGTGATGCACAACAGGCAGATGCTCCCCTGATCCGCCGGGCAGTAGAGATATTATTTATTCATCGTTGTTTTCTTTGTTGTTTCCTACCAGCCTGCTGTACACAGACAATTTTAGAAAAGCGACGTTAGATAAATAATACATCGTGCTTGCAGCCAGCATGTGCATAACAAAAGCGTCTGCGTAGGTGAGTGCGCAGAGATGCGGGGTGTGCTGCTCTCGTCCACGTGTGCCTGCGTGCTCGGGGCTGGCACCTCGCGCCTGGATGGGTCCCCGTTGTGCCCTCCAGCCTCTGCAGCTTTGCTTTCAGTCACTTGGATGCCTTTATACTTATTAGCACGTACCCGTCACCTGCAAGGTTGCGGCTGTGGTGGGAAAAAAGTCAGCGGGTGAGGATGTGGAGGGCATGTTAGGCACAGGCGAGGGATGGAGCAGCAATCCTGCCGTGGGCACGGGGGAAGAGGCAGGGATGCTGACAGCGGGAATCTGGCATTAGTGCTGGGGTTGTCCCCCAGTGCGGGCCAGCATGGGGGCCCACATGCTGTGTCACGGCTGTAGCTCTAGCACAAGTACCTGCTGCTGTCATGGACCTTGAGGGCTTGCTGGCCTGAGACCGGGATGATGAGTTACGCAGGTGACCCCACAAGCACGCTGTGGGATCGATATCCCCCAGCAGCCCAGCGCCCGAATGTGCCCCGAGTGCACCAGAAGAAATACCTCTTACAGAAGTGTTGGAAAGGCCTCTTAAAACTTTTAATGGTACTATTTTTTTTTATTCCTCCACCTGTGGAGCAAGGCATATTTAGTACGTTCAGCCCTCAGCAGGAGAGGAAAATTATAACTGATCCATTTCAGAAACCTCTGAAAATGACCTAAAATAACTTTTCTATATATAAAAATGCCACAATTTTAATGTCCATTATCTCATGACCTAGCAGGGCTAGGAAAAGCTATTGTAGATCATTTTTAGTGGTTTCTAAAATGGTTGGTCACACTTTTCCCCTGCGCAGTGGGACTCAGGGTACAAGGACGACCTGGCTTCAGAGATGGAGAGGGAGAAAAAAATCTGTGTCTGTGCTGATGCATCCAGAGCTGTTTCATCCTCGAGGACCACTTGTTGTGCTCTCCCCATCTGAGCAGAGATGTTGAAGCCAGTCAAGCGACAGCTATTTCCGACAAGCCAGAGAGACAGCAGTCGAATGGATGCAAAGCCCAGGGTCACTGTGTGGTGGGAAACCAACCCTGTCCCTGCCACCAGTCTTCTGCAGGGGCTGCAGAGACGATGACCCTGGCACCAGCTTTGCTGCCTGGTGCAGCTCTGAATTTTGCTGGAGCATTGCACGGCTTGTGAGCGGCGTGCTCAGGTGGGATGCACCAGCTCTGGCACAGCCTTTCATCCCCTTGCCTCAAGCTTTTGCAGCAAGGCTGTGGTTGCAGCCCAAGCTGCTGAGAAGCCGCCCCGGCCGGGCATTAAACACACCGGGTTTGCAGAGAGGACATCAGCAGACGTGGGGAAAAGTGGCTTCCTGCCATGCGAGAGGTTAATAGACAGATTAGGGAGGGCAGGCGCTGTTTGCTACGATGAACGGAAAGGAACTCTGCCGTTACAGAGTTCAGCAGCTCCATGAGGCGATGGGGACGTAAATATTTGCCAGGATTAGGGAGGCTGCGTGCAGAAGCCCGGGGAGAAGTGCCCGTGCAACATGTTGCTCGGGCTGTTTTTGGTGCTGAGCAGGGGCTGAGAGGTGGACATCAGCTGGTGGAGCATGGAGGAGGTGGAGGAGGTTGGAGGGGGACACATCGCACCCAGAGGCACTGCCCAAAGCCTTAGGGCAGAAAAAGCCTTTAGTGCTCCCTTGATGGCTTTGTTTTCCTCCGCTGCCTTTCTTGCTTTCTCAATTGGCCGGACAGGCTGGCCCACATCCAAAGACAGCATTACGGAGCACTGGATCGATTGGAGCCTGCAATTTTATTTGCTCTCTTTAAGAGCCTTTGATGGGCAGGATGAGCTGTGTCGGCGAGCGCCTTTCCTGGGAGAGGAGAGGAGAGGAACAGAGTTGCAAGCCACCATCTCCCATAGGAGACTGGGGACCCTGCCACCAGCTTGGAGAAGACACCGTGGCAGGGTGGGCAAAGACAGCCCTCACAATGCACCGTGGCAGCTGAGAAGGTGCTTACAGCCCTCTCCTTCGTGATGCCTGGCAGTCATGGTCACGGTCACCTACATGATGCCATGGTCACAGCCCCAAATAGCACATCGCACTGGCCCTGCACTCTCCCATGGGGTGGACTTTCTACCCATCAAGGTGGAAAGCGGGGCAGTTGCGTGACATCCCCCTCCCAAAATGCCTGTGGCTCTGGGACTGAGAGGGCTTTGGCGAGATGGAGGTGGCAGGAGTGTCCCTGACCCTGCCCAGAAATAGAGGGCAGTGGCTGGATCGAGACAGGCTTCACACAGCAGCATCCCTTCAGCTGCAGTGGGCCGAGGATGCTGCACGGGCACCAGGATGGCAGATACAGCAGGGTCATTTTGTCCTCCTTCCCCAGGCTCTCCTTCCACCTCTGCGTTGCTAAAAGGCAGCAGAGGATGAAGGGTGGAGGATGCGGTGGGCAAAGAGGCTAGGAGCCCCAATCTTGGAGCAGAGGACAGATCTTCAAGGCATTCAAGGCTGTGAAAATGGGGCATCTTCAAAGGCTGCTGCAGAGTGGGGGTGGAAGCAGGAGGCGGTTTGGGCAGCCCCCCTTCTCCCACCAAAGCAAATCTGGAGGCACAAGCCCGCCGCAGCCGGGGGGGGGATCGGGGAGGCT
>NW_009649457.1:813462-821254 GCF_000708025.1 Charadrius vociferus | reverse complement strand
CCTGCTCCCCGACTCTGCTGCCCTTGGCTCTTTTGTCATCTGCTTGCTCCCTCTCCATCCCTGCCCCAGGGGTGCCGGCATGCATGCAAGCACCGTGCCTCAGTTTCCCCTCTGCAGACTGCAGTGCTGCAGCTGGAGCTTGTGGCATCCCCCCAGAAAGCTTTTCTAGCAAAACTCATCATTATTTTCTGACCATGGGCTCTGCTGTACAATGCCAAGCCAGGATCCCGGCAGCCCGCCCTGGCAGTTCGTGCTCATGGCAAACCAGCTGGGTTGGCCCTCTCCAGAGGGCATGATTGGGCTGCTCTCTACCATCAGGGTCCTGCTCTTGTCCTACATGCATCCCCAAGCGTGTTACACCGGTGAGGGCTGGGCTGTGCCTAAGTGGGGCCGAAGAGACCTCCAGGAGACCAGCAGGGCTGTGTGCCACACGGGGGATTTGCACAGACATGGCTGCAGGGATGTCTCATTTTTTGCATTAATATCTTGAGGCTTTGGCATCCTCCTGGTGCTGCCAGCTCACCGGTGCAGCAAGGGCACCCTTAGCTGACTCACTGCATCCTTTACTTCTCTGGCATGGCATGCAGGGGGGTGGGATGCTGTTGCACGGCTTTTCCTGCCCCAACATCAGTATGGGTGGCTCCATAGCAAGACATGTATGCACAGTGCTATGGGACTTGTGACTTGCCCTTGGAGCCCTCGGGGGAAGGAGTTTCCCAGCCTGGGGGTGGCTCCCTTGCATCACTGCATCTCCGTTTGCATCTCATTTTCGGTGACGGCCATGGGTAAGGCATCTTCCTTAGCGGCAGGGAAGAGGGCAGTTAGTCGTGTGGTGGGGAATGCTGCCAGGACTGTGGCGGGGTGGTGAGCAGCGATGTTTGCACTGAGGCTGCCTGGTTTGCCAGGTTTGTTTCAAAACCTCTGCTTGGAGAGAAGAGCATGTCCTGGGACATTCCAGGTGGGAGCATGAGGACGAGGGCTAACGAAGGGGAAGAGGGACCAGCACAGATTCAGACAGCCTTTCTGAGGGAACCCTGGTGCACATCCGGCCCGAGGAGTGTATTTTATGGCAAGGTACTGTGCCTGGGGGCTGCAGTTAGAGCCAAACTGCTCTTAGCAATGCAAGTGTCCAGATACCAAGGGGACTTGACTTTGGTGTCAGTTCAGATAAGGTTTTTACCAACCTACGAGAGCAAAATTTATCAGCTGAAAGGTATCACACCTCATCCTCCCACACGCACTGGCCCTCAGCATTTTGCAGAGTCTTCCTGCAGCTCTGGCTGTGCTCCAGCAAAGAGTGCAGAGTTCACCTGTGTCTGGGAAAACCAAGCGCAGTGTGAACACTTGATTGGGTTTAAAATCTTTTTCTGCCTCTAACCTCTAGGACTGGCTGATGAGGCCAAGGTAGGCTGCATCCCAATGCATGCTCTCATCCCGTCTCCAGTTGCCTCTGTGTCTCTTGGGAGGCAGAGCCTTGGGATGGGATGCTCTGCCCCACTGCTGAAAGCATTAACACTGCCAGTCCTCCTGGAGAGCTGAATTTTCTCTGCTCGTTTTAGGTTGTTCCTCCTGATCTTACCATAAGTGGTCCTTCTTCCACCCTTTGAGGACCTATGGTCTTTTAGAGGATCATCCCCCAACAAGTTTATCAGTCGCTCCCTGGGGACATGGCAGAGAGAGGCACGAGCACTGTAGCTTAATGGGGTCAAGAGAGCTGCACCTCCTCCCCATCAGTGACATCTCTGTTGCAGCCTTGAAGACTTTCCCCTGGTACCTGCCAGCCTCCTCTGCCACTCCATCTCTCATTAGAGCCAGTGAGCTGCAGACATGGTACAAAGGCACCCAGATGCTTCGAGCAGCTGATAACACAGACCAGGCTCCCCTTGCCAACTGTGTCCCCTCCCGAGCTGGCAGCAGCTGAGAGTGGAGGGACATACCCTTGTTCAGAACCTGGTGATAACCCCACCTCAATGGGTAATTGCTCTTTTTTCCCTGGCAGCCCCCCCGAAGGAGCCAGTGCTGATGTGCCGGTCCAACAACTACCCAAAGGGTTTCTACTGCAGCTGGCACCTGCCCACTCCCACCTACATCCCCAATTCCTTCAACATCTCCGTCATGTAAGTGCCAGGGACGGAAGGGTGCCGTGGGGAAGGATGCTCCAGGGACATGCAAACTAGATGCTTTGTCCCCAGAAAGTCCCAGTTTCCCCAGAGGGGGCCAAGAAAGTCCCCAGCTCCCAGGTTGCCTTTCCATGTCCCCCAGGTCCGGCCTCTCTCCACCACTTGTCCACAGTGGGGGTTGTGCCTGCTGTTTTTCAGCACATTTGGCACAGTCACGCTCCCTTCTGCCGTGCACTGCCTGCGACCGGGCAGCAGCGTTGTCCCTTACCTAGAATTGGCGTGGCATGGCATCGTCCCCCACCCTGTTCCCAGGTCCTGGCACAGCTCTTGCACAGGCTGATGCTGTGTGTTGTCTTCTGGGGCTTTTGTCACCTGCAGAAAGGAGACCCCGTTTCTCTCACAGGGGGGGCAGAGCCAACCCCAACCCAGCAGGGTCTCATCCTTGCCTTGGGGCCAGCGTGAGGACATTCTCTGTGCAGGCTTAGGGTTAATCATCGCACATGAGCCTGCAAAATTCCCCGGCAGGGGGAAGCAGCCCTTTGGCTGCGGCAGGGGCTGGTGCATGGGGACAGCAGGCACAGCGCTGCTGCTCCTGCCTCCTCCCTGCAGCAACGTGGGTGCATCCCCTGCCCCAGCACTGCTTCATAGGTAACAGCTCTTCTCGCCTCTACTTTCCAGACACGGCACGAGAGAGATGGTCTGCGAGAAGGATGTCTTTCCCAAAAACAGGTGTCACATCAGATACCTCCAGCTCTTCTCGACGGTGAAGTACAAGGTGACTCTGACAGTCACGAATGCTCTGGGCAAAAACTCCACCACTCTCACCTTTGACGAATTCGCCATAGGTAACTTCCACGGCAGCAACTGGCCTCTCCGAGACGGTGTTGGGGTTGGCTTGCTCTGCACGCAGCGTCGCCCACCGGAGCGACGGGCCGGGGAAGGGGCAGGCTCTCCAAATGGAGCTTCTGCCTGTCCCTCCATGAGATGGAGCCAGGGTCTGAGCCACGCTGGTATCCTCCCCGTGCCCCCCTGATTCTCACGCCCCTGCTGTAAGTGATGCCAGCACCTGAGAATCCTGGAGGAACCAGGCAGGATGCCCACTGGCAGCCCCTGTGCTGCTCCCGTCGGTGGCCTCGTGCCCTGCCTGGTCCCATCCCCTGTGGTCCAAGTCTCCCATGGTTTCTGGGTTCATCCCTGGTGGAGGTTGGGGAATTGACTGCCGTGAAGTGGGGCAGAGGGCTGTGAAACCGCTGTGGTCCAAATGGTATTGCCCTTCGTGCCCCTATGAGCGTTCCTAAAAGAAAGGTTTAGTGTTTGTGCTGGAAGCAGAGTCATGGGAATTAGGATTGGAAGAGAAATTAAAACGTCCCATTCTCTTCCCCTCAGAGAGCTTTATTGTCAGGATAAATCCCTCCCAAAGTCATCCTCCACCACCCCTTACCTAACATGCTTCTTAAAACCCTATTTCCCCCTTTACACCTCTTCACTGCCCAACCAGGGCAGTGGGTGCTGTGCAATGTGGGACAGGGAGCAACGGGTCTTGGGGGGTCAGGGTGTCCATGCCACCGGCTGTGCCGCAGGGATGCTGCCCGACCATGTCCGGACCCACGGTGCGGATGCTCCTCTGACTTTGAAGGACTGGCGTGGACCGAGCAATTCAGTGCTGAGAACAGCAAAGCAGGGAGCTGGGCACAGCGCTTTTGCCACCAGCCAAAGCTGGATCACAGCCCATGCTGTGACAAGACTGTCCATCCTCACAGAACAGGAAAAACGGGAGAGAATGGAATTCAGGAACACGTCGAAAAACAATTTGCTGGTTACATGTGGCAATTACTGGATCAGAAAAACAAATAAATGAATCCTTGAAGTGCAGCCAGCAGTCAGTCTTTGCTTTCGCTGTGCTGCATGTCCCAGTCCTGAGCGGCTGGAAGTGCTGGAGTGCAAGAAGAAGAGCTCCACTGCTATCCCAGATTTTACATTTCTACCCCAAATCCTGGAAAATGTCAAACAAGAAACAAGGTGCGAGCTCTGAACAGAGCAGGGAAATTATTTTGGAGCAGGGACTGTCCTGCCATGTCCCTGCATCTGAAGCTTGTATTCATCGGTGCATTGCAAACGTGGATAACAAGGCAAGGAGGTTAGCAGGGAAGTGTTGGAGTTTCAATCACTTGGGTGCCTTTAAATGGAAATTGTTGTGTTTGTGGAAGATACACTCCTTAAAAATGAAGGTAACCTCCAGCCCACAGGGCCCAGGGCAGCAATTAAGCTGCATTTTCTGAGTTCCTTGCATTCCCTCCTGCAGGAGTTCAGGGCATCGTCCTGTAACATCTGCATCCCACCCATGCCCTGCCTGGCTTCGCAAACATCTGGTCCTCCGTCCAGCACACAAGGGCAACCCCCCAGGGAAGCACACCCAGCTGCGAGCCCGGGGCATCCCGGCACCAGCACAAGCTGGATCCAGCCCAGCGGTTTGAACTCAGCCCGGGTCAGAGGAGCGGTGGTGAGCAGAGGACAGCCGTGAGCATGGGTGCCATATTGCTGCCTCTTGCAGGAGTGCCTGGAGGGGTGCAGGGTGCCTGGACACGTCCCAGGAGTTGTGGTGGTAGGTGAAACCTCCCATCACCACCTGGAAGATGCTCTTAACACCCGCCGGGATGGCACTTGGGGAAGGGGCGATGGGCTGGTGCTGACAGGAAGGGCTGTGTCCTGCACCCTGGAGCCACCCCACTCCCATAAACACCTCAATATCTCATGGGCTGAAAATCTCCATGTTCCGTACAGCTATGAAATTCTTCTCCTCGGGATTTGGTACAGCCGCTGTGCATAGGAAGGACAGAGTGACGGAGCATTCAGGCAGGCAGTGGGCAGGCTTAGCAGGGTCGTTACGAGATGAACTCAGCTGCCACCGATCAACATCCACCTACCCTGAACGGAGCTTCTACTTGTGCTGTCTCGGTGTTTCCAATTAAAACAAGCGCGCTGCGTTAGCGTATTTTGCCATGCAGTTTTGCCCCAGGTTGCCTGTTCACCTTGAAGAAGCTTCTGCTTTCCAGTGGCTCTTCTGGCTCTATGCAGCTGCAAACCTGGGGCTGTGTCCCGGCGTGGTGGGTGCAGGCAGTGTGGATCCAGCACCCAGTAGGTTCCCTGGGGATCTCTACCAGCATCAGCTGGGCTGAGGTTTCATCTTGGAAGTTGTGCTGGGTTTGGCTCTGCTAGATGGAGGGGTGGAAAACCTATGGCTCAGGACAAAGCCCTTGGATCGGCTCGTTGGAAAAATGCTGCGTGGGAGCATTGCAACATGTGCACGCATCCTGCTAAAATGGAGAGACGGTGTCAACCAACGGCTGCATGATGCTTCTGCTAAAATCCCAGGGCTGGGGATGTCAGGGCCTGCCTTGTGTTTTCCCCTTAGCCTAGAGAAAACCATCACACCTTCTGCATGGAAGTTAAACCCCAGGGGTGAAGCCCCGATCTCATACCCTGGCTGGAACCAACGTGAGAGCAGTGCAGGGCCAGCATCTCTCCCTGCCGGCACCGTCTGAGCCGGGAGCAGATGCACTGCTGGGTCAGACCACCGGCCCAGGCAAACACAAAAAGCCCCCTGGGAAGGAGTGACCTCCTTTGGTTTTGCTTCCTCTCTCCTTCATCCCTCCCTGGAGCCCCCAGCAGAAAATCCCTTCCACAGCCGCTCAGAAGATGGGCTCTAATTGAGTGGAAAATGACTGGTACTTTCTTTTGCTATCCTGAGCCCATGCCTTGCTGGCGGTTGTGCCGTGCTGGTTATTAGCAGCCAGCTGCGAGGGGTCACTCTGCATTGTCATTTTCAGTGATGACTGCAAAAGCATTTCCAGCGCTCTGGCCCCCACCTCTCGTTGGTAGGAGATCCAGGCTGCCTTCCTCCTCATCTTGCTCCTGGAAATTGTTTTCATAATTACGTCTTCTGCAAAGGTGAATTAATGAAGGTGAATGTGGGGAGAGCAAGGTTCTGCAAAGCTCTGCAGGCATCAGGGCTCCAGACGAAGGCGGGAGGAGGTGGGAAAGGGGCTGGAGGAGCTGGATGGGAGAGAGCCTTGAGGGAGAGGAAGGTGCCAGAGAGGAGTGAGGTGGTGTCTCAGGAGCTCCCACCTCCCTCATGATGGCTGGGACATGACAGCATGGGGACATTTGTGGCCCTCCAAGGACACAACCCCACCTTCCTCGTTTGTGTTTCAGCCCAAGAACCAGGTAGCTGGCGCATGCATCCCCCAGGAAAGCAGGGGCATCACCACCACGCAGCAACACTGGCATCCCACCTTAGCGCCTTTCTCCTCGTGTGGGCCTGGGGCAAATTAGCAGAAGACACGCAGCATTAAAAGGAGGAAGGCAGTGTTGGACGGAGCCTTGCAGGCATTGGTGCCTTCCCCAGATCTGCCACCCATCCCTTGTGTGACCTTGGGAAGGTCATTTGATCCTCCCAGCTCCAGCTCTGGAGCGATTAAGGCGCAGAGCATCTCGAAGGGGCTGCATGAGGACAAATGCGCCCATGTCTGTACAAAATTCGGAGTCTCTGAACGCGGGTATACAGTTGCCTAGGCAGAAGGTCAGTTCAATTCATACTACTTAGGGAGGCAGAATTAAATTACCCAGACTGACATTTGGCTAAGACATGGAGTTTAATGTCCCTCTGCTCATGGAAAATGCCAGGGGATATTTAATGGCCGCAAGGGATCCATTTTAGTGCTCATTGGAGAGACGGGATGGGCGATAGGCCCCTGGGTGCTGCAGGGTCTCAGCTGCCTTTCTGAACCACTGGCTCTGTCTTGAGATGTGTCTAACAGCAGCCAGGAGCGATGGATAGCGGAGGACTCACAGTTAAGCGTGAGCGTGCAGTGCCTTTAGGAAAAGCCTCTCTCCACGGCTCTTCTTGCACACCGAGCCCTCGCTTGGACGCGGCAGCTGAAAACCAAGCGGGAAGAGCTGTGAGTCGCCTCCCGGCCAAGTCCCCTTCCAAGGAATGTCTGATGATGCTCCCTCGGCTCTGTGGGATAATATTACATCTGTTTTTGTAGCCGCTTAACCAGTACTCAGCCTAATGCCCATCGTCCATTATTATTATTACTATTATTGCTTTTATTACATTACTGCCTGCAGGCCCTTGCCGAGGACAGGGCTCTATTATGCTGGCTGATGTACAGCCAGACAGCCCCTGCCTCCTCATGTGCGGGCTAAATGAAAGCAGACAAAGGCCGGGGAAAGAGGAACGCTCGTCCCCGCGTGTGCAGGAGGGACCCGGGAGGCTGCAGAGGATAAAGGACTCCTTCAAGGTCACACAGGAATGGGGGAGCTGAACACAGCCCGTCTCCCATCGCTCCTCAGCTGGCCCCTGCAGAACAGGCCCTGATGTTGCCCATGATGAGCACAGCGTAAGGAGGTTTGTCCTAAGAGACATAGGTTTGTCCTAAGAGACGTAGCTCTGTCCTCGCCGGACCGGCTGCCGGAGGCGCAGTCCCCTCCCCTGGCTCTTGCATCCCCACCGCCTTGGAGGGACGTGGCAGGAAGAGCTTTGACTTTGTGCTTTTGGAGGGGCTGGCACTGCTGCGCTGTCGAGGCTGGGCAGGAGCCCCGCGGGTGGGGGGACACACGGGGAGGCAGCAGGGGCTGTTGGTTTTCCCATTAACCCGCAGCGCCGTTTG
>NW_009649457.1:805332-813406 GCF_000708025.1 Charadrius vociferus | reverse complement strand
ACAGCAGCAGCATCAAGGCACCTTTTTTTATGCTTTCCTCCAGCCCAACACAGTGGCATCTCTCGTCGCTGCACAAGCACGCGTCCTGCCTGTCATGACTGCATTTAAGCATCCCTCTGCCATGGCTGGCACATCAAAAAGCAGGGCCAGGCTCTCTGCATTACCCCTGGGAGTATCCCTTGTGTCCATCCCCAGCCCGGTGCTTTCCTTCCCAATTCCTCGCTGCAGAGCTGCAGTTTGCAGTCATCTGCACTCGTTCAGCCGAACAGGCTTTTGTTTTGCAAACCAAGCCCGCCGAGCCAGCCCTGGATTTATACTTTTCCGTATGCGTTTGGACTCCAAGTCCCTGTCGATGGAAGCTGATGTCCAGCCCGAGCCTGGGGATTCGAAGCAAGCGGAGGAATTGCATAGCCATCTGGAGTAGCTCAGCACACCGCAGACCCATCAAGTCATCCCTCCTACCAAGGATAACGCTGTACATGGAAAATTTTGTCCCATCCCACCACAGAGAGGGGTCAATGGGACCCAGGAGGTGGCACTAGGTACCCATGGTCAGGCCCATGGGTGCTTGCTCACCAGCCACTCCTCGAGCCTCCAGGAGCATCTTCTGAGCTCCCGGTGCAGTGGGGATGGAGGAAGCTGTCCAACCCTCCTTGCACCCACTGTGGCAGAGGGAAAGGCGATGGGCAGCAGGAGAGGCTGGCAGGGTGTAGTGAAGATGACGGTGATGGAGGACTGCAGCAGGGTGTGTGCCAGGGTGCTGAGCGAGAGGGCTGAGGAGAGGAAGGTGGTGGCGCACTATGTCTCAGGAGAAACAAGGAACAACTCTGGATCCCACCAAGGTGGTTGGGCTGTGGCTTCATTTCAGCAGCCCCCCAGTGCCTAACCTACAGCCAAGAAAGCGGGTTGGAAAGCATCACAGGCTGGTTTCTCCTAAGAGGAGCAAGCAGTGGTGATGCAGGTAGGATGTCTACCTGGAGACAGTTGCTGCAATGCCACCACCATCCTGGAGCAGAGATGGCAGTGAATGGCACACACATGACCCCACTTGCAGCATACTGGCCCCACGTCAGTGCCTGGTCTCGTACATCTTCAAGCAGAGGGAGAGATGCCCTTCGTGCATAGGGCAGAGCTGCAGGCAGCAGACAGGCAGGCTAGTGAGGGAGCAGCTCACTCGCCACCACCACCTCCTTCCTCTCCCAGGGTAGGCAAAGCCCCTTTATGGACATCATCTCACACCCACAGCAGGTGAACCCCTGGGGTCAACATGGAGGAGAAGACCTCTGAGTGCAGGCCAGGAGCTCTGCCAGGCAAAAGAGGCTCCCAACAGCCCCAGCGTCCCTCCTCCATGCTTGGGAGTGAAGTTTGATGCTGGCCTCTTTAGAAGCTGCTGCTCAAAATGGTCAGAGCCAAGGGACCGTTACTCAATCTAGAGATTTTCAGGCCAGGAGGGAACCATTGGCCTGCATGGGGACTTTGGAGGGGGTTAACAGCCCTCCCAGGACATGAGGACTCGTGTGCATTGCTATTCTTGGAGTGCACAGAGAGCCCTCTTCCATCCCAAGAACTGCTGAGCTCCCAGCTCCCTGTGACCTGCTCCTTCCAGCCCACGAGCAAAGGAGAAGTTTGAGCTGTTGGGAGCTGAGCAAACCCTCGGTGAGGAGCAAGGGTCGCTCTGCAAGGGGCAATGCTGTTCAGCACAGCCTGTCTGGAATTTGCTCCCAGCACTCTAAAAGTAGCTGCAACTTCAAAGCACATCGCATAGCTCACAGCCAATTAATATTCACTTGAAATACTCGTCAGGTGGCAAGAAAATATCCCTGTATCCCAAAAGCAGAGCGGGGCTGAGAGAGAGATACCTGGGGTGGAAGCTGACCACAGCAACCCTTCGCCCTTGACAAATATGATGTGCCAACACTTTGAATCCCCAGAACCCCAGCTCTAAACCCAAGGGCCAAACTCTGGCACATTACTTTGAGGTAAGTGGGTTTGAATGTAGGTCAGACTCCCAGAAATCAGAAGGTGTGAGGAAAGTGCAGGATTTGGGCTTGGTGGGCTCCTCACCCTGACCCAAGGTAGCCCTGGTCCTGGCCAGCTTGTTTCCACGTCTCCAGCACTGGCGTCTCCTTGATGGTGGTTATTTTGTGCCAGGACAGTTGTACCACTGACCTGGATAAGAAAAGGTGATTTGCACCTAATTAGTTTGGGAAAAGGATGTTCTGTGTGTTGGCTGCCCACCTCGGAAAGCAGATGGTGCAAAGCCCAGCCAGCTGTGCCGAAGGGTGTAAGGATGCCACGTCCAAAGCTTTACCAGCCACCGTCTTCTCTTCCAGTAAAGCCGGACCCTCCAGAGAGCGTGGTGGCCAAACCTGTGACCAATAACCCTCGGAGGCTGGAGGTATCATGGCAAAACCCCTCATCCTGGCCCGACCCTGAGTCTTTTCCGCTCAAGTTCTTCCTGCGGTATCGGCCCCTCATCCTGGACCAGTGGCAACACGTAAGTGATGCTGAGCTGGCCGGGACAGGAGGGAGTGGGGGAAGATGGTGTCTGGGAGCAAGATGCACTGGGAACAAGTGGTTGGGGACCAAAAAAAACCGTCTATTTACTGCCCAGGCAACCCAGACCCTTTTTCTCTCCTTCTCTGTCTCTCCTCCTTTCTCTCTTCCTCTCCATCTTTCTTTTAACTCACATTCTGCCTACAAATGGCTGTGCAGGCTCTCCCCGCTCCGCATTTTCATCCACAGCCCCTATCTACTTTCCATACATATGTTCTATATAAAACCTGCCAACGAGATGTAAAAGGCATTTAAAGTATAAATGTCACCACATTTAAATGCGCCTCTGCCACATTCAGATTTTGAACAGAAGATAAAATACTGCTCGCCGTAACTCAGAGCACAGTCACGGAGCAATTGCCACGATGTTATCGTATTTCTTACTTTTATTTCTTGTTTCTTTAAAAAAAAAAATAGTCAGTGAAATCCTTGGCAGCCCGGAGGACAGATTTCATTTGTTAGCTGCAGGAAGATAACAAATGTTTTTTTTTTTTTTTTTCCTCTGTGTGCTGCTTGCATGCTCAGCTTGTGAAGGAAAGCAATCTGCCACTTGAGGAGAGGTGCTGCTATGCTGGCATGGCTCATCCAGCATCCCCTCTGCGCCGAGCTGGGCAAGTCAAAAACCAATTAGGTGCTTTGCTTGATAAAGCGTTACGCACCCCCAAAAAAAGACAAACAAGAGGCGGCACCTGGTTCACAGGGAGCTTACCTGCATCATGGAACCAAGCAGAGTTTTCTGCCAACCAGCTCTTCTTGGGGAGAGAAGCAGCTGAGAGATGGGATGGAAGGCTTTGCTCGTGTCTCTGCAAGATGTTGGTGTCTTGGCAATTTTTTTCTTTTTTCTTTGATTGGTTTTTTTTTTTTTTTGAGGAGGCAGTACCGCAGGTCATGTTTCAGACTGAAGTGTTTGCTGATGGCTTTGAAAATCAGAGAAGGGTTGGGAGAGGGTTTTCCTGCTTGTCTCTTTGCTTCCCTCTGGGGAGCAGAAGAGCATCCGTGGAGCATCCCAAGGGGTAAGAAAGCAGAGGTTGAGTTTGGGTATTAGTTTTGCTGTGGGTATTTTTTTTTTTTCACTTGAGGGAGAAATACTCAAATTGTAGAATTTGTGAAAAAGGGGAAAGAATGAACGGAAATACCAAACACAACGTCAGTTTTTTCAAGGTGTGAAACTGTTGTGGAAAAAGCTCATGTTTTTACCCTGCCACAGCCCAATCCAGCCAAGCACCCTGAAAATGCAGCAGTTTGCACCCAAAAGATGGCTGCCACCCACAGGGTGGCTGGTTCCTCCATCACTGGGTTTTAGGTATCATATTCATGGGGTCAAGCTGTGCCAGTCCCCTTGCTGTAGGGCCACCGAGGGCACGGTGTGGCCTCTCCATCAATGCTCTCGGGCAGGCAGCAATGGTAGGAAATACATGGAGATGTTGGTGACACTGCTGGTGGGGCCACCCTGGCTGGAAAAGGCAGTTCTAGGGCAGTAAAAACTTAATTTCTCCTATTTAAAGATATCTTGAGCTGCAGAGAGAGGTTGACGTACCAGACCTCATGGTGGGTACAAGGAGAGCTGGGAAGGTTTCATCTCCCAGCATTCCAGGAGGGCACAGAAGTCCTGGGTACTGCTTTTAATCAATATCCCCTTGCAAGAGACATGTCCCCCATCACTGGCTGATGGAGAAGTGTGTTTGGGGAATACTTTGCTTGGTGAGCAAGTGCAAGCATTCAGAGTGTGAGGTACCAGTCTTGTTATCTGACTCTGTGCCCCGCCATCCGGGTAATGAAAAATCTGATTTGTGGATGATTTGAGGAAAACTGCCACTATTCATCAGATGAATTATTTGCAAAGCCTAATTCAATCAGCTCCCAAACACCAAGGGATGGCAGTGCTGCAGCAGCAGCAGCCGAAGCTGCTCTGGCCCCAGACCCCCTTGGCACGCTCAGCCTGCTTAGCGCAGTCAGGCACCCTGCGGATGCAGGGATTTGCACCCAAAAATGAACCCAACTGATGCCAGCATGCTGGGAGCATGCCCAATCCATGCTGAGTTCTGTTTTGCTTGACCTACTACTTGTTGGCATCTTGGGGGTGGGGGGTGTACCTATTCCCCCAAACCCAGTCAGCCGAGGGAAGGACATGGTTTGGTAGAGCCAAGCCTCATTCAGCCATCCAGCTCCTCCTACAGTGGTGGGGTTGGGCCTCTCCTCAAAGGGACGAGTGCCCTGAGAAAGGATACAGTGGTCACGTATGCCATGCTTGCCTGGGGGTGTCTTAATTCTTGCCGATGTGAAGGTCTCCTGCAACAAACTGCCCTACATCTTGGCTCTTGCTGTCCTCACCGGCTGCTGGCATGCAAAAGCCATTGCACACAACCTGCTTGCTGACAACGGGGCAGCTTGGGAGCCTGGCAGGGAGAGGAGAAGTCTCCACCAGCAGGCAGAAAGAGCTGGGTAACCTCATGGTCTGGCACATCCCTGTGTGCCCAAGGTCCCCATGCTGAGCCCCATCCCTGCCTCCTCACGGCAACCCACCCATGCACCGGCTGTGGGTTTTAAGCATCTTCTGCCACCCTCTTGGCAGCCCCGCGGGAAGCCCAGCATCCCTGAGGGAGCAAACCCACAAGGGAGTACCAGAGACTGCCCAGAGCCAGGAATATCCATGCAGGCCCCGCTCACACGTGTCTTTTTTTTTTTTTTTTTTGTAGAAACGGCAGCTCCCTTTTCTCCCCTCCAAATCCCATTATCTTTGCAGGGTCTGATTTATGCACAGCACCTCGGCAGGCAGGACCGAATGAGCACTAATAGGATCAGATGGATGTCGAGCTGTCGAATACCGTAGGGCCTGATTCAATCAGCGTCTGCTTTCTCCCAGGCTCTTCCTTTCAGGATTTTAATAATGCCAGGGCTTGGCACCAGAAGATGAAGCCGTCCGTGGCGGGAGCGGGGGATCTTATCGAGACCGCCGCTACGCAAACTAGCCATAAAAGCAGTTCCCTCCCTCCTCGAGAGAGAGCCAGGCGATGCTTGGCACAAGCATCCCCCCCATCAAGCAATATCTGGGGCTGACCCAGAGCTGGGGGGACGTCCTCATCCCCTTCCCAGTGCTTTGCAAAGGTGGTTCTGAGCCCCAGCACACAGTTTGCACTCCCCTTCCCCTGCTCAGCAGCGTCTTTCCACTCAGGCCACTTAGCAGCTCTTGTGTTGCCGTTTGCTCTGGGAATTATGATGATGTGCTCTGGGAATTATTATCATGGAGAGATGATGATGATGAGTTTCCATGTGAGCGTGCAGCGGGGCGTGTGCCGGATGCTCCTTGCGCCTCAGTGCCGCCTCGCAGGAGCTCCCTCGCACCCAGCCACGGGCATTTCCCAGCTGTTCGGGATGCATCCGTGTCACATGGGGTGGCCACGGACTCCCCTCCACTCCACCAGCACTGAGCTCGCTCTGAAACTCAGGCAACTTTGAAGTCACACTCCTGCCTTGCTGGAAGAGGGGCTGGTGGTTTCTCTGCTGCCAAAAGAGAGATGGGATATTTGTAGCCTAAACAGGTTTTTTATTCTACTCCTTTTGGCAGAATCTCCCCTTCTGTCTCCTAAATATAAAACATTAAATGTTTAGGGTATCCTTTATTTTTCTCGTGCTTTTAAGTTTGTAATTCAAGCCAGATTAGCGTGGTTTCCTCTTCTGTTTTATAGCCCCATCCTGGCCCCAAGCGAGCTCTCCTAATGCTCTCAGATGTTCCTCTAATGGCTTACCTAGGCTGGAACTGGATACCCTTTCCTAATGGATTGCTAATAGCCTGTTTCTGGTTTTACAGGCTCCTTCAGTTAACTCGCAACAGCAGCGGTTGCCATGCTCATACATGCGATCTCCCTGCAAGCCCGACTGCACTCTGACCCCTCGATGCGGGCAGGTGACACCATCCCGAGCATCTTTGGGGAGTCCAGCCCAGGATAGGTCATGCACCCAATTTTCTCCCACATCGCAGCATTTGCTGGAGCAAGATCTCCCTTTTCCCAGTTTTTGGTGGGAGATGTCATATGCTGAGCACTGACCAGCTCGGTGCATGTCCTGGGAACGTGGCAATGTTCAGAAGGTATTTCTTAAGCAGTGTCAGAACTGGCGGCCAGGCCGAGGGAGGATTTCCTCCAGTGGGTTGCCAGCAATTTGCAGATGCTGACACGAAGTCTAATTGAACCCATTGGCCACGCTGACAACATGAAATGTTAACGAACCGTGAGACGGGCTGCGCCTCAGATCTTGAGATTTGCAGTAAAAGGTCATGAGATATTTAAAGCTAATAATGTGGTTGGGTTCTCTCCTTCCTCTTCTGTTTTGGAAGCATTAGAGCCACATCCGTGAGCATTTGCAAAGGCTGGAAACATCCTTCTTTGGAAAAGCAGGCAGAGGTGCTCCCACCGTCCCAAGATTTTCGGAGCTGTGGCCACAGAGCCCGCAGTGCAGGCATCTGTGCCGACTCTGCTGCTCAGTAGCTCTGATCTGGGCAAATGATGGGGATTTGGGGACAGGAATGGGCAATTTGTGAGTATTGCCAAATATTCAGTGGTTGGGCTCATTGGTGTGAGGAGACCATGGTGCTCTGGGCCGGCCACTGTGCCTCATGTGTCAGGGGTGGCTGCCCAGGTGGGCTCAGGCTCATCTCCCAAAGCAAAGCAACATTTTTCTGTCAAATAGGTGAATCTCACAGGCTGCCTCTGGAAGTTCATGCCTCGGGGCAGCCTGAAATAACCTGAAAGTGTGTGCTAATGCGTTATCCTGCCCGCGACGGGCAAGGGGGAGGGATGGAGATGGGGAAGGCAATTAGTGCCGTCCCCTGCCGCAGCTGCGTCCGTCCCCACTGGCGCAGCAGCAATGTCACTTTGCGGCGGGCGCGCTTCTTCGCGCCCATTTGCATCCCACACACACACCCACACACACACACACACACCCCTGCCCCCAGTGCCTCTGCCGCTTTGCCTGCGCTCCCCCCTCTTCGCAAGGCAACCTTGGCAAGGAGGTCACCCTGAGCGAGACGGGTTACAGCTTCACGCCTGGCAGCTTTTATTGCGGCACTTCTCTCCCTTCCCCTTCTGGCTGCAAAGTCAGTGATTAAAAAAGAAGAAGGAAAGAAAAGAAAAAAAAAAAGAAAAAAAAGAATTAATAGGTGGGAGCAAAATTTTGAGGCTGTGGTAGTGTCGTTCCAGCTCGGCGTGGGATGGGCAGGGCTGGAACAGAGGATGGCTCGGAGGAGGATGGGGGTGGGAAATGCTCAGAAATCACCTTTTCCATCCACCTCCCAACTCCAGGGACAGAGCCAGGCTCAGGACCCTTGGCCGGCAGTGTCTGGGTGCTTTCAGCCCCCTCGGGAACTGCTAGTGACCTAAAAATACTGAGCACCCAGCAGGATCTGGCCTCCAAAGGCATCCATAAAGGTGCCACTGCTCAGCAGAGCGCTCGTGCGTGCAGTTGTGTGCCTGTGCTCACCCGCACGCTCGCACAGCTACACGCAGGTAGGATGGTGCTGGTG
>NW_009649457.1:803919-805309 GCF_000708025.1 Charadrius vociferus | reverse complement strand
CATCAGGATGTTAAATGCACCTATGGGCAGAAGATGCCAGTGCCGGGCAGGGTTAGAGCTGGTGCTGAGTGCCCTGAGCATCCCTCATCCCATCCTCCCGGCAGCCACGAGGGAAAGCGAGCGCTGCCAGTTGAAACTTGGCAGGAGGGGACAGCGCATCCGGAGAAAGAGTCCCATTATTAACGAGCTTACAGCTCCGCTTTCAAAGATGCTCTTTATTTTAAGCCAGGAGGGAGCCGTTCAGCCGCATCTGGTGTGACACAACCCAGGCTGCCGAGGAGCCCTGCGACAACTCGTCCTCCCAGAGCGGCAGTGGGGCTGAGCTATGTGCAGGAGCAGCACAGCAGCCTTTTTTTTTTTTGGTGGGGGGGTGGTGGTGACAGCAGGGACCACAGCTCAGACCCTGCTGGGCTCCTCCGCTATGCGGCTGGCAGAGAATAAGGTGGGGTCATTCGCTTTTAGTCTGGGCAGAAAGTTTTGTCTGGGGTTAGCCCAACCGATTCCTGCGGCGCTGAGGGAGGAGGAGGTATGTGGGGACTCGTTTATTAGTAATGAATGTCAGACCTATTTGCTCTCCAGACGTGGCTTTGAAAGGGAAAAAGCGCAAAAATCTCTTTTCCTCTCGGCAACATCTTTTCACGGGCTGCAGCGGCTGTTTGCAGCAACCCTCCTGCACGCCCCAGCGGCAGGGGGGCTTGTTTGGGGGTTACTCCTGCTCTTGTTTTAGCCTGTTCCCCAGGGCAGGGGGGAGCCTGCTGGGATGCCCCTGCAATCGCAGGGACTGAAGGCACCCGAAACAGCAGCTACTTGTGTAGTCCCTGCAACGCTCAGGATCTGGCTGCTTGTTACAGGGAAAAGAGGCTGTGAAATGGAGCCCACGGGGGTGCGCCATCCCCTGCCCAATTCCCATTTCCCCCATTACCCAGGATAACCCGGGGAGCATCCAGAGGTGGAGGAGGCTGCAAGGATGTGAGAAGCATGAGCACACCCAGGCTGTGCTCTTACAAGGGGTTTCCTTCCACCTTGTCCCGCTTGCTGTGGGTGTCACAGGCTGTGAGAGCAGATCGGCTTCACCCTACAGTAACTGGGGTGCTCCTTTTATTTTGGGGAAGGCAGGCTCATCCAGGCTGGATACAACACCTGGGACAGGCGCGTGGTCTCTGTCTTGGCACTCACAGAGGTGTGGTGCATCCCTGCCGTGGGATGGAGGGGTGCCAGCCCCCCATCCCCACACGGCCAGCTTCCTCGCAGCAGAGCACCCCCTTCCCACGCCAGGAGCCTCGCTGGGGAGGCGCGGGTGTCAAGGAAGGAAAAGCAGAGCCAGCAAACACATTTTCATATGGGATGCAGAGAAGAAGGCATCTGATCTCCCCCTCCCCCCACCCCCCCC
>NW_009649457.1:803314-803683 GCF_000708025.1 Charadrius vociferus | reverse complement strand
GGAGGAGGAATGGCTTCCTTAACTCCTGCTGTGCCGAGCACTGCAAGGCAGTGCCAGCAGTCTGCAGGCAAGGACTGGGACAAGAGCATACATGTACGTCCCCTGTTGAGGTGCATGGTGTGGATGTCCCCAGGTGCCCTGCACGTGTGCAGGGGGGACTGGCATGGACAGGGGCAAAGCTGAGCACTGGGAAATCCTCCCGTCCACCTGCTCTGGATGCCTGTCCCCATCCCATCAATGTGGCACCACTCATCCTGGTGCTTGGGGCTGTGGGTGGGTGGGCACCGGTCCTCCCTCAGCAGCCCCGTTGTCTTTCCAAGCAAGCTGATTGGGATATGTGGCCACAGCAGGGAATGGGATCCCAGCCTA
>NW_009649457.1:798118-802793 GCF_000708025.1 Charadrius vociferus | reverse complement strand
ACTTTCTAAAGAGGAGCTTAGGGTAGCATCATCCCAGATCCTAAAAGGAAGGTTCTCCGGGTCCATCCAGCGTGGGTCTTGGGGGCACATCTACCCCCAGGCAAGGCACCCTGTTGTGCTTGCAACACCCTGCCTGCAAACAGGGCAAAAAAGCTGTCTGCGGCTGGAGAGAGGCAGGAATTGCTCCCAAGGGGAAGCGCTCAGCCAGGAGGGCTCTTTGGCCTGGAAGAAACACTCTGCATGGAGCAGCAGCCTGTCCAGGCCAGCAGGACCTCAGTGGGGCTGGCCTGTTCGCTGCAGGGCTCAGCGAGCAGCTGGAGGGGGCTCAGAGGATGATGAAAGACCTAGAGAGACCCACCCACCAGCATTTTTCCGAGCCCTGTGCTTGTTCCCTGCTTCCAAGGCACCCCCAGCCCAGCACAGGCCAAGCCAGGAGAAGCGAGCTTGCAGGTGGCTGGCAGCTCACCCAGCAAGGTTTCATTTAATTTAGTTGTCATTAGGAGCTTGATCACCTTGTCATTGCTGTACAAATTGGTGGATGCCACCCAACAGCGCTGGGCTGATCCCATCCAGGCGGGTGCACGGTGCTGTGCATGCATCCCATCCCACTGTGCCCACAAGCAGCATGCCAGTGAGCAGTGACCAGAGCTGGTGGCAGAGGCATGAATCCCAGGGTCTGGGTGGCAGGGACAGCTTCACCTTGCCACAAGGATGCTCAGCTCTGCTGGGTGCAGCGATGGGTGCCAAGAGCCCCTCACCTCTGAGGACGCTAATCCAGCTGGGGTTTTGGTCCTGGGCTGAGGAGGGCTGGAGCTCGGTGGGGTTAGTGGGATGGTTCTCAGCCCACAGGCTGGAGGATGCACAGCCACGTCCTGCAGGAGGCACTGGCATAGAATCATAGAATAGTTTGGGTTAGAAAGGACCCTTAAAGGTCATCTAGTCCAACCTCCCCTGCAATGAGCAAGGGTATCTTTAACTAGATGAGGTTGCTCAGAGCCCCCTCCAACCTGATCTTGAATGTTTCCAGGGATGAGGCATCTACCACCTCTCTGGGCAACCTCTGCCAGTGTTTCAACACCCTCATGGTAAAACATGTCTTCCTTATCTCTAGTCTGAATCTGCCCTCTTAGTTTAAAGCCATTGCCCGTTGTCCTATCACTACAGGCCCTTTGTCCTCATCTTTCCTGTAGGCCCCCTTTAAGTACTGAAAAGCCACAATAAGGTCTCCCCAGAGCCTTCTCTTCACCAGGCTGAACAACCCCAACTCTCTCAACGTGTCTTCAGAGGAGAGGTGCTCCAGCCCTCTGATCGTCTTCACGGCCTCCCCTGCCGGGCTCCAACAGGTCCATGTCTTTCCTGTGCTGAGGGCTCCAGGGCTGGATGCAGTACTCCAGGTGGGATCTCACTAGGTGCTCACTTGAGCATCCTCCTCATCTTCTTTTCCTCATCCTCCCTTCTGCCCAGACCTCACAGGATTTCAGTTTTCACCGATCCTGTGAGTGAAGTGGACCAAAACCCTTCTCCTGCAGGATGGGCTGTGCCCAGCCCTGGACTGGGAGCAGGTACCCCCCTGGTATAGACTGTGCCGAGGACCTGCAAGCTGCCAAACAGGATTGCTGTAAGCCTGACCCCATTTTCTGGACACCTCTGACCCCAGGGCTGGCTCTCAGCCTCTTTGGCATGCTGGAAACTCAGGGCAACCATGCATGGACCCCCAGCAGGGTCACTGGGCTCATTTGCCCCCCATGCCAGGCTCCCTCCAGCCAGGGTCTGACCTCAGACTCCTTGGTGGGGACCTTGACTAGCTGCCCCAGTGCCAACAGGTCAGACCTGGTGGTGATACCCACAGCGTGGTGGGAAGGTGTCCCTTGGATGGTAGGGTTGGACTCACGCACCAGTTGTCCCAGTGCTTTGGCTAATAGGGGTTAAGGACGTAGGCACGTCTGAGCTTGGCACAAGCCCTGCAGTGAAACCACTGTCATCCCCTGTTTGCATCCCACTGGTACCGTGGGTGTCAACCCTCGAGCCAGTGGTGTGAGGAGAGGCAGGACCTGGCATCCCCCCATCCAGCCCCAAAATCTGCAGCCATGAGACAGACACACACCTTTCTCCGCACTGCTCCGCTGATGAGGTTTGGTAGCAGCTTCATGCCTCGCAGGCAGCAGGAGGCCATTTGTTCCCCAAGGGCTGGGGGGGGGCCCGCCCAGCCTGCCTCCAGATGTGCTCCAGGTGTGAGGCTCCTGCGGGCTCTGGCTGGGTGGAGTGAGCAGCTGGGAGTGCAGAACCCAAGGGTCCCGCTGTGCCGGGTGGCAGGCTGGATGCAGCTCTGGGAGCAGGAATAGGGAAGGAGAGGTTCTCACCTGGTGCAAGAAAGCAAAAGTGCCCCTCTCCCTGCTGGGGATCCCCCAGAGCAGCTGTAAAAGCCAGGCGGGCTGCAGTTCGCGTGCCAAAGGGATTAAACCTGTGCTGGGGTGTTGCACGTGCTGTAGTGGGGGGACTGGAGAAGGGCTGGGTCTTTCTCAGGGTGGCTTCCTACTTGTCAGGTACCCCTGCAAGCAGCGGGGTGATGAGATTAACCACCCTGGCTGCTGTCCAGGCCATCACACGCATCCTTGGTGTGCACACCATCCCTGCGTGTGTAAAGCCGCAGTGCCAGGGCAGCCTCATGCCGCAGGTGCGTTGGCCCAGGTATCCCCTGGCACCCTGACAGTGCAGCTTTTCTCTTTTTGGGCTTCAGGATGTGATCACGGATCAGGCAGAAGTTTTCAGCTCCATCTTGCTCCTGTTGTTGAACTGAGTTCTTAATAAAATTCAGCTGTTGGTGCTCCCTGGGGCAGTGGGATCCTGTGCCTCACCTTCTCCTGGGTGGCTGGGGAGACGTGGAGGACCCCACGTGGGTTGTGCCATGAAGTTTGTCCCGTCCATCACATGCTGCTTCTTCTGCTCCAGCGTGAGCCCCTGGCTGAGCAGCGGCACTCACAGATGGGCTGTGTGAGACCCGCACTATACCTCATCCCCCCAGAATCTTTATTATTAACGTGTGTCTGGAGAGAAGGTGGTTTGTGTCCACCAGGGCGTGGGGGAAGGACACGAGGTGCCCCGTGTGTCACCTGCCATGCCATGCGCAGGCAGCACAGGGGGAGGATGAAGCTGGCAGTGTGTTGGTCCTCAGCCTCACAAACTGTGTGGAGGGCGATCTCCCATACAGCCTCTGCAGGATGCTCCTGCCTTGGTCCCCCCTCTGTGCCCTCAGGACACCAAGCCAAGCCTGGCTCCATCCCTGGAAGGTCACTTGGATGCTGAGCCCTCCTCCTCTGTCAGCCAGGCACGTTTGCTCACTGGTGGCCGTGCAATGGGGATGCATTTCTGCTGAGCACCTCCATCCCCCTGTCCTTGAGCCAAGCTCCAAGTGGATCAGAGATCCCTGGAAGGTGTGGACAGAATCTGGGGTTAAACCATGGCACCAGCAGCCACATCCCCAGGAGGACAGTAGGACCTCCCATGGCCCAGGCAGCAGTGACAAGAGGACTGAGGGAATTTTTCTAGGAAAGACAGCTGGACACGGCTTGATCCTTGTTGAAGGGCCCAGCCAGAGGGAGGCAAGCCAAGCCGGTGGAACGCTAGCAGGCACAAGAGCAGGGTGGCCAGAGGTGTGCTGGTAGGGGAGGCCTCCTCCCAGCACTGGCAGTGATGCCAAGAAAGCCCTAACATGTTCTAGCAGAGCCTGCCCGCACATCTGCTAGTTTCTGGTGACCTCTAGAGGAAGCTGCTCCACTCCGGCATCACAAGTTTGGTGGGAGAGGAACGGGGTCTCACAAGACCTTTGGCTTAGCTGCAGCTGGAGCATCCTCCCCCCGCATCCCCGTCCTGGGCTCATGCCTCTGCCCAAAACCCCGTAGCAATTGCCAAAGTGCTGCAAAAGTGTCGTTATCACCCTCTAGCCGAGCTAAACTCGCTGATTGTTTTACACCTCCTGGTGCCAGGGGTTCCTCTGACTGCCCTCCCCTCCCCACTGCTGCCCTCAGGTTGAGCTGTCAGACGGGACATCGCACACCATCACGGATGCCTATGCTGGCAAGGAGTACATCATCCAAGTGGCGGCCAAAGACAACGACATCGGCACGTGGAGTGACTGGAGCGTGGCCGTCCATGCCACCCCTTGGACGGAGGAGCCCAAGCATCTCACCACGGAGGCACAGGTCACAGGTGAGAGCCCCCCCTCCCAGTACAAACAGGTTGTGCCATCAGTGGGTGGGAACCCAGGAGTCCTGGCTGAGGGTCTCCCCTGTCTGGCTCCATGCAAGTTTCATCCCCAGCCAAGGAGATCCTCCCAGCACCCGGGGTGGAGGCCTGCAGCCCTTCACCCTATACTTTGCCCCCGACTCATGGCCCTGGCAGCAGGGGCAGCCATGGTCTGAGGGGTGCTGACTCAGCTTGCCTGGCTCCAGCATCCTCCTCACCAGGATGCTTGCAGTGTGACAACAAAGCTAGATGA
Organism: Charadrius vociferus; assembly: GCF_000708025.1. Taxonomy (NCBI): domain Eukaryota; kingdom Metazoa; phylum Chordata; class Aves; order Charadriiformes; family Charadriidae; genus Charadrius; species Charadrius vociferus. Next base: position 798,298 of record NW_009649457.1, on the reverse strand, counting down.
TGATGATGATGATAATGATGATGATGATGATGATGATGATGATGATTACTTGGAGTGCTGCCCCCTCCAGCCCTCCCTCCAGTCCTATCCCCTCCACACCTCCGACCCCGCACAATGGCTCGGAGAGATGCCAATTCGAAATAAAAGCCACAAAGTTAACAAACCTCTGTTTCTAGGAAA
>NW_009649457.1:796324-798006 GCF_000708025.1 Charadrius vociferus | reverse complement strand
TGAGTGGTGTGTGCTCAGTGTCCCCACTCTACAAGCCCAGTAGAGCACCTGGGGATTCAGGCAGCACCAGGGATTTGCAGCCCCTCATCCCCAGCGGGGTAAAACCCCGCAAGGAGTGCAGGCACACCGTGCTGGTGTCAGGGTTTGGGGTTTGCTTCTATGCCTGCCTGCACGGTGCTAAATGTAAATGCCACTTCAAACGGCACCTGCCTGCTCCCTGTGCGGGCACGCACATGTCCCTCACACATGTGTCCCTCACACACGTGTCCCTGTGCATGCAGCCATGCAGGGCTGATGTGGGACACCCCGGCTCTGGAGCTAAGCCTCACTGTGACACCTTGATGGGGTCTGAAAGATGCCAAGACAGCCTCCTTTGTGGCCGCCAGCACTTCCCCCCACCCCATATTGTCTGGCCAGGGGCACTCTGGGACCCTCTGTATGTGACCGAAGCTGCCCCAGCCTGACTGCCCATCCATGCTTTCCCTGCAATCCTGCATCCCTTCATGGGGACAGACACCTCATCTGGTCCCTTTTGGAGAAGGACAAGCCAGGCATTCCCTGGGCAGGGGATACTCTCTGCTAAGCGCTTGTGGCCATGTCATCATGACCTCTTAGCCAAAATTCGCACAGACCTGATGCACAGAGCAGCCTGGCCAGGCTGGATGGGGCTGGGAGGGATGTCCAGCTGTGGCTGGTGGCACAACCCTCTCTGAGCAGTACGTCCAGTCTTAGATTAGGGAAATTCTCATGGTCCACACCATCCCCTGCCTCATCATGCCAGCCCCCCAGCTCAGCCCTGGTGTGGCATGACAGTGAGAGAGGCAGTTTGGGGATGAGACAGTGCCCTGTTCCCACCAGTGGGGGAGAGGGGCTGCCCTGACGGGTCGCATCCCGGGGCACCCCGGCTCCCCTCGCCATCCACTCTCCCTCCCCACAGAGACAACGAGCGCTAGCACCTCCTCTTTCATGCCGCCCCCCACCACCAAGATCTGCGACAAAGGGGCCGTGGTGGGCAGCGGGGCCGTGGCAGTGTGTTGGACAGCTGGACTGGTCTTGGCTGCCTATGGAGTCCTCTTTATTTAGTGAGTATCTCCCAAACTGTGGGTGTGAGAGATGGGGTGTGGGTGCTGGGAGGGGGCAGGGATATGGGGACCGCATGGGCTCCAGGGTTGTTGGGAAGGGGATGCTCCAACCAGGCTGTGGGTGAAGGGCATTGTGAATGAGCCATTTGGGGTTCTTTTGCAGTTTTTTGGTAAATGCACCAAATCTGGCTGCTTTTCCCGATTGGGTGTTCTGGTGGAGATCTCAAAAATGTTTTTTCAAACATTTTCTGCAAAGCCTGCAAAAGGGTCAGTCTTCAATGCCTCACTGTCAGCAGACCTCCCCCGTCCACACTGCTGATTTTTTGAGGCAAAGAAACCATGTAGAAATCTAAGGCCTTTGCATAGTGACAGAAGCAAAGTTGTCCAGGATCAGAAAATTCAAAGATGCATCTCAAAAATGTCCTCGGGCAGGGTTTGTTCCTGGGAGGAGGAGGTGAAGATGATGGGTTTGGGCACCTGGGTTCTGGGAAGGTGTGAATTTCCCTATGGAAAAAGGCCAAATTCTGCTCGGCGTGTCCCCTCAGTGGCCAGCCATGTCTGAGTCCGGAGCAGGACCGGTGACCCCTCTCCTCCCAACTT
>NW_009649457.1:783330-795609 GCF_000708025.1 Charadrius vociferus | reverse complement strand
CCTCCCCCCCTGCAGCACCCTGCAGGAGCCTTTGCCACCCCCAACCCTGTCCCCACATCACCCCCAAACTTTTAACCACGTTGGATACAGGGAATCGCCCCCGCTGACGTTTGTCTTTTTCTCCAACAGAAGCAGAATAGCTCTGCTGTTGCCTTTAGAGCTGGAGCCCTGCAGACCTGTCCCTTGCTGTCCCCGCTGTCCCCAGCTGTCCCCGTGCCTGCTCTGCTCTCCTCCCCATCCTGACCCAAGCCCTGTTTTGTAAAGACACCTCCTCTTGCCCCTGCCTGGACCCAAGCGCAGTATTTAATACCATACGTCCTAGTATTCCCACTGTTGACATGCTGTATTTGAATTTTTTATAGATGTATATATATAAAAAAAAAAAAAAGAATCAAAAAAAAAAGAAGTAATAGAGGGGATAAAACAAAGCTCACACAGAGACAACGCGCGCACACACACACACATGCACCGGGAGAGACGGTCTTCATTAAATGATCATTTCATGATGACTGGCAGCTGTGGGTGTTATTTCCCCTGTGGCTGGAGTGGGTGGGTTCTGGTGCGTGGTGCTGGATGTGACAGGGAGGACATGGGGATGGTAGTGAGAGGGACACTAACACCCTGGAGCCTGCCCCAGGGCTTGAGCCTATAGCATCATCTCCCCAGGTGGTGGGGGGACCCAAAAACTGGCTTTCAGGTCATCCTGAGAAGGTGCAAGGGGGATGCCCACCCCTGGAAACCCTGGTGATGTAAAGGGGATGGTTGTCACCCACCCCGTGTGTCACCTGCGATGTGATGGGGAGGTGCCACATGTCCCCGTTCATGGGGACTTCGGGGATCCCATGTGTCCCCGAGCTCTGGCCGCACCCTGAGACCTCTCAGGCAGGCAGGAGGATGGAGACCTGCCTGTGCCTCGCTGCAGCCTGGAGGCTGGAGATGACACGTAGTCCCAATTAATGCACTTTCCTTGTCTGATTAATAATTTCATGTTAGCAAAATGCCACTGGCCCAGATGGTCTGAATTAAACTTCCATCAGGGCAAGGCTTACAGGGACACGGCACAGGGGCAGCGAACACAGCAAAGCACGCTGTGCGGGGGTCTGGCCTCTCCCCACGTGCCTTGCTTGTGAGCACCAACTGGAGCAGACACATCATCGAGCTGCAGTTCATCCCAGGGGGAAAAGATGCTTGTTTTTTTAAGGAAATTGCCTGCCCAGTGCACCAACAGCGTCTCTCCATTTAGGAGATGGATGGATGGATGGAAGGATGGATGGATGAATGGAAGGACAGGCGGATGGATGGAAGGATGGGTGGGTGGATAGAAGGATGGGTGAGTGGTTGGAAGGACAGGCGAAGGAATGGAAAGATGGGTGGGTGGATGGAAGGATGTGTGGGTGGGTGGATGCAGGTGAAGTAGCCAGAGCCCTGGCTCTGTAAAGCCTGAAGGCAGCACCAAGCTGGTCGCTAGCTCCCATCAGGCACTTGCTATGACTTTTGCCATGCTGGGGCTTTATTAGAGGAGAGCTCAGTCCCACACAGCCTCCAGCTTAGTCGTACTATCAGCAGCACTGCCCTGTGTGCTGGCTTGGTTCACTGGTTAATGTTCCATTACCAGACAACATGCCTCCGTCATTTATTAATGTTTCATTAGTGTTAAAAACATCTGGTAATTAATTATGCACTAATTATGGATTCACAGCGCTAAAAGCCAGGGTAATCTACCATAGCAGATGGCTCTTCGGGGCAGGGGGAAGGGACAGCTCTTAGCAGAGATGAAAATGTCAGGCCCAGCCCTTGCCTGGGGGAAGCATCCCAGACAGACAGATTGCCTTCATCTCCACGCAGGATCTCCATGCCTGGTCCGGAGCCATGCTGTCTCAGGTTATTAAGCAGAAGAAACCTGTCCCTTTCAAGCTGTTTTCAGGGACTGAGGCAGCGATGCTCCCACTGCCCAGGGCAGCTGTATGAGAAAGCCATCCGAGAGCGGTGGCTTTCACACGCAGCCCCAGGCGCCCTCCGACACCTGGAGTTGGCACCAAGCCTGCCGCCGGCTGCGGGATGCTGTTCATCAGCCCCTCCGCTGTGCCTGGCCGGATTAAGTGGCAGTCCATAAAGCAAGGGGTGTCGTAAAAGCCCACTCGTGAAATGCCCCAGCAATATTACGTACAGATGTGCGGAGATGTTTCTAACTGGGGAAGGTCCCAGAGGAGCATCCCTGCCAAGCAGAAAATCCATCCACTTAGCAGTATAAATCCATACAGGAAGAAAGGGGGAATTACAGCACTCAGAGAGACCTGTGCATCACATAACCTGAAATCCAATACATCAGCCGGGCGCAACGGGTCCCTGCATCTTCCCAGCACATATGTGGCAGTAAATCCCACCTTAGGTGTTGTTTTCAGCCATTGCTGATGCGAGAGCAGCCTTGCGCCGACCTCCCCAGGCTCTGCAAGAGGGATCAGAAGTGCGGCTGGAAAGCAGGAGCTATTTCCTGGCCACGAGGCCTCGTAGGAAGCAGAAAGCCCCCTTGCTTGAGTGATGGGCTGAGCTGTGGAGCAGGTCCAAATCACTGCACCTCCTGCATCCTTCCCGGAGGCAGGTGCCAGCAGAGATCTCATCTTCCCTGACCCAATGGTCAGAGAAGCTCCCTGCTCCCATACCAGCCTCCCAGGAGCCTGGAGCCCCAGCTTATTTATCACAAATTAGACTGGTAGCGCTGAGCCATCAGGCTTCAATGGGGCACCACACTTTGGTGGAGCAACAGGTGTGATGCTGTGTGTTTCAGCTCCAGCTCAGACAGTCCCAGGCGAGAGCGGGGAGGCAGAAGGGTGTGAAGGCAAGCTTGGCAGCCAAGAAATCACACTGATAGCTGCACAGCCGGACCCAAGCACGAGAGCATCCTGCCGACCTGGATGGAAATGCCAGGTGGGATCCGTCAAGCCAGCTGGCAGAGAAGAGCTGCTGCTTGTTTGCACAGGGTTAGATCTGGTCCCCAGGGGGCAAACATCCTCCTCCACCACAACAACAGGGAGAGGTGGGAGGTGAAGGCGAGAGCAGCAGGAGCTGGTGGAAAGGTGGTCCACAGGGCGAGAGCATGAAGAGCAGCATCTGCGAGGGGCTGAGGGTGCAAATAGAGTCAGCTTGACTTGGAGGAGTCCACACTCCCCTGGTCCTCAACATGTCATGGTGTCAAATCCAGCAAAATGCAAGAGCCCATCCCAAACCACAGGGTATTAGTTCAGAAAATACCTATGTCTCCTCTACAGAGATGTTGTACTGGACGCCCTTGGCAGGTTTTTGCCTTCCTCCATAACTTTCTTCCCCAGTGGGAGGAGCGATGGCTCAGATGCCAGGGTCCCACTATAAGGAAAAGCTCCTGCCTGCTACCAGTGGTGCAGAAATGAGGCCAGGAGCTTTGGGTGATTCAGTCACCACCATACAGAGAAGCAGATGGAGATGCAAGTGGGGTCCCTGGAGGTAACAACAGCGCCGGGCACCCCCACAAGGCTGTTGGGCAGAGGCTTGGAGCAGTAAAAGGTAACAGATGGTCACAGCAGGCTGAAAAGGACATCCATGGACCATCTTATTCCTTGGTGGCTCCAGAACAGGACTTGACGCCTCTCCAGAAGAGGCCATCTGTTGTTTGAAGAGCCTCAAAGAAGTGAATTCCATCTTCCTCATGTCCATCCTGAATGGCTCATCCTCTGCCCTGGCACTATGTCCCCGGTCCTCAGACACGTCTGCCCTGCAGCCTTATGCCCTCCCTCCCCACCAGACCAGATCCGACACCTCCTCACCCCTCAGTTGCACTATGGCCAGATGGACAGCACCCTCCATTGCCTTCCCAGCTCCCCATCACCTCCCCAGTGCTGTGACTTCTCTGCCCGCCTCCAGTCTGCCCCAATCTCTTGCCTGCTCTGGCCAGGGTGACCCACACGGACCATCTGCTCACAGCATCCCAAACCTCCCTGCACACAGGCACGGCAGCTGAGTGCAGCCCCCCCAGCTCAGCTGCAGCACGCAGACCAGACCACACCAGGGTCCCCTAATAAGCAATTGACTCTTTTTTTCCTCCCTTTCAAGAAAAAGCCAAGCATTAATTTGGCTTCTGCCACTCTGTTTATCTAATAGCATCGCTGATTGATTGTCTTATTTATAACCCAGATCCGGTGTCTGGGCTGCTCACAGAGATGGGGTGATTGATGGAAAGAAGACAGCCAGGAGGGGACTTAATGGAGCCGTGTGGCTGAGCAGCAGAGTAGTGGCTTAGGCATGAAATGAAAGTGTCTCCCAGAAGTCTGGGCTCCTTTTCTTTCCTGCACAGTTCCTGGGGAAGCTGCTAAGTGCTTGGAGAGAGCAGCGTGCTTCCTATGCCCTGCCAGGAGTGATCAGGGACTGTTCTCAGGTCTCCTCCAGCAGCTTGGAGGAGGACAGGCCAAGGGGACATGGCCAACAGGGACTTGGACTGGCTCCTGAGAAGGTGCCATATAGTCTCTGGGAAGGTTTTCCCCTTCCAGGATGGAAGTGGTGGTTCGAAGGTGTGAGATAGCCCATCCCTGCCCAGCCACCAGGCTGCTGTCAGGGCATCTGTTCTGCAGGCTGGAAATCAAGCCCTTGCACAACCAGGTGATGCAAAGAAGAGCCTTGCCCATGGGTGGCAAAGTGCCACTGGGCTGGGGTCTTGCCTTCCTGAAGGTTGGCAGCATCTTCCAGAGGTCTCAGTTTTGTCCAAGGCTGGACTGAGACATTCCTATATCCCTGGGGGAGGTTTTCGTGTCCCTCACATCTAATGGGCATAACTTCCAGCATAGTCACCGATTCACATGTGCGTCACCCCATGGAGACAGTCACCACCATAAAGCACCAGCAGACAGGGAAGGAGCCACAGTCCCAGGAGGTGACATGCTCCTCATTCTCCTCTCATTCAGGGTCATGCTGGGAATGTGTGACAGCCTGGACGTGTCCCAAACCTCCAGCCTGCAGACCCAACCCAGAGAAGCCCATCCTCCAGATGCAGGGCCGGGTCATGGTCAGGAGATGGCTGACAACTCCAAATCCCCAAGAAGGCACTCAGCTTTGATCTGAGCCAGAACTAAACCCTCATCTTGTGCATAAAGATCAGTTAGGGAAGGAAAAACAACATATTGGTTCAGTCAAAATATTTCATTGCTGTTTAACGGTCTTTATTTCATGTCTGATTGTAACAGATAATCTAATACAAGCCTAGAGCAAAGCCAAACACAGTTGTTTCATTAGGAGGAACCCCATCAGCCAGTTTTGATGTGGCCAGACCTCACTCCCTTCCTTGTTTTTTGTTTTTCTTTCTTTTTTTTTTTCCACATCTGAAATTTGAGTAAAACCAAAGCGGCTTCACAAATATTGCTGTTCAAGCGGATCGAATGATATCAGCTTGGGGACAGGTCTCCTGCCCACCAGCCACTGCCTGGTAAAGTCTATCCAGTGCTTTGTGGTAGAGATTTACTGCTTCCAGGAGAAACCCCCCTTGGAAAGTCCCTGTGGACCACTGGACACAAGCAGACAGTCCCTTCGACCAGTGTCTCCCAGATGCCTTGGTGTCCCCAGCTGCCTTGGTGTCCCCATGGGTGATGCTGCTGCCACCTCACCATGTGGCTGGGGCTGTGGGGGGAGGAGACCAAGACGGGGCAATCCTCGCAGGATGTTAGAAGATGGAGGGGCCCCCAAGCAGCAGGAGCGGAAACAGCCTTTGATGTGGAAGCTCTCCTTTCGCAAACACAATGAGTTGCAGAGAAGTTTTATAAACATGGCTATTGTTGCTTCGTCCCTTTGGTGGGAACAGATGGTCCAGTGCTCTGTTCGGCCCCCCTCCCCTTCCCTCACCCTCCACCCCCATTAATAAAGTCCCGGCAAGTCCAGCACTGCTGAGGTTTTCCCAAGAGGGATCAATAAATAAATGTAATAACAACAAAGGGGCCCATGCAGACGAGATTGGGTTACAAAGAGGCCTCGGCCCCCCTCCTCCTTTCCGGGCGAGAGTCATTGCACACAGGCATTCTGGCTGCTTCAGGGAGAGGTTGTTCTATCCCCACTGTCCATGGGAAGCAGAGAGATGATCTTCCCACCAAAGGAGCCAGGCACCACCTGGAAATCCCCATCCTACAGTCAAGGATGGTGACATGTCACTTTGGTGGCCACCTCTCAGCCTTAGCCATGGGGTATTGACAGCACGTGGCTCCCAGCTCCCCGTGGACATCTTCTCCACCTTCAGAAGCCAACTGGTACCAACATAGCCCTGGGGATAGGCTCATCCACCAGCCCTGGATGTGTGGAAGGCAGATGTCTTCTTCTTCCAAGATTTCCTGGCCAAGCAGTTGCTCCCGAGTCCTTTCCCAGCAGGATCCTACCCAACACTAGGCACTCAGGAGCAGGTGTCCAGGCTCCACCTTGGCTCACTTTCTGCCTTGTTCTTGCCTGACACTGGATCAGGCAATTTTCTCTCCAGCTGAAAAGCACTGGTGGCGTTGACCTGCTCTTCAATGGCACAATGAGGTTTTATGCAGGGCTAGGAGATAATGTTTGCAGGGATTAAACCAGGGCAGAGCAATCTGTAGACAGGGTACGCGTGTGGAAACCACCAGCCCGGATGGCCCCACCAAACACTGCCTGTCAAGTTGCAGGGCAGAAGAGCAGCTTGATCAGGAGGACGGGTGGGGTTTGAAAGTGGCCACAGCATCTCACCAGGGTCTGGATGCTGGAGAAGTCATGCTCAGGCACTACATCAAGTGGGCTCTCCTTTGGGGAAGCTCAACAGAGCTTTCCAGGGATTCATCTGCTGAGGAAGGGGCTGAGCCTGGAGCAACCCCATGGGCAGGGACTGGAGGGGACTTTGGTGATGTGCAGGAGGAACTGAGCAGAAGGTTTGGTCTGGAGGGCCAGCTCCAAACCCTGCTGCCGCATCCCTGCTCCATGCAGGCTGCTAGCAGCCATTGTCTGACCTCCTCCCCAGCTGCTCCCCAACGCTTGGAAGTGACGAGATGCTGGTTTTATCTTCACAGGACTCCTGCAGCTGGGGGTCAACGGGACGAAACGTGTCTCACACACGCATATGCACGCATCGCCTCCTCCCCTCCAAGCTGCCCTGGGAATCTCCTCCTCCCCCAACCCCTAGCTCATAAAAAAATTAAAACTCTCCATATCATCTCACATAAACGTGGATTTGAGGCCCCGTCAGTCACCAGACACGTCCCACAATCTGCGCTGGCTCCAGACAGCTGGAAGGGTTTGCTAAGAGGACCAGAATGACTTCATGCCGCCTCCCACGGACCGGGGTTACCCGGAGTGCTTGGTGAGGGGAGGGGAGCCGGAGGACGGGAACACTCAGCCCCATCCCCACTGCGTTGCGGATGCAGAGCCCAGCCCCCCGAGCGTGAGAGAGGCAGCTGGCCTGGGCTCCGGTGCCGGCGAGGTTTATGAGGGCTGACCCCTTGCACCGAGCGCCTGGGGCAGGATAAATCCCACTCTGCCTCAGAACACAGGTGCACGGGGCTGACAGAGAGGGGAAGGGACTACAGATGCATGGGGGATGCGGCGAGGGGGAGGTGGGGCCGGCCTCAAGCTGTGTGCTGCTTCAGGTCCATCCCTGCGATGGGAACGGTCCCCTCTGTCTACTCTAGAGCCCACTGCGTTGCCTTGCAGATGCTCTTGGCAGGGCTGCCTGCACACATCCTACCGTGGTGATGCCCAGGGGCGCAGAAAGACCTACACCATGCCAGTAGGTGTGCCACAGGATGCCCAGAGGAGGCTCATGGCATTCTGGGTGACAGCGGGTGACTGCTGGCATCCCCTGGGTACCACAAGTGTTTGGGTACCCAGATCCACAGCTGTGCGACTCACATTGAATTCACCCCTGGTTTAAGTCCTACCAAGGACCACCCAGCCACTATTATGAAGGAAACAGGCAGGATCTGGAGAGATCATCTAGTCCCTCTTCATCCTGCCATCTCAGCCAGGTGGAAAGAAAGAAACTTTTCCAAGTGTCTCAGGACACAGTGCCAGTCAGGTCCCCAGCCATGAAGGCTCCTGCCCTTCTTCCAACACTGGGAGACAGTTGAGACCTGCACTGAAAAAGACACCCAGGATCAGACACAGCCTGCGATCCAGCAAGCACCACCCCAGGCACTGGGTCCTGCTGGGGCTGGGACATGCGCAGGGCTCCCAGGGAGCTTTGCAAGAGCAACAGGGATTTTAGCCCATAGCCTACCTCCCCTGTTTCATGTAGTACTGATTTGAAGCCTTGCCTCAGGAGCCAAGCAGGAGGTTGGGAGCCTTTCTCCAAGTGAATTATAATAATCTTTTTTTTTTTAAAAAAAAAAAACAAACACAAAGCAGGGAGCTGAGCTTGAATGTGGATAAATGCCCAGCACAGAGCACCTGGCTGAAGCCAAGTGCAAGCCTGGCTTTGGAGTTTCTGAATTTAGCTCATCTTCATGCTGTCAGTGGGCTTGGGGTTCAAACCCTCTGTGCGTGCCTTCTACCAACACTTGGGTGATTTATAGACATGCGTGGCTATCCAGAAAGCTCCTCTGTGAACCTCCAGCATCAGCCCAGTCCAGCTGGCCGGGTTGCGTCTGCCTCCCATCAACAGCTTGGTAGGACCACCGTACAGCACGAATCACCTCCAAAAGCAAATGCTAACACTTGGTGTCCAAACTGTGTTCATAGACCTGCCTTACCCCTCAGGCACGCTGTCCCCTTGCTGCACACTGCTGACCCCACCTGATGGGCAATCCATCAACTAACAACTGCGCGCACCCTTTAATTACAGCACGGTGAAGCCACTTAGTGCTGTTTTGTTAGCTAGCTTGTCTATTCGAGGAGCTGGAGTGGTACATAATCAGCTCAGCAGCCCAAGTCTCTGGATTTTCAGACCTTTAATATTCACTCTGATCTGTTCATAAGTTATTCATAGGGAGTGGGAAATGCCTCACAAGAGAACTCGCTTCAAATTGCGAGTGCTTCTGAGGCATCTTGCAATCTGCTTGCACAGGGAAAGGAGGGGAAAGTAATAAATAAATTATTATTTACAAATTATTTACTTGTCTCCACTAATTTCCATGCTGTTTACCTGGCAGCGGTCTGAAGTCAGGAACAATTAGAGAGGACTTTCTCCTGGCGTATCAGCAGCTAGAAGTTGTGCAGCACAAGAGGAAGAAAGCCAATGCAAAGAAGAGCGAGAAGGAGCTAGTTTTGGCTGACAGAATTGGCCATCAAGTCCACTCTTGCTTGGTCTTTGCACTTCAGAAGGGATGGTTGTGGATAAGGTTTCGGTGTAGCACGAGCAGGGAGCTCCTCCAGCCGCCTCTGCTCAGCTGGATGGCTCCATCCCATCCTGGCAGATGACGACTTGCCTCCATAGTGTCCCTCTTTGCATGACATCTGGGCAGGCAGCCAGCAGCCCCCAGACACAGCACACCACAGTCCCAAAAATCTGGCAACAGGTAGCAGCAGCAGTGCAGGGCTATCTTTTCTGTCCCAGCTCACCAAGATGCATGGAGTCGAGTCCAGGATCATCAAGGCTGAGAGTCATAAAGCGACCTGCAGAAGATGTCCAGCCCTTGCTAGGAGTCCCCTCTCTGCTCCTGAGGAGCCAGGGCTTTGTGGAGATGACCAGGAGAAGGTCTCTGCTGTGAACTATGCAACAGAGTGAGACAGGAGGGGAAGGCTGACCTGTTTTGCACCAACAGTGTTGGGTTTGTGAGTGTGGCAAAGATGATGCTCACAGCCCATGGCGTGTCACCCCAAAAAGCAAATAGGAACTCTGCCCCGGGGCAAAGTGACCCCAGCAGTCAACGGCTACCCAAGGCAGGCAGTAGAATGAACCTGCCTTTCTGCTTAGGACCATTTTAGACTTCTCAGTCCCATCTCGAGCTAATCTCCCACAATAAACCAGAGACAGAAAATCCAAGTGAAGAGGGATGGGGAACAGGAAATTTCATGTGTAGATGTCCTTTGGAGAAGGAAAAAACAATCTGGCGATGTCAAGAGAGGAAGATAGGCTGACAACAGGTTAGTCCCATCTGGGCTGATGTGTATTGCAGACCTCCCCATGCTTCACTCCCCTCCTGTAGTTCAAGGGTTTGTGAATTCCCTCTGGCTGAGCATTTAGATCCTGTACCATTCCAGGCTGGTCCTGGAGCATCCTGGGCAAATGCAGCTCTGGAAGGAGACACAAGAAGCCTGTAGGGTGGTGAGGGACATGCAGACTGGGAAATGCCGCTGAAGCTTGAACTCTGACTGCCACCGGCTGCTGCCAAAGCTCATGCGAGGGCTGAGGGCTTGGATAATGCAGTTAACCAGTGCATGATGAACCCACCTTGCAGGATGGTGACGCACGGGAGGCAGAGTGACTCTGTGTACAAGGAACTGACTAGGTGCACAGAAAAGGCAGGTGGAAGTCAGATTATCCTGCCGTGGGCTGCTGGACTGAGAGACACCATTAGCCAGCGCAAATAAGGTATACAAGATGGACAGACTCATGCCAGCAAGACTCACAAACAGCCTGTCCCAGTACTCCCACCTGCCTGTGCCGTGACCATACCCTGGGAACAGACAACGGTGTCCAAGCCCTCAGGCTGTAGGAGGCTGAGCGGGGCTGCAGGTACATCAGGGATGGAGGGGGAATTGGGGATGCTCAGTCCAGATCCATGCTCTCACCTGTAACATGGAGAGGGAAAGCTGCCTGCAGGCTGAGAGGGTCCTTTGGGGTCCCGTCTCCTCTGTTCGCCTCCCTGGTCCCAGCCACCCTGCACTCCCTCCCACCACCCCTCGCTCCTCCATGCCCCAAGCTGCTTGGCACTGACCCTGCTGCCTGCAGCCTTCCAGCTCATCACTCCCCGCAAAGCGGCCCATAAATCATCCTTATACACGCATCTCCCTTGGCCTTGGGGAGAGGGAATTTATCCCCCCTGGCTCAGCTGTCAGAGAGACCTCCAGCTGCCAGGAGTGATCAGCATGCTCTTAATTCATGGTGAGGGGTGCGGGGCCTCCAGCGAAGGCTCCCGTGCCTGCTTCCCTGCCAAACCATGCAAGCACAGTCTTTGGTGCGTGCCTGTGCCCAGGCCACAGAACCTGCCTAGGGAAAATTCCCCAGCATGAGTTAATTGCTGTGGTCCTTAATGAGGGCTTGTGCAGCTGGGTGCTGTGGCCAGGAAGCAGAGAGGCAGGAGGACACGGCAGGAAGGGGTTGCAGGTTGGGAGCCCCATGCATGCTCTGGGTGGTGGGCATCTACATGGTGGGGACTTTCCCAGCTCCTTGGAGAGTCCTGCAGCATCCAGACCAACAGACAGCAGGCAGATGATTCAGGATTTCCCTAACCCTCACCGGTCACGGGCAAGTCCATCACAGATGCTGGCAGCAACACAGGCAACATGTCCAGATGCAAACATCTGGATGTGCAGCCCCTCTTGTCATTGGCCTGAGGAAATGGTGCAGCCGAGGAGGCAAGAGGGGAGAAAGACGTGGAAATGCCTGTAGGTCCCTTGGCCAGCACATGGATTCAGCAGGGAGGGATTCACAGCTGGGTGAGCTAGCCGGGAGCTGGCAGCACTTCACTCAATCACACCAGTCCGCTGATCTCCCTCCAGAGCCCCACAGAGCCTGGCTCTCTGGTGTGAGATGAACACTGAGCAAACACCGCTTTCTTTTTTCCTACCACAATAACCCTCTTTAACTTTTCAACATATCACCTGCACAGAAGTTTATAAAATTTTCAAGCTAATGGCGTCTCCAGTAATGATACTGCAGATGTACAAGCTGCATCCTGGGATGAATAAATTATAGGAGGCAGAGAAAATTGCAATGGGAAGGACAGCAGCTGTGGGATGGAAACAGATGGCTTCGCCGCGTGCCACAGCTTGGTCTCAGTGTGGGGTATGTTCCCAGTGCTGGTCCTTTTGTGGTGGCCCTGAAGATCACCTGGGCACACCTGAGGCTGCAGGACCCTGGAGCAGCAGCAAATGCCATGGCCAGCATGGGGCTCCACAGGTAGTAGGGTGCTGCTGTAGGTCTGGGCACCACAGTGGAAGTCCGTGGGTCTGCGTGGGGGACCTGTCTTCCTGCTGCTGCTCACTGGTTTTCATGCAGGAGGATGCTCGCAGCCTCCGGGACCTGACAGGACACTTGGTGGCTTTCTTGAGCAGGGCTGTAGCTGCAGTTTCATTTGCTGCTGAAATCATAGAATCACAGAATGGTTCAGGTTGGAAAGGACCTTGAAGATCATTGAGTTCCAACCCCCCTGCCAT
>NW_009649457.1:771411-783211 GCF_000708025.1 Charadrius vociferus | reverse complement strand
ACTAGACCAGGTTGCCCAAGGCCACGTCCAGCCTGGCCTTGAACACCTCCAGGGATGGGGCCTCAACAGCCTCTCTGGGCAACCTGTTCCAGTACCTCACCACCCTTGAAGTGAAAAACTTCTTCCTAATGTTTAATCTAAACCTGCCCTCTTCCAGTTTAAAGCCATTCCCCCTCGTCCTGTCACTACATGACCTAGTAAAAAGTCCTTCCCCAGCTCTCCTGTAGGCCCCTTTAGGTACTGGAAGGCCGCAATAAGATCTCCCCGGAGCCTCCTCTTCTCCAGGCTGAACAACCCCAACTCTCTCAGCCTCTCCTCATAGGAGAGGTGCTCCAGCCCTCGGATTATCCTCGTGGCTCTCCTAAATCTCCTAAATCTCTCCCAGCAAACCCTTTCCTGCCTTTCTCCATCCACACACACATGCAGAGGCAGTTCCCAGAGCAGGGCGCCTCATCCTCCTCCTCTGCCCCATGGCATGAGGCACTCAGGTGTGGGATGAGCATGCATGTGGGGCTGTGCACCAGGTGCACACATGCCCTGCCAGCGTGACCAAGGGGGTCACCACAGCTCAGCGCTTGGGCTCCTTCATGCCCAGGGGCAGCACAGCCCCAGCTGAAGTCCGACAGTGCCACATTTCTCCAGCCCTGGTTCCAGCAAACCTGGCACCACACTTGTCACATTCAACAGGGTGACAGGACAGGGGTCTCTCTGCCCCAGACAGGGGACAGGGTAACAGAGCAGCTGCCATTCCCAGCTCCGTTAAACCACACATCCTGTGGCCATGATCCCTGTGCCACTGCTGACCGCTTCAGTGCCTGTCTTGGCCCACATGCTGGTTGACTTCCTAGAGAAAATCATCCTGAGACAGGTAACTCCTGCCAGGGTATGTTCAGGGTTCCTCAAATGCTTCTGAGATCATGACCTCAAACGCTAACCAGCCTGGGCTGACCCTCACTGCAGGACTGGGATCTCAGCCAGATGCCTGAGTCCTGCTGCCATCTCTGAGGTTATTGCTGGAGCAGTTCAGCCCCAGCGACATTGGAGGGACGTAAGGGTGAGCCACAGGTGGCAGAGGAGCCAGGGACACGCAGATAGGCAGCCCCTAAGTTGCTCTGTTCCCTGCATGTCCTCGTGAGTAATGTGGTCCTCTGGCCCAAGGCACACACTGTGGAGACTACCCCTGCCAAGGGAACTCCAGTGAGGCTGATGAATGACAGGCGCTTCGCTCCCAGAGCTCTCAACGTCACCAGAGGCTCTCTGACAGAAATACAGCTCATTAATATACAGCCAGCCAGCACGGCTCCATCTCTGAGGGATGCACAGCTCATGCTGACCCACACACTACATGCACTGCCGATGCTCATGGGGCCCAACCAGCCTCAACCATGCTGCGTGGTGGCTGCACCATGTTACTCCATCCCATTCCTCACAGGGTGTCCCTGGCCCAGATCAGGAGCGTGCAGGAGGAATTCACCCTCCTCTCCTCCTGCTGCAGGGGTGGCTGATGTGCCGGAGGGTCGTGCTGCCATCCTGAGGGACCTAGGCAAGCTGGAAAAATGGGCCAACAGGAACTTCATGAAGTTCAACAAGGAGAAGTGCAAAGTCCCGCCCCTGGGAATGAATGACCCCTTGCATCTATGCTGTGGGCCACCCAACTGGAAAGCAGCTTGCCAGACAAGGACCTGGCAGACAAGATCCTGGTGGACACCAAGTCAAACATGAGCCAGCAATGTGCCCTCACTGCAAAGAAGCTATCCTGGGTTGCATTACAGAATGTATCACCAGCAGGTCAAGGGAGGACATACTTCCCCTCTGCCCAGCAGTGGTGACGCCAGTCCTGGAGTGCGCCAGTTCTGGGCTCCCCCATACAAGAGAGACATGGATATACTGGAGTGAGTCCAACAAAGGGCCACAAGGATGATGAAGGAACTGGAGCATGGGTCCTATGAAGAAATGCTGAGAGAACTGGGATAGTTCAGCCTGGAGAAGAGGAGGCTCCAGCGGATCTTATCAATGTATATAATTACCTGAATGACGGGTGTAGAAAAGATGGAACCAGGCTCTTTTCAGTAGTGTCTAGTGACAGGACAAGAGGCAATGAGCACAAACTGGAACACAGGAGGTTCCCTCTGAACATCAGGGAACGCTTTTTTAATGTGAGGGTGACCAATGATGGGAGCAGGTTGCCCAAGGAGATTGTGGAGTCCCCATTCTTGGAGATATTCAAAAGCCGTCTGGATGTGGTCCTAGTAAACTGGATCTAGGTGGCCTTGCTTGAGCAAAGATAATCTCCAGAGGTCCCTGCAAACCTCAGTCACTTTGTGGTTCTGTGAACAATTTTGCATGCATTACAATTTTTGCATTACATTTTTTCTCATGCCTCCAGGTTGGAGGCTGGCAGTGCTATGCTCAGTCACCCAGCAAGCAAGAAGATGGGCATCCCTGGAGATCCAGAAGGAAAACACTTTCTCAAAGCCTGTTCTCATCCACAGGCTAAGGGAGCCCAACCTAAGCATGGTGGAGACGTGTCTGTGGACAGCGGGGACCAGTTCCAGTCCAGACCTAACTATGCCTGGCTGGACCTCAACAGCTCCTGCACCCACCAGCAGCCAGGGAAGGGACCTCCTGTTTGTGTGCCCTTGGCCAGGCTCAGACACCAAACCTAGGCTAGGACTGTGCATGAAGACCCCCTGGGATGGCAGGAACCCAGCAAGAGTAACACCCAGCATCAGTGCTGGTGGGGGTCACTCCTTTGTAAGCAGCCCCAAATGCTGCCCAAGCTCGAGGTCCTCGGAGCACCAGGGATGCAGTGTCCCCAGGACTGCAGGAAGAGCAGCACTGGGACAGGATGGAGTCACCGTTCTCTTTGTCTGGAGAAAGTTTTACTGCGCTGGGTAACACCGTCTAACTCCCCTTTCTTTCGTGGTTTCATTGCCTAATTCCAGAGCGATTGCGCAGGCGAATGTGTCCAAAAGCAGATGGATCCGCTAAGCGTTTCTTTGTTGCACATTATCTCATACAGTTTGGGTGCAATAAAACTTCCAGGCAGAACAAATCTTCAAGCTTGTGCCGTGCCTTATTTTTAGCTGTGAAGTACGTCTGTTTTAGTGCTCCTAATCCCTAGCTTGGTAGTAATTTATGGAGCAAGCTTTTGGCTCGCTTGGGCCAGAAGATTTGTAGTAAAACTTTTATAAGTTGCAGAGATAAATCCCATGGACTCTCGCAATCTCGGGGGACTCTCCTCCAGAAGTGTGTTTTGCTGAGCACTCCCTCGGTGTGGTAGCACGTTCAGGCGAGAAAGCGTCAGATGGCTGAGAATAAACCATCCTGGGTGTCGTCACGATCTGCAAATCGCCTGGAAAGAGAAACCAGGGGATGCTATGGATTCCCCGGCCTCAGATATGCCCAAGTTCTGAGAGTCGCCACTCAGCAGGAGCTGTTTGCCCTGGGTTAAGGTCCTTCACATGGTGCCTGGCAAGCCCTAGAGATGAACCATGTTATCAGGCTATACTGGGCAGTGGGATGCCTGAGTGGGAGCATGGTGGCTCTGGCTTTGATGGGATTATTGGGATGACCAATTGCTTGCTTGTGCAGGGAAACCTGCACACATATCAGCTTGGAGCTTTTAGCATGGACAAGGCTGTGGCTTAAGAACAGGGGCAGCAGCAAATGTCTTTTCCTCCGTTGCCTTGGGCTCCCTCAGGGAAGGGGTTTGCAGGATGGAGCACTACTTTACGCTTTGGTGGAGCAGGGAGCTGAGAAAAGTCAAGGAACAGAGGAGGGAAAGGAGACCAAGACATGGGAACCAGCAGCAAACCCTTCCAGATGCCAATGGAAACACAGGCCCATAGCGATGCTCCCAGCTCACCTGTCCAAGGGTGATCTGCAGCATCAGACCTGGCTTTCTGGAAGCCCCGATGCTTTCTGAAGCTGGCAACTCTCAGAGACACCCCGTGCCCCATCCCTGAGCCTCGTGCCTCCAACGAGCGGGAGGCACTTGCGTTCGGTCCAACAGCTGGGGCAGGAGCTGCTGTGTAATTACTGCAGCACATCCCAGCGGGGAGGCCGGTGATTCACCATCTGCACACTGCGCTGCGACGGGGTGATATTCCCTTTGCTGCTGTGTTTAGATTCACGCAGACCCATATCCCTGAGTACTTCAAACTCCCAAGAGCACTTTTTCTGAAGAGAGGGAATGTTTCCAGGAACCATTAAGGAGGGAAGGTCAAATCCAGAGAGGAGACATTGCAGTTCTACATAACTTTAAAACCCAAGCAGGTATCAAGGTTACCTGCAGCTGATGGGTAGGTGCCCTCTCTCTGTGCTAGGTCCTCCAAAGATAGAGCAACCTTCTTTGTTCTTGGATAGGACAACTTGCTGGTGCCATTGCATGCTGTTGCAGTGGGGAGGATGGGTCTTTCTCAAATGTTTCCAGGTAATTTAGTCAAGGAGAAAGTTGACCAATGTCCATATTCAGTGCCTTTGCATCTTTTTGGTGTCCTTTGGCAAATGCAGAGAGCAGAGCCTGTCCCATCACAACCTGTTGGGAGCTGGCTGGGCTGAGCAGGTGAGTAGCCCTGAGAGGTATCCTTCTCACACAGTCATAGAGTCATAGACTCATAGAATGGTTACAGTCAGAGGGGACCTTAAAGCTCATCTAGTTCCAACCCCTCTGCCACGGACAGGGACACCTTCCGCTATACCAGGCTGTTCAAAGCCCCATCCAAACTGGCCTTGAACACCTCCCGGGATGGGGCCTCCACAATTTCTCTGGGCCATCTTGTCTCTCCTCCCAGAAATGCAGTTAACCCAACCCCAGGGTCCACCAGGGATCTTTTCCTGGGAGGAAAGTCTTTCAGATACTGTCTGGAGCTGGGAAACATTGAAAACTCCCCTGTGCCTTGCTGTCTCTGATGAACAGTGTCTGCAGTGAGGGATGCCTGCCAGATTAACAGCAGGATCCTGCACAGACCATTCCCTACCTGCTAACCCTCCTGACTGCCAGCTGGTCCCAAAAGCCTGCTGCTCCCTCTGGCAGCTCACAGCCCCCCCACCTTCTGCCCTGTCACCTTCCCCAGCCCCAACCTCTATCCCCATCAATTGTAGGAGCAGTGCTGGTCTGCTGTCACACCGGAGAGGCTCCTGTCACTCTGGACATCCTCCCTTCTGTCCCCTGTGGGGCTCTGTGGGGGCAGCAGTTTGGGCAGACCCCCCTCCCAGCCCCCTCAAGCGCTGCCAGCATGGTCACACTGCTGGCACAGACACATTTCCAGTCCCTGTCCCCAAAGTGGTGTGGGGAGGTGGCCTGTTGGTGCACAGGGCAAATTCTGGGTGAGCAGGGCTCCCCATGCAGCTCCCAAAAAGTTTAATTTCTTTCAACTTTCCTTATGTCTTTTCCCACTTTCAGCCCGGTTTTCCCAGTGAATAAGCAGGATCCCCAAAGCCTGAAGCAGATGACATCCAGCTGGAGCCACATGCACCCAACCAGGCTTGTCACTGCATCTCATCCACTGCGGGGAAAGGAGCTAAAAGTTTCCCAAGCCAGCAACAGGCATCGCAGCAGTTTCACTCGACCCGAGCAAGTAGTGGAGCTGCTGGAGGGGAAGAGCCCGGCCAGGGTCCCCAGAGGGATCTGCGCAGCGAGTCTTCAGCAAACAGGTCTGCTGCTGCTGCTGCTGCTGCGCGGGCAGCGGTCTGTGCTGCCCTCGCACGGCTACACTGCGGGCTGGGCACGCTGCGTGGGTCCTGCCAGGCTGCTCAGACCTCTGGCCCGGCTTGTCCTGCTGGTCCCTGGCTCAGGGCACCACCAGTTCCCCACACCGGGGCTGGGGGGTGTGCGTGGGGTCCCCGCTGCAGCCAGCACTGTGGTTCCCAGCACACCCAGCAGCAGATGCATAGACTTTCAAACCTGTCCTGGTTTGAAGTATGTCTCCATGCTCCTCAGCAGAAGCCAACTCCTCATCGGCCAAATGCACAGAGGTCCTATTGCAAAGCCTGCAGAAGACCCCCAAACAGCCATAGGTTTACTAATACATCCCACCCCGCTGGTGATGTCTTGTGGGGAAACATGTCTCGGTGACACTGCCTGGGAGCTGCAGCAGGTGCTCTGCACCAGGGTGGCTCACGCAGCCCCTCGATAAGGGATGGGGACATCCCCAAAGGGGGGATATTTCCCCCTCTCCCACACCACCCTCTCATCCTGAACCCAAGAAAGAGGACCAGGTCAGCTTCCAGCAATGAGCTATAACCCATCCAGACAACGAATCCCAAGGACTTACTGGAGATATCGGTTTTATGGCACAATGTATAAATCCCTCTTTTCTGCCCTCCGTCTTCCCTACTGCTTCCCTCCTCCCTGTGCACACACCCACCATGCTGCTCATGCCCCTGCAAATGGCACCTGCTGCTCCGCAGGTGTCTTTTCTCACAGGATGGTTAGTGAATCCAACCATGCTCAGAGGAACATCACCTTTTCCTGATGTCTTACCTAAATCTCCAGCCCACAGCATCTCCTGGTGCAGGGGTGGCTGTTGCTCCCTCCCTTTCTGTGTGAGTGGGCTGTTCTCCGTCTAGACCTGCCCCTGCTCAAGGGATGCCTGCTGTTATTTGCAAGGTCCCTATTTTCCATGGTGCCTCTTAACTTCAGCTCCATCCTCTCATGACCCTGTGCCATAGAGGCAGATGCCCTGGGTCACACTGCTCCTTCTTTCCCAGGTGCCCCATTCTGCTTGGAGCAGCGTGGAGCAGCACCAGCTCAGAAACACTGGCTAAACGGCATGCTTTTGCCTTTTTCCAGATTACAAAGCTGTTGCTCGAAGCATCATCCTTGGAGGATGTGCCTGCAAAATTCAAAACCCTGGTGTAGTTTTGAACGGGGATGGAGTATGTCTTGGCCCCTTTCAGGAAATCCCTGTCTTACAGAGACACCCTCTGTGATGCCTGTCTGTCCCTGAACCCAGGCAGGTCCCTGTCCTGCCGGGGAGGGGGGCTGTCACTTGCCCACACGGCACTACTGCCCTTCCCACCATAGTTTTTCTGCCTTTTCTTTCTTTCCAAAACTTGGCTTTTCAGAGTATCTTTTTGCTCGGACAAAAAAAGCTCCAAACAGATATCCCCAAAGCTCGGAGTGGTCCCACTGCAACAGGCAAAGGCCCTGAGCGCCACGGACCCAGGAGACCTAGAGCATGGAGGAGAAGTGTCCCTGTCCCCTGCTGTAGGACACACCACCATGATATCCCTGGCATTAAGTATTACGGTGCTGTGCTCTTTGTCACCAAGGGGGAAGGAGCAGCTTTTGGGGATTTGAAGCCTGATGCTGTCCTCCCCCCTGCCGTGACATTCTCAGCAGTGAAAGAGGAGTCACACATTGCCCAGGGAAGCTCCAGTTTGGTGGGTTGGAGTTAATGGGAGCTGTTGGCCCTGTGGAGTAGGGCAAGCGGACAGAGGAGTGAGAGGAGCAGGGCTGCAGCCACCCCGGACCCCGGAGGAGGGAGATGCCGCCCGGGAAGCGAAGCTCAGCCCTGGTCCTCAGCCGGGAGAGGGCAGCCGCAGCCCGAGCAACGGAGCTGGGAAGGATGCATGTTGCCTGGCCCTCGGCGGGGACTGCTCCTGCTCCCCGCCCCTCCCTGCTCCCCGCAGCCTCCCAGCCCTGCTGCTTTCCCAAACCGGCTCCATGCCCATCCCCGGGGTAAACCCCCCTCCTCCAGCAATGCCGCTGCCTGGGATCCATCAGGATGGAGGGTTTTGAGCACCGGACTCTGAGTCTCTCCATCTTGCCCTCGTTTCCCAGCTCTGCTCCATGCCACAGCATCACCCAGAGCCCGAAGGCATGGATCCAGGCTCATGGGGCTTTTCACATCAGCATAAAAAATCCCCATGCCCTGTCGTCCACAACCAGGATCAGCCTCCAGGAGCATGTACGGAAGAAGGGACTCCCTGCCCTGATCCACAGCTGGTAGCAGGTCCCAAGGATGCTCCCCTCTGATTTTTCACCAGCCTGGAGAGGTCAAGGAGGTGTCTCTGGAGACAACCTGCCAACAGCCAGAGCAAGGCCAGTGCATTAGTGGATCTGGTCCAGAAAGCACAGCAGAAGCATCTCCAGTAGTAAAAGGCGGTGGTCCCAGAAATGGCAGTATCACTTTGGCTGTGCTGAGATTTGCTGGGGAGATGGAGTTATTCTGCTGAGGTACTGAGGAGCAGGTATATGGGTGATATATCTCTGGGTCTGAACAACAAAAAGCCAACCTGTAGTCAGTGGTGCCTTTGGGAAGCAGCTAAGCCTTGTCCTTGGGCATGGTCTCCTTGTGCAGTGCCTAGGATGTGTCTCTGTGGGCAGCATCCAGCTGCCAAGGGCCAGCACCAGAGAGATGCTGCCCAGAGCCAGGAGACAAATCCACCCTCCACAACAGCGGGGGAGAGAGGTGGAATCCAGCAGTGTTCAGATGTAATGGCCAGCCTTTCTGGAAGGAAACATTCCTGTTTTTCCTTTGGAAATAACTTCTCATATTCCGCTTCTCTGGGTTTGTTTTGTTTTGTTTTGTTTTTTGGTTTTTGGGGTTTGTTTTTTTTTTTTTTTCTCACTGTCTCCAGCTATGAATTTCATGCCTTCAGAAAGTCAGACTCAAATATTGCCATGGTCCTTCAGTGAATCCCTGCCTGGACTTTCTGTAGAAAACATAGAGTCTTGGAATGCCTAAAGACAAGAAAATTAATACTGAGCTCTAAAAATCCTCCTAACAGGCATCTCTCTGTGCCCTCCACAGATTTAACTCTCTGTGGCTCAAACCACCTTGCTGATGATTTCAGACCAAGGGTTTAGTCCCATGCGGTGGGCTCCAGCACCCAGCTGCCTGCCTGGGGAGGAGGGCTGCCAAATCACCCTGGGTTTTAGCAACTGGCTCACCTTCTCCTGTTTATCGGCTCACTAGAGTTTTCTCCTTTAATAGCCAGGCAGGCTGGTGAGCTGCGTGACTCCACAGGGGACCAGGACCGCTGAGAGGTTTTGTCTCGTGTCCCCAGGTTGCTGGCTGGTGGTTTTGGACTGGGCTCCCTACACACCAGCCCAGCCCTTGCTGCTGCCAGTCAAGTCCTGGCAGAAGGGCAGCCCTTATAAATAGCTGTACGTATAATGTCTCCTCTCTCTGCTTCACTTCTTCAGCTGTGAGTTTGTCTGTGTCTCACAGCGTGCAGTGCCTTGCAAGCTGTTGCCTGGGTTCTTGCAGTGCACGGCTGTGGGGACCAGCGGGGGCGGCTTGAGTCTCCATCTGGGTGCCTGTCCCCCGCCCCATAGGGAGGGATTACCTGTCCTCAGTAGCCTCCCATCCTTAAGATCCACCATTAAAGCAACCACGGTCACCACCATGCTGTCTTCTCCAAGACAAGGACCTGCCATGACAGCAGGACTGGAGCAGGCTATGTGGCGCTGCTGGCCACGGGCGATGAACCACTGGGGTCCTGCAAGCCTAAATAGTGGGTGAGCCCCAGGCTTTGCACATCAGGGTGGCAGCCCGGCTGTGTCCCTTGTGTCTCCTTTCCCAGGGTGATGGAGATGGATGAAGAGGAATGCCTTGGAGCAGGGGTGCAGCTACAGAAACCTAGGGCAATGTTCATTGCCGTTTTGCAAAGGAGAGGTGAAGACCCAGGGAAGGTGTGACCAGACTGGGACATCCAGGTGCCAGTGCAGGTAATGCCTGCAGTCTGGCATTGGGCTGGGTGTCCGTCAGCAGTTTCTCCTGGCATGGTGTGGCTGGGCACATCCGGGACAAGCCACCCTGCCCTCGGACAGGACGAGCATCGTGTGGCACTGAGCATGCCACCATCCTGCTGCAGGACAGAACTGCTCTCAGCCGCAGGACGTCAGTAGGAATCAGAGCAGAGCAGCGCTGGCAGGGCTGGAGCCATGCTGCGGCACTTAGGGGTTTTGTTACCTTCTTTTCACAGCGTGGGCAGCCCAAGCTGTGACCATAATAAATAAAGTGACAGCCAGGGAGCAGAGCTCTCTGGTTTCCTGTACACCTCAGGCTGGCCAGGTTAAACACACAACAAGCCTGTACTTCAAAAAGGGCCATGCCCACGGCACATCGGCCAGAGCCCGGCCACGTGCCAAGCCAGCGCGAGCAAAGACATTGAGCAGAAGGCTTCACAGGACCAGTCCCAGGCAGGGAAAACAGGATGGTGGAGATCAGCACAGCCCCATTGCCTGGTGGTGTTCCGCAGCCAGCAGGTACACGCACCTCTGGAACAGTCACCCATGCCTCTGGGATGTCAGGGACAGCCACTGGGTCTAGGCTTTGGGGCATGTGTGTGCCCTGTAATTAGCCCAGCCCCATCCATGCACAGGCTGCGCAGTCATGGACCATCCTCAGGCAGGCAGCACTGGGATGGGCAGCGGGGCCGGAGAGGCTCCATGCCACCGGCCAGCCCTGCGGGGACACACCCTGTGGCAGTGTCCTCTGCACAGAAGCCGTGGGAGGACACCGCAGCCTGCAGCTGCACTGTTCTCCAGTCCCCACAAGCCTCTTCCGTCCATCCGTCTGATCCACTTGCACCATCCAGGCAGCAATCCAGCAAGTGTGAATGCATCCAGCGTGGCTGAGGACCGGCATCCCTGTCCCTTGGCATGTTACCATGACACCACACCTGCACATCCGCATGACGCATCTCGCTTCATCCCATCCCAGCTCGCGAGCTTCTGATTCCAAACCTCCCAATGTCTCCACCCAGTCCGGCAAGATCGCACCAGTGGGAGCCCAGTTCATGGATGTGGTTGACTGTTCCCAGCAGACAGCCCGGGACACCTTTGAGGAGACACCGGCAGCGAGTTAGGCAAAGCCGTGCGCTGGAAAGGAGAGCAATGCACAGCCTGTATGACCCCAGTTCAACAGGTCCTGCGTGGGATTGTGATAGTGTAATATAAACCCCAGCCATCTGCTCATGTGTCCGAGTCTTGACCTGCCTGGACAAGAGCTGGCAGTTTCCTCTCTGGCCTGGTCTCTGCTCAGAGGAAAGGGAGAGGGGAGACCCTACTGTCCTCAAACTCAGTCCTTCTGGGGTGCTGAGAGGGGGATCCAGCTGCTGGAGGGGATGCTGCAGGCAGCCTGGGAGATGTCCTTTTGTAAACTCTCGTGCCACAGCAGAATGGAGGAGCCAGGACGTGCGTGGATGTCACGGATCCTCATCTGAGCCCGAGGATGGAGCAGGGGAAGAGCCGCATCAGAGCTGCAGAGTGTGCTAGTCTTGCTCACTCTGTGCCTGGGAGGTGTAGACGAGTCCTGCCCCGAGGACCCCAGGGTTCCTGCAGCCCCGCCAAGCACCTCACTCACCCGGCAGACCCCACACTGCCCTTGCTGAACCTGCCCCTTCTTCACCCAACATTTCAGCTCCCTAGCTTTGCTCAGAGCTGGTGGCCTTGGCAAGACCCAGAGCCCCATGGCATCCCCTGTCCCAGCACCCCAGTGGGGTGTCTGTCATCTCCAACCTTCCGCACCAAGACCCCCTCCAAATCAAGCCCTGCTCCCAGCTTCCCAACCTCATGGGTGGCCCCAGCCCTGCGGAGCTGGGGGATTCCCCAGATCCAGGGCTCGGCTCAGCTCCTCAGCGCTGCAGCGGCGGAGAAAGCAGCGCGTGGCTCCCCGCCAGCGCTGGCGCCAAGCAGCCCGGCTCCCGGCGCCCAGCGAGCACCACGAAGTGCTGGGGAAAGCTCAGGGTCTGCTCCCGGGGGAGAATCCAGGGCCAAATGCTTGCTGCAGCCCGCCCAGCTCCGCTCCTTCTGGGGGGGGGGGAGGGGGGGCGGGGGCGTGCC
>NW_009649457.1:770155-771183 GCF_000708025.1 Charadrius vociferus | reverse complement strand
TGGCGGGGGAGGCAGCACCCCAGGCCACAAGCAGATGTGCCGCGCTGGGCTATTCCTCGGGCAACGCGGCCACCAAGCCTCAATCACGGCTGAGCGCAATACCCACAGCGGAGCCGGGAGCTGGTGTGGGCGCTGGGCCGGGCACGTTCACCCCACACGTGGCCTCCACCTCTCCCAAAGTCCGTTATTGTAAGGTTGCATGGGAGGGCTGGGACCAAGGAAAACGCCTGTTTATTACTGCAGGGTTATGAAGGAGGTGAGGTGACTCACGGGCGTGTTGTTGGGGGGTTGCAGAGATAGGGTTGGATGGCAACAGGTAGCCGGTTGTTATTGCAGGGTTGCAGAGGTGTGCCAGGATGCCAGCAAGGATCGGATTGTTATTGTAGGGTTGCAGAGAGGGGCTGCGACCCCGTTTACTCCCGCCGGGCTGCAGGGCGGTGTGTTGTCGCAGGATTGCTGGCGTGGCGCTGCGTGGGTGCTGTGCCCACCCAGGGCACGTGGCCCTTATCTCCACGCAGGCACTGTGCCCAGCAGAGAGGGAAACGCTGGGTCTGTCCCAGGGCTCTAGTGGCGCCAGCCCCGACGGCATCACCTGGGGTCTCCAGTGTGTCCCAGGGGGACCCCAGACCACACTTGGCTCCAGGTGCCAGGGGAGGGAAAAGTTCCTAAAGGGTCTTCACCGGCTGGTTTCCCGTTGTAGGCTTTCAGCATGTTGGGTTTTTTTCCACCCGAAAATTTTCACTGTGATAGAATTGCAAACCAAACCCATTTCCAAGGGAAAGCAGGCAGGGCGATGGAGGGGTGCTCCAAAAGAGCCACCACAAACATGCACCAAAAATCCGTCAGGAGGAACGAGGCTTTTCCTCAGCTCAGGGACGCAAGCCCCGGGGGCCAGATTTCACCCTACGTGTTTTCCATCAAATAAACCGCTATACAAAACAAACCCCAGAGAAACGCCCCTCCCAGGGACAAGGGAAACTGAGGCACGGGGCAGGACCTGCCTCCTTCGACTCCTCGGGGATGCCGGG
>NW_009649457.1:768530-768895 GCF_000708025.1 Charadrius vociferus | reverse complement strand
CCCCTCCTCTCCCAGCCTCTGCGGGTCCCCAGCCCTGGGCTGTGCCCGCTGCCACCCTCGGAGGCTGGCTGTCACCCCTCGGGTCCCCCCAAGCGCCAAGCGCTCTGGGCTGGTGAACGGTGTCAGAGGGGGTCACGGGGCTGAGCTTGGCTCAGGCATCGCTGTCAGCAAACCAAGACCCCACTGTGACGGGGCCTGGGGGTGCCTTGGAAAATCTCATTTTCATTGTGCCTGGTCTCCATGGGGAGAAACTCAGAGCTGCAGCAACTCGCAAACGTGTTGCTGTGCCCAAACTGGTGTTGGACCGACTGGCGTTGGTGGCATAGCCGGTGCTGAGTCTCCCAGGGCTTGCCCAGTGCCTCGGG
>NW_009649457.1:763678-768516 GCF_000708025.1 Charadrius vociferus | reverse complement strand
CCCCCACGCGGCCCACAGCCACGTCTGGTCGCGTTTGCAGGAGGAGGTGGGGTGTTTGCTCTCTGCCTCTCTTAATAGGAGAGCAGGTCGCAGAGTGGTTACGCATGGGGCTGCACGGAGCCCACGGCATCCCAGCCTGGCATGAGGTAGAGGAGCTTCACAGGGAGCTGCGAGCTGGCGGAGGTCCCTCCTGGGGCGGGGATGGGGACAGGACATGGCCACAACGTCCCCCCAGCACTCATACACCCTCTGCTCCGCCAACCTGGCCCTTTTTGGGGAGAGTGAAAGGGGCCATGTCTCCTCTCTGGAGAGCTGTGAGCTGACCTTGGCAGCCAAAGTGGGACTGGAGTCGGGGGAGAGGGGCTGAGCGGGGACAGTGGGGTTGTGCGCAGGGCTGGATGTCACCGGTGATGGGTGAACAGGGGACGTGGGGGTGCAGTAGGGACGTGGGGAGGGGTTCATGGGGGATTGCTGCTGAAGGCAGAGGCTGCCTGCAGAAAGCTGAGAGAAGAGCAGCTCCAGTTTTGCCCTGCCTCCTGCTCCGTGAACTTCAGCTTTTTGGGAACCTCACAGGGAGGGGAAAACTTGACTTGATTGTATCTGATAAGCCACTTTTTCCCCATCCCAGAGAGCTGTTCCAGCAGCAGGGAGGGGGGAGGAGGATGCTTGGCTGAGTGTGGGCCCTGTTTGTGAAGGATGAATGAATGACTCACGGCGTGGCGAGTCTCCCCGCCGTCTTCATCGTGGCGTGGCAGTAGCGGCAGTTCCCTTTTGCAGCTGCTGGGTTTATCAGAAGCTGTCATGATGGGTGGGCGCCCAGGCAGCCCATGCCTACATCCCCTAGACTCGCAGGTACCCTGCCTCCACTGTCCTTCTCCCCCAGCTTGCCTGGACCATCCTGAGTGGGGAGACCCCCTCAGATGGTGACGGCGCACAGCACCCTCACCTGCCATGAACTAGTGGAGCACTGGGTTCAAACCCTCTCTTTCTGGTCTGCTCTTGTTCAAAGGCGACTCCAGACTCTTCCTGCTCATGCAGGGCTCAACCTCCCTCCAGTTTCCTGCCGAATGCGTTCCTGGAGAGCTTATTCCCCCGTGGGTTCGTGCCAACATTGTGCTTTTAGTTCAAGACCTCTTCTCCCTCTCCGGTGTTTACCCTGCTGTATTTATAGCTTCCTCATTAGGTTAAACAAGCTGAAGGATTCTTGCCTCCTCTTCTCCCGCGGGTTTGGCTTTGGAGGAAAACCCCTCGCGAGATGCTTCCCGCAGGAGGGGGCACGTGCCGGCTTGTGGCTTTGCTTTTCTCCCTTCAGAAAATTTCAGCACCTCTCCCAGCTTGTTTTCCTTCTTCTTGTTCAGGCATGGGAGAGGGTGGCTCTGCCCTTGCCCAAGATGTAGCCAAGGATGGGGCTTGGATGGGACAGAAGCTCTCCCCTATGGGCAATGTGCCAGGGCCTCGCCGGCATTTGGGATGCTGATACAAAGCCAGCATCAGGAATTAGCCCTGGGATGTCTGGGCTGACTCGCTGGGATGTTTAGAGAGCTTTTGGTTTTTCTAAGTGTTCCTGTGGTTACAATAGCATGGCATGTGTGAAAATCACCAAATCTCTCTGTCCAGGGTTGTAGTGACCTTGCAACCTGAATTCCTACCAGCAGATTTCTCTGCACCTCCCAGTGATGGTTTTCTCCTCCCATCCAGGCTGCGAAGGTGGGGAAGGTTGCAGATGCCTTGCAGTTGTGGTTGAGTCGTCTCCTCCAACAGCCAGATTCCCATGGACCATTTCCATGGAAAAAGGAAAATTCCTCTGGAAATTAGAAGCAGGTTTGCGGTGTCAGGGATCAGTGTGTTAATAGGAATTATCTCTCGAGTCTGGCTGCTTCTCAGGTCTCTGAGTCACGCTGGCACAGGGGTGGGATAGGGGGAACTTCAGGCTCTTTTGGATGATTGCAGCACCCGCAGCCCCTGGAGCATGTGCCGGGCTCTCCGGTAAAGGCAGAGGGCTGGGCTGGAAGGTGCAACTCATCCTTCTCTCCAGTGGGAAAAAATCCTGGCAAACATCTCCTTCTCTGGTGTTTGCGGTGGGAGAGATCCAAGAGAACAGAGACAAGAAGCCCAAGTGATTGTCAAGACCTGACTCCCCTCCATCCTAGCAGGACCATGCACTGTGGTCACATCTGACCAGTGGAGCCTGGGCTTGCTCCAGCAGGGATTGGTCCTTGCTGAAAAAGTTCACAAGGGATTTTGGAAGAGTCTGGCTCGCAGAAGGTGACATCCACTGCTGCCCTGCTCGTACACATTTCCTGAAGATGTTTTTGGAGACAATGGATGGGCTGGGGGGACCTCAGGTGAGACCTGGTGGTGTTGCACGTGGGGCTGGCCCATGTAGGTGGCAATGGCCAAGGGACCGCAGGTAAGACTGTGCATTCACCAGGGGCGGGGAGGATGTTGGAAGCATTTTGGAGATCAACCCAGGGCTCCCCAGAGGCTGTACAGTTTTGGTCCCCTCCTCTGAATACAGAGACAGCTGAAATAGAAACAGCCTAATAAAAACAATTACGGACCCACAGAGATTGCCTTATAGGGAGAGGTGGAAAAGTTTAGGGCTCCTTCATCTAATGAAATCCTGATGGTAGAAAGAAGGTCATTTGGGCATTTTCTGGTTCATCCCACCTCCTAAAACGAAAACAAGGGACGACGATCCTTGTTGAAAAGCCAACGCTAGAGACACG
This sequence comes from Charadrius vociferus, assembly GCF_000708025.1. Classification (NCBI taxonomy): domain Eukaryota; kingdom Metazoa; phylum Chordata; class Aves; order Charadriiformes; family Charadriidae; genus Charadrius; species Charadrius vociferus. Next base: position 765,787 of record NW_009649457.1, on the reverse strand, counting down.
CCGAGGTGAAGAGGAGATGGGAGAAGCTGCCAGCTTTGGGGGACCAGCATCCCTGTGGCAGCTTGGGGAGGCTCTTCTGACTTCAGCAGAAAGGGACTGCCCCCGAGTCCCGTCGCACCCTGGGGAACCCCAAACAGGGCTCAGGGCTGCCGCCTACCATCCTGCTGCCAGCCCTAAGGGGTGTGGATGTCCCCTCAGAAGAGCATGTGGGAGGCAATGGGGCTGGCACGGCATCCCTGAAGCACGTCCCCATGGGCTGATGCCCGTCCAGCTGTTTCCTTCACCTTCCTGTGCTTTCACCAGCCCTTTCCTTTGGGACTGAAAACCTCCGCCTGCTTCATCCTGGCCAGACCGATAGCTGCAGCTGGAGCCAGGGACCTCACCAGCCCCTCTTTGATGAAGGTCGGCATGGACATCAGTGCCTCTTGAATTCAATAACACCGTGGAAAGCGCGACTCAGCCCTCGCCTTCCTGCACAAGTAGCTAGGAAAAACCAAAAAGTGCCGTCACGCAGGGTCTCCATCGTGGGCCAGCCCAGCGCCGTGCCAGTGTTGCGACAGAGCTCCCGACAGCTGTGCTGCAACAGCCCCGCAAAGGTCCCCGGGGATGGCTCGGCCGCGGTGGCCCGGCTTGGCTTTGCGAAAGCTGCTGTCACGCAGGGTGCCTGGGCCAGCCAGCTGGCATCTCCCCAGACTTTCTTGCAGGGCCAGGGCCAGCCCCTGGAGAGGTCTGCAGGAGCCTTTCCTTTGCTTTCCATTAGTTTTGCCCGAGGCCTCAAGGCTTAGGAGGAGCTGGTGGACCCAACCAGCTATTGCTCCATCCTTGTCTTGCAAGGGCCAGCACGCAACCCCGGGGGGTTCCTCGGTGCTTCAGCTGCTTTTCATTTTTTATAGCTCCTGTGAGGCTCCCCGGGGGGGCAGGGGGCTGTTTCGTAGCTCCCCTGAGGCTGCTCCACCCCATCCTGGCTTTGAGTTTTGCAGCTCTGGGGCTGGAGCACCGCTGTGCCCAGGGAAGCATCCTTTTTCCCTGCCCTCCCCAGTCCCGTGCCTGGCTCTGTTTCCCCTCTCCAGGTGGGATTGCGCCCACCGTGGGCACCCAAAAAACCAGCTCAGTGCCTCAGGCTCCTTCGCTGCTGTGTTCCCCTTCCCCACAGCGCCGGGGGCAGGATGCCTGCGACTGTGCAGGGAGCAGCCAGTGTGAGCTCCAGAGGGTCTGGTCTCTCGAAGCATCCTGTTGACACAGCCCTTGGTCTGCTGCACATCCCCATCCCTCCTTCCCAATCAGAGGCTGCAGATACACTCTGGGGCAGCTCCAAGAGCCGGGTGCTTTGCCCCAGAGATGCCTTGGAGGGCTCCGCTTGGCTGACGAGGCACTGAGGTTCATGACTCGTAGTGGTCCTGGAGGAGGATACTGAGATGCTCAGGCTCAGACGGAGCAGCAGTGGTGCTCGTGCTGTGCCTGGGATGGGTGAAGGATGTAAAAACTAGGCAAGGTCTGTGGGGAAGGTCATCTTGGTCCTCACCCCCACGGTGCAGCTGGAAGAGCGAGATGGGTGCTGAGGCAGCGTGTCCTGCTGCGCCCCCAGATGATGTCCCCATGAGCCGTGTCCCCCAGCAGGATGGTTAACAGCGAGCAGGTCTGCCTGTGCACAGAGGATTTTCTTCCTCCAGTGCCTGGAAAGGTCCCCGAGAGCTTTTTTTCACTTATTTTCCCTGTCTACCAAGGGTGGAGGGACCCTGCAGCAGCATTTGACCCTCCTGGGGCACACAGGGGACCTCAGCAGTGCTGCCAGCAACGTGGCCGCTGCATCTCCCATCAGCAGCAGCGTTTCAGGGATGGCAGTGAATGCCTTCTCCACCATCCCTCACCACAACCAGAGGAGGGTGGAGCAGAGCCGGAGGCAGCATTTGTGGCCAGCTCTATGAATTCCCAATTACCAGCTCGCCTTGCCACTGCCCGAGAGGTTCCTGCACCTAATTTTTGGTGAAATGATCCATTTTTCTCAGTAATTTAATAGCGTGGGCAGGCTGCTTGCTGATGGAGAGCCAGCAGCCGGCACCGAGGAGCCTGTGTGCTGGGCTGCCGGCCGTAACCACCTTCCCCCGGCGA
>NW_009649457.1:763076-763480 GCF_000708025.1 Charadrius vociferus | reverse complement strand
TGGAAAAGCCATGGCGTTTCGCTCTAACATTTTCCAAATGAGATGTTTTGATTTTTTTTTTTTTAATTTTATTTTATTCCCCACCCCAAGGTAATGTTTGGAAGCCAAATTTAGCTCGATTTAACTCAAACCATTTTAAAAAAGTAAAACCACTGAAAACTAAACAAGGCCTATCATTTAGAACAAAATGTTTTGGTTTTCATTTTCCTTTTGGCACGAAAAACACAAACTTTTTTTTTTCTCTTTTTTTCCATTTTCCTCTTGTCCTACAAACAATTTTATTATTTTTATATATTTTTTTTTTCCTCCTGGTTGTTTTCCAAGACTGTGCTGTGCGCCGTGGCCGGGGGACAAGCGAGCCCCGATGCTGCTCCCGGTGGGACGGGGGTCCCGGGGGACGGTGG
>NW_009649457.1:762578-763003 GCF_000708025.1 Charadrius vociferus | reverse complement strand
CAAAAGAGAGAGGGAGCTGCTCTCCCTGCTGCCAGCACTGACTCAGATGGGAGCTCCTTGTGGAAAAGGGAGGCCCCCAGGCGTGGGATTTGGGATTTGGATCTGTCCCAGTTCTCCTAGGGCAATGTGAGCCCCGGGGCTGAGCCCTGCTGGTACCCAGGCTGGGCATGGCCATGCCATGGGTGCTGTGTCCTGTTGCTGGGCATCCCCTCTGGGAAAGGCGAGCTCTGGCATTGCCTTCTCCACTTGTTTATTCAAGTTTAAAATTAATCTGACCTTCCCCCGCTCAGGCTTGTGCAAACACGGCGTGTCCCTGAGCGGGGAGCTCCCGCCAGCCCAAGGAGAACCCTGTCTGTCCCCAGTTTGTGCCATTGCGGTCCCCGTGGGGTGAGGTCCCAGCCAGCGCTGGGGTGCTGGGCTATGGT
>NW_009649457.1:758627-759553 GCF_000708025.1 Charadrius vociferus | reverse complement strand
GGAAAACGAGCAGGGGACATCAACGTGCCAGGCCAGCACAATGGCTTGCATTGACAGCCAAAGTCCTGCTGGGCTGAGCTCCGGGTGCTTCTTCCCGCGACTGCTGGCTTTCGTGTGCGTCTTTTATCCCTTTGGTTGTTTCGGGGGCCACCCTGCAGCCCGCATTGCCAGCGGGCTGAGCAGTGCCAGCACCCCCAGATTGGTGGGTTCCACATCACATCTGTCCCTAGCTGGAGCCAAGGGAGCTTTTGGGGGGTCTCTGCTTGCCCACGTTGGAGCCCCACCTCTTCTGGAACTGGGGTGCACACCCTGACTGCATGGTGTGCGCCGGAGAGAAACAAGCAGCACCTTTGGGTTTTCACCCATCTCCATGGCTTATCCTGGAGAACATTTCCTCCTCCCCTCCACGTGTCTTCTCCCAGGGATATGCAGGGGACAGCACTGTGCCCCCCACTCCATCCCCAGGGATGGATGCAGCACACCATCCCCTCCCACGCAGTCTGAGCAGGCATCACTGCTCCAGACTGCCCTCCCAGTGCCCAGGGTGCCACTGACTGCTCCGAGGAGGAGCTCCAGCAGCTGCTTCACCCTCCAAGCCCTGGGCTGGTGGAGCAGGGATGCCTGCAAAGAGAAATACCAGGTGCTTTGGGATGCACACACAACCCCTACCCCTGGTGTACCGAAGCCTTTTACACTAGCGTCATCATTTCAGCACAGTAACAACTGCAGCGGCAGCTTGAAATGCAAAAAGCAGGATCCGGCTGCAGGAGAACCTACTGGCTCCCTTCAGGTGATGGGCTGGGCTTGGTGGGGTTGTACAGGCTGGGACCCTCCAGCAGTTGTGGCAGGCTGGTGGGTTTCCCTGTGCATTGGGGAGAATTTGGGCCACAGCAGCTGCTGGTCCTTGGTGCCTTCGAGCGGAGCCA
>NW_009649457.1:756778-758253 GCF_000708025.1 Charadrius vociferus | reverse complement strand
ACACCAAAAGGCAAAAAAGAGACAATAGGAGCCTGTAAACAGAGTTGGCCCCGAGCGGGGTCGGGGCATCTCTCCAGCATCGTGGAAGGAGATGTGTCAGCACGCTCACTACGTTGCCCTGCTTTTCCCCCACCCCGGCACGGATACGATCACACTTAATCTTTCCGGAGAACTTGGTTGGGTGTTTTTCTCCCCTGGCAGAAAACAAGCCAGTGGGTTTTTTTTTCCCCTTCTCAACTCAGGCAGGGCGCAGCCTCCGTCCCCTTTGCCCTTCGCTGTAGCCCCCAGCCTCTGTGGTGGGCTTCTGCCCCAGTTTTTCCCCACTTCTTCCCATTTCTCCACCTCTCCTTTTGGCTTGACGGCTGCCGTCGGAGTGGCCTGGCATGAGGCAGGGGGCACGGATGCTGCCGCACCACGGTGTTTCCTCAGCCTCCATCCCTGCCATGTGCCCTGTGCCCCACCGCATCACCTGGGCTGTCCCCCCATAGCAAAGCGGGCAGGGTTGCCTCCAAGCTCTGGGAAGTCAAGCCATGGTTATCCCACCAGCTGCCAGAGCCTGGCACCATCATCCCCACATCACACATTACCAGGGGTCTACAACTGCCATCCTCCCCCCTCACAGGGACACTGCTGGTGGGGTACAGAGGGGTAATGGGCCACCCTTTGGTGGTGGCTTTTTTTGGCTGCCCAGGTGGCCCTTAATGATACCTAAAACCCCTCTCCAGCCTAAAAGGGATTTTGTTTTGCAAAAGGAGTGACAGCAAATTGGTAGCTGGAGGAGCGCTTGTGCTGCAGTACGGTGAGATGTTTATTTTGGCCCTGCCGCCCCGCAGCGTTTCTGGCTGACCCGGGCACCTTCGTGCCTCGGGGATGGAGCTGAGCCGGATGGCTCCCAAGGACTGGAGCACAGGGAGGGATCGGGGATGCTGTGGGGCCCCTCTCCTGCCTGGGGTTCCCGGCTTCAGGCTGGAGTTCATCAGGAGCACCTGGGCTTCTGTGAGACGCTCACATACATGTACATATATATGTGTGTGCCCTACACATATGCTTTTCTATCAGCTTCAGGGCCAGCTCATGGTAGGAGTTTGTTCTGGGGGGTGCAGATGCTGCTAGGGGGGTGAAATGCTGGGGTGCAGGCTGGTACCCCGCTGCCCCACGGTGCTGGGAGCTGTGGGTTCACCAAAACCTCTCTTGAGCTGGGTTGAGCCCGGGAGCAGAAAAATGTCCCAAATCCTAAAACGTTCCTGGTACAGGAAAAGCCTTTCCCACCCTGCTCTAATCACAGGGTGGCCCAGCGCCCTGCCAGCAGGTCCCACCCGTGTCCTTGGATCCAGCACCATGCCTATCCCCGTCCCACAACCCTGTGCCGAGGACAGCGGAGATGCAGCCCCTACCCCACCCCCCCATGACTCCATTCCTTCGTCCTAAAAATAATCTCCTGGCTGTAAAGAAACCCACCGGTGCCGTAGCGCCAT
>NW_009649457.1:753849-756673 GCF_000708025.1 Charadrius vociferus | reverse complement strand
GGGCCCTTGCCGATGCCTCCGGTTACAACTGGGAGCCAGAGACTTCTCCTTCCCGCAGGATGGAGCAGGGGAGGGCGGAAATCGGGGCGTTGGGGTGGGAGTTTCCTGGCTGGGGTAGGAGAAGAGCCTGACCTCCATGAAGCCGCCAGCATGCTGAGATGTGTGGTGGCCCCCCCAGCCTTCCAGCACCGGGTCCAGCTAGCAGCTGCCAGCACCACAGAGGAGAGAGGTGACCCTTGGGTTATGGGGAGGGTTTGGGCTGGGCTTTGGACACCAGTGGGGCTGTGGCCAGCTGGGCATCACCAGGGGATGTCATGGCGGGGGTTGGTCTGGGTGGGATGGAGATGTGCATCGTAGCTGGCTGTGGTTCCCAGTGCGGTGCTGGGGTTAACCCCGAGTTTGGGCTGAGCTGGGGTTAACCCCACTCCTGGGCTGCATGGGGTTTAGCCCTGCATTTGGACTGCATAACCCTATGTTTGGGCTGTGCTGGGTTTAACCCCACATTTAGGCTCTGCTGGGTTTAACCACGCGTTCGGACTGCGCTGGATTTAACCCCAAGTTTAGACTGCGCTGGATTTAATTCCACTCCTGGGCTCAATAGGGTTTAATCCCACTCCCAGTCTGAGCAAGATTTAATCCCGCTCCTGGGCTGTGTGGGTTAAAATCCCACGTTTGGGCTGCCCTGAGTTAAGTCCCACGCCGGGACTATCCTGGGTTTAGCCCCATGACCAGGCTGCTCGCGGGGTTTATTGGACTGCACTGGCCCCACAGGGAAAGGCTGCAACTGGTTTAACTGGGGTAATTCCCCTGTGCTGGGGTTGCCTGGGTGCAGTTGTGCATGTGTGTGTGCTGGTTCAGCTCAGCCTGACCCGCAGCAGGCATGGGGTCTCGGCACCCCACCAAAGCACTGCAGAGGAAAGCAGCCCTTTTTGAGATCCCCAATGCACCGGAGGGACTGGGGATGGCGAGCGGGGTCTCCCCTTGGCCTTGGGGACCATCACCCTTGCAGTGCCCAGGGTGGGCGAGGAGTTGCCCCCAGGTGCTGCCAGTGGTCCTGGGGGCTGTGCATGGCCTCGGGTGGCCCTGGAGGTGGTGGGGGACATGCTTTCCTCCCTGCCAGCACCCACCGCTGGGCTTTCTCTGGGCACCCAGTGGCTGGGAGGGTGCCAGCGGCATTTAGGGGACAGGGGTGGCTGCTTGCCGGGGACCGTCCCAGCAGTGGGGTCTAGGCTCCCCCTGTCCTCAAGGTGTATGTTGATGCAATGATGATGGAGATCAGTGATGCTGCAGGGGTTGGATGCTGCTGGCTCTCTGGGCAGATCAGCGGCCACGTGGATGGGCTCAGGTCGTGCCACAGCTCCTCGGGGCCGGGCACGGCACTTCTGCAGGGCTGCTGGGAGGAGCGGGGGTTAGCAGGGCACTGTGCTCCCAACCCTGCAGGACAGCAAGGAGAGGGAAATTCTGCTGTTTTGAGACACAGCCGCCCTTGGCCACGGGCTGGTGGGCACGGATGGCAAGGAAGGTCTGGGCTACTGGACCAGGGATGCTTCCCCTGCTGAGGGGCGGGAGTGATGTGATCTAGAGGGCGTTGGAGCCAGCCAGCATTGGGCATCACTGGTTTCAGAGCAGCTTTTTGCAGGTGGGTGTCTCTGGCAGGGCAGAGCTGCCAAGTGCTTTTGAAAAAGGTAATTTGCCACATCTCCATTGCAGCGATGCTTCCCAAGACCACCCCGGGGAGAGGTTAGGAGGCACCCCAGTCTTACGTGCCCAGTGGGGAGCATCCCGTCTCTCCCTGCTGCCATCTTCAGCCCTGTGGCACGGCATCGTCTGCTTGTGTCACCACCACCCCAGATCTTCATGCAGCTCATTCTCTTTGAAGAGTGACTTCAAATGAAGCACAGTGAAAAAAAAACCAAAACAAAAAAAACCAAAAAAAACAACCACCAAATCCCGCTGTCTTTCAAAGCGCAGAGCACAATGGAAAGTTGTCCTCCCCCAGGAATCTGCGTCCAGCTTTGCCAGGCCACGATGGGGCATGGCACAGAGCGGCTGTGCCTGGGGGACTGTCACACCCTGCGTGGGCATCCGTGCCGGTGCACATGACTCTGATTTTGGGGGATGTTTTGGCTCGCAGCATTATGGTTTGGATGCAGGAAGGGGTCTCACGGCAGGACTTCTCCCCACAGCTCCCCAAAAACTTTTGAACGAGCTCAAATGATGCCCAGGCAGGACCGCGGGGTCGGTGCAGGATGGAGGGTGGCACCTTGCGTTTCTGGCTCTCATCCATGGGTGCCATGCACAACCTGGTCCCCCTGGCTGTGCTGGTGACGAGAGGGTCCTGTGCTGAGGGTCTGGCTCTGCTGCCCTCCCTGCCGGGGCCAAGCCACAGTCCCAGGCTGGGCTGGGTCCCTCTGGCCTGGCCGTGGCCACGGGAGGTCACCCAGCCCCGGGCGGGTGGCAGACGCCTCTCTGGCCGGGATTAGCATGCTGGGAGGAAGAAAAGCTCCGATTGTTCCCTCTGTCCCGGCTCGGGTCCAGGACGAGTGTCCAGGGACTCCCCGTCCCCGGGAAGTGTCACCGCTGGTGCAAGCATAGAGGGATGCTTTCTCTGCCTGTGTGCCCATCCGTGGGGTTGCAGAGCCACTGAGGAAGGTGGTGTGGCAGCGCGTGTGCCTGTGTGTTCAATTGCACGCCTAACTTTTCCCTTGGCCCGGGGAATTTGGGTTGCCAAAAGTAAAGGGATGCTTTCTGGGCAGGCTGTTTTGTAGCTCTGGCTGTCCCGGAGCGCCTGGACCCCTGCCACGCCGCCGCATCAGGAGTCGGC
>NW_009649457.1:750339-753650 GCF_000708025.1 Charadrius vociferus | reverse complement strand
GCTGTGGGCCAGAGGGTGCTGGAGGGTGGGAGGATACAGGGTGTCCCTTAGGGTGAGTGGTGGGGGACCGCTGCTGGGTCTCCATGGAGATCAGGGGTCGGGATGCAGCTGGGGATGGGGTCTGTAGAAATACCCTCTGCCACCATGTAGGGGTCCGGGGTGCCTGAGGGTCTGTTAGCAATACCACCCGCAGCCAGGCTGGCCAGGCAGGGCTTTGTGCCATTCCTCGGGGACATCAGCAGCGGCTGGCTGCAAATTGTGCCATGCCCCCACTTCTTCCCCTGTCCATGCAAGGAAAAGTGCCTTTCTGCATCGCAGCTGTAGGGTCGTTTTTCCAGGCAGGTCTTGGTGGCCCTGAGACCTGGCAAGCTCGTGCCAGCATTGAACCAGCACCCACAGCGTATTCCCCTGGCACAGAGAGGGATGCTGGGCAATGGGTGCAGCAGCTCTGCCTTCACCCTCCACAGTGTTTGCACAAAACCCCAGGGTGGTAGGGAGAAGAAATGATTTTATTTTAAGACTATTTATCTCTCTCCATGCTAACACACTCTCCCTGCTCCCTGACTGCCCCCCCCGCCACCATCCCATTAACTCTTGCCCACGTGGTGTTTGCAGTTATTTTTGGTTGCTGCTTTTAAGTGTATTTTAAGTCTTTTTTTTTTTTTTTTCCATCACCAAAATATTTTATTTTCAGGCCAAATGTTCCCAGTTAGTTACCAGCATAGTTTTGGCAGAGACCTTTTAACTGATGTTTCTTGGGAATGTTTCTATGGGTGGTTTGGTAGGAAAAGCTTATGACAGTCTCATGAAATTATTTACATTCGGGGCTTGCATTTGAGGCTGCCTGGCGCATTCAGGATGGGGCTGATGCGGGGTGGTGCACGCCTTCCCCCCCGCACTTTCTGGGTTGCAGCGCATCACCTTGTAGCTCTCCTTTCCTTCGCCAAGCGGATTGGTTTGTGGCCATGGGCACCTGCCTGCAGGAGAAGAGCTGGCAGCTGCTCCAGGGTACCTTTCCAAGGCTGGAGCATCTCTCTCCTGAGCATCCCTCCTTGACTGTCGAACCCAGGAGACTCAGGGGGATGCAGATTTACACTCACAAGCTGCAGCCTGCGATTGGGGCTGGCACTAGCTGATATGTGCAGAATGCAGGCTTGATTTGACCCCTCAGGGTGATGCTGGCTGGGGTGGACAGGGAGATGCTGGCTGAGATGCTCACTGCCTCCCGTGCTCTTAGCCCCTGCCCACCTGCAGCTAGGAACAGAGCCTGACAATATGGGTGTAAATAAACAGGCCTGCCCATTTGTGAGAGGTGGGCATGGGGGGTCTTCCAGGGAGAAATGAATCAGCTGTCTGTGCCTGCTGGGGGCAGGCGGGGCTGGCTGATAGGGACAGTGTGACGCTGCTGCTATGGATGGCGTGATACTGGCTAGGATGGATGCCCTGGGGTGATGCTGGCTGGCACAGACAGGGTGATGCTGGCTGGGATGGACAGGGTGACGCTGGCTGGCACAGACAGGGTGACACTGGCTGGTATGTGCAGGGCGACGCAGGCTGGAATGGACGCCTTAGGGCGATGCTGGCTGGCACAGACAGGGTGAGCTGAATAGACAGGGTGAGTTTGGCTGGGACAAACGGGCTGACACTAGCTGATATGTGCAGAACAATGCAGGCTGGATTGGACACCTCAGGGTGATGCTGGCTGGGGGGGGCAGGGAGATAGATGCTGGCTGAGATGGACAGGGAAATGCTGGCTGGGGTAGACAGGGAGATGCTGGCTGAGATGGACAGGGAAATGTTGGCTGGCACAGACAGGGGTGGGGAGACCTGGGTCTATGGCGTTGACTGAGCTGGGTGCACATCCCTTCCTCAGCATCCCCTTCACTGGTGGTCTCTGAGGGGGAAGAAGGGATTTCAGGACCATTCTCCATGGGTCCAGAGACTCCAAATGGCCCAGAAGGGCACAGACGTGCATAGACCAGCCTGCAGCGGGTATGGGGGTGGGCAGTGATGTGGAACCCCCAGCCAGCCCCGCTCTCGGTACGGTCTGAGCTCTCACAAACCTGCTGCCCTGGCTGTGTGAGCCTGTGCGGATCTAATTGCTGTCTCCTGCCACATAAAAACAGGCCAGAATTTCTTCTCGGTCCCTTCCCACTCCAGCTGCACCAGCGCAGGTCTATGGACCACCCCGAGGCTGGGAAGCAGCCAGGGCTCCCGGCATAGGACCGCAATGGCAAAAAGCCCTTATTCCCACCAACCCACGCAGCCTCAGGCTCCTGGTCAGTGTTTGCCCTTTGTGTCCCCCCCCCAGGCATGGGGACTCCTCGGCAGCCAGGCGCTGGCTGTGACAGTGGCACAGACCTTCCCAGCTGTCCCCGCCGGGGTCCCAGCGGTACAGCCCCCATGCTGTCCCTGGCAAGATGGGGTGAGATAAGAGGGAGGTGTGGAGTGTGCAGTCTTGCAGGGATGCTCCGGGGTGTGGGCCCCGCCAGCTGCCCTGTCGCAGGGAATAACACCCTTTCCCTCCCTGCTCTGCCTTATTCCAGATGCGCAGTCCCATCCCAGGTCTGGGCAGGGTGATGGTGTTCCTCGCAGCAGCCGTGGCGTCAGCCTCCCTTGCCACCCCCGAGGGCTGGGGAGAGGAAGGTGAGCCCCCTCCGAGTCCCTCGCACAGCCCCCACATCCCAAACATGGGGACCCTGGGGGCACCCCATTCACCCCCAGGCAGGCACAGACCTACCAGAATCAGGGTGTACATGAAACACAGCCGCACGGTGATGGGTGTCCTCTGGTCAGCCCACCCCTGCTGCTGCCCATTGCCCAGCCCCAACTGGGACCAGTCCTTCCCAGTCCCCCATGGTGGTACCTGCATGAAGCAAGACCCCACAGCCACCGCCCAGCTGCCTGTGGGGGTACAGCACTAGGCTGCCCACCTTGACCCCCAGCCCTGGCATGGGGTGGCACGGGGTGCTAACCCCCATCTGGGGATGTGTGTGTCCCTCCAGGTGTGCAGTATGGACAGGTGGGGACAGACGTGACCCTGTCGTGCGCTGGTGCCCGTGCCGGGTAGGTCTTTTCCATGCACACTGCGGGGTTTATCTGATGGGATGGTTTACCGGGTTCACCTGGGGTGACCCCATAGTCCCTGTCCTCTAATGCAGCCTGCCCGGTCTTCCCTCCCCAGCTCACTGGTGCAATGGAGACAGGCAGGTGCTGCGGCGCTGCCGGAGGGCTCGGCCATCCATCAGGGAGCTCTGGTGTTGCCACATGCCGGCTTGGCTGGCCCGGGGGACCACAGCCGGCCAGGAGGG
>NW_009649457.1:734752-741435 GCF_000708025.1 Charadrius vociferus | reverse complement strand
GCCTCCTGCCCGCCGTGTCCCTGCGGCTGGGGCGTGAGTAGCATATCCATGGGCTGGGGTATGGGGGTGTGCGGCCCCACCAGGATGGGCCTGCAGTGCCCACGCCCCTGGCAGCAGCTTGCCAAGAAAGGTCTTTGCAGTGACACAAGGGTCCCTGCATGCCAGCTGGGCTGCAGGACAGGGGACCCCTCGCTCACTGTCACTTCCCCTCGGACCCCAGACCTGCCAGGGGTCCCCTTTGTGTCCTGCAGAGCATCCGACTACGAGAACTTCTCCTGCTCCTGGACCTCCAGCATGGAGACCTTCCTCCCCACCAGATACATCACCACCTACAGGTGATACATCCCTACAGGGTACGGGCTGGGGGGTTTACGGGGTGAGCCCTGGGTCCCAGCCAAGGACAGCTACCAAATCCTGCTGGCCATTTGACCAATGCCCTGGGTTCACCTCCTAGCCCAGGGACCAGGCTGCACCCCAAAGTAGGTCATGTTTTGGGGTGAGCAGTGCACCAAGTAATTTCTTGCTCTGAGGGTGGCCCCCAGCAGCGCCGGGGGACCGGCACAGGCTGGCTTCCTCCCTGCCGACGGGTCTGCCAGCACCAGAGGGGCTATAAAAGAGAAGCAGGTCATCGGCAAGCCGCCCGAGCACTTTGGCATGCTTCAGGATGAAAGGAGCCCCAGCAGCATCGCTGCTTCTAATTATCCCAGCAGGCCAAATTAGCAGGCTGCTTTGAAGTCAGCCGGAGCTCACAAAGCACAGGCTCGCTGAAAGCTGCAGGAGCTGGGGGCTCGGCGGGGAGGGGGCTGTGGGAAGCAGAGGGGTTTGGGGGCTGTAGGGTGAGCACGAAGCCAGCTGCTGGGGAGCTTTTATCAATGTCCCCGTGCCTTTGCTGCTGCTGCACGGTGAACCCCAGGTGGGCAAGGGGGTCCTCTGGGGACGATGCTCCTGGGCACTCTGCTGTCTTGTTCCCCTGAGACCCCCTGCTTCTGCTGCCAGGCTGCTCGCCAGCAGGGCTGGGCATGGGTTTAGCGCCATCCCCTGTGCCATGTCATCCGTGGGCATCAATGTGAGAGTCAGGGGCTCATCTGCGGCGCAGAGACCCCTGCGCCTCCTCTGGGTCACGGGGGGGTTGGCTTCATGCTGTCCCCTCATTCTCACCATCTGCTTTTCCATCTCCACGGCAGGAAGAAATCACTGACGGGTGAAGAGAAGTGGAGGTAGGACTGAGTGCCACTCCAGTCCCACTGCCTGGGGACCGACCCCCCTCTCAAAGGCTCTGCCACTGTCCTCAGTGGGGTCCCTGAGGCAAGGGCTGGGTGTTCCTCTGGGGGATACCAACTCCCTAAGCCCAGGGCCCTGGGAGAAGGGGTTTCCCCAGGGGAGGGACCTTCCCAGGAGGGACTGTGGGGCCGAGATGGGGGTCACTTCAGTCATTCTCGGAGGGACATGTTGAGCTGTGGAGGGGAGAGGGCAGCTGCCGGACCCTGTCTGAGCACGCTGCCTCCACAAGGCTCTTGACATGGGGGGTCTCCCCACATGCCACCACCTTGGCAGCACAGGGAAACTATGCACGGCGGGCGGGGGGGGCATGTCACCACTCTGCCTCCCCATCTGCAGGAACAAGAACGGGCATGTGGGGCTGTGCCTGCAGGATCCATCCCGCCCCGGCACCTGCACCGTCCACGGGTCAGAGTTCTGGAGCTCCTACCGCCTGAATATCACCGAGGTGAACCCCCTGGGCTCTAGCTTCCGCCTCCTCGACGTCACCATGCAGGCCATCAGTGAGTCCCTCATCCATCCATCTGTCCGTCCATCCCACAGGCACACAGCCCTGGGTGGCAGCGGGGAGCCAAACACCCCTCTGCATGGCAGTCCGGTGTGACAAGGGCTCCCTGTCCTCTCCCACACAGTTAAGCCCGACCCTCCGGAGGGCTTGGTGGTGGAGCCCATCCCTTTGGCCCCACGGCGGCTTCACGTGAGCTGGAAGTACCCCTCCTCCTGGCCCAAAGAACCCCATTTCCAGCTCAGATTTCGGCTCCAGTACCGGCCCGTCATCCACCGCTCCTGGTCCGTGGTAAGCGGGGGGCAAGGAGAGGCAAAGCCCAAAGCGAGGTGGGCATGGGGCCAGGGAGGGCGGCGAGGGGTGCCCCTACCTGCCCCACAGCTCCCCTCTGCCCGGTGCAGGTGGAGACAGTGAACCTGTCCGAGGTGATCACGGATGCCTTTGCTGGGCTGGAGCACGTGGTCCAAGTCAGCGCCAAGGATTTCCTGGATGCAGGGAACTGGAGCGAGTGGAGCGCCGAGGCCCGGGCGACACCGGTCAGAGGTGCGAGGGGGACCAGCTGCAGCCCCCAGTAGCCCTACTGGGTTGTGCCATCCCTCCCCAAAACCCCTCCAGCACACCGGGCTGCCCCTGTCCAGCCCCTTCCCCATGGCACCCATTCCCCCAAATATCACCCAGAGCAAGTCCCAGCTCTTGGGGTCCCTTAAGGTTGACCTAAAAAGCTGGTCCCGTGCACCATCCAAAAACTGGCCCCATGGTGGGGTGCAGAGTTGCAAAGGGGCAAAGCATCTCCCAGCCCCACAGCAGGCTGCAGCCATGCTGCTGCCATTTGGGGATTGACCCCCAGAGCCTTTGGGCAGAGCAGGGCTCTCGGAGCACCACTAGCACCCTGTGGGCACCTTTGGGCTCGTGGGACCCCTCGGGCACAAGGGTCTTTGCTCCTCTCTGTGGGTCCATGGGGTGCTGCCCGTGCTTTTGGTTGAGTGTTTCCTATCTCCCATCGTTCCAGACCTGGCCACCACAGCAAGTGAAGAAACCACTACAGATGCCAGCCTGGAGAGCCTGGCCGAGGAGCCCTCCCAGGCTCCCAACCCTGAGCCCATCAGTGAGTAGAACTGGGGCTGGTGGGCAGGAGTGGGGACTGCCCATGGGCAGCTGCCTGCCTGGGCACACGAGTGGCTGAGAGTAATGGGAAGGATCTCTTGCCCCCTGCCTGTGTGTGGCTGGGTTGTCCAGTAGCTTGCAATAGGATCCTACAGGTGCCGAGGCCTGTGGCGTCCCTTGGCCATGACAGTCTCTCTGTCCCAGACCGCAGTGACCCCCTGGAGAAGATGGCCGTCCTGGTGTCGCTCGGGATCTTCGCCTTCTTCGTCCTGGCTGCTGTTCTCGTCATCACCATCCTCATCTGGTAGGTTGGGTTTTCAGAGGGAGGTGTCTGTGTGATTGCTGTCTCCATCACACTCTGGTCCCCGAACCTTCAGCATGGGGTGCCCCGTGTCCCCACATCCCTGCTCTGGGGTCGCTGTGCAAACAGACATGATGCCAACCCCATCAGGTGGTTTATGCTCCCTCTGCCACATCAATGTCTTTTCCCAGCACACCCCACCAGCTGTGGTACTGCCCAGCCTGCCTGGGGTCTTTCTGATGAGCCCACATCCATGGGACTTTTCTCTGTATCCCCCAAAGATGCTGCTGCTACTAACATGTCCCCGAAAGGCTCCTGCCTTGATAGGGACTCTCACGCTCTCGAGTCAGTGCAGACACCCCCCCACATGTCTTTGCTCCCTGGGAGTCCTGCCCCCGGGACTGCCCGCTGGTCCTGTCCCCGGGTCCACCCTCTCCCTGCCACACAGTGTGTGGCTCTGCTGTCGGTCCTCGTCCCCATCCCAGCCCTGCTGTATCTCATGACCAGCTCCTGCTGTAGCCCTGGAGCTGACCCGCTGGAGTGCTGGGGCTCAGCTGGGCACAGCTGGATGAGGATGCAGAGTGGGATCACCAGGGATGCAGGGAGTCCTGGTGCCCAGGAGGGCTGCTTAGGGTCCTCAGCCACTGCTGCTCTGTCCCCAGGCTCCGGGTGAGGAAACACGGCAAGGAGAAGACCAAACCCCACAACTTCTTGGTTGCTGCCACCCACTTGAAGGCACTGCCGAGTGAGTTGGGGTGCAGGGAGGGTGATGGGGGGAATGCAGGGGCGGGAGTGCAGAAGCAAAGGGGCAGGTCAGTGCCCCCCCTGACCCTCTCCCTTTTCTTTCGGCAGAGGCCCAGATCCTGTAGTGAGCTCTGGCCGATCCCAGCTCCCTGCACCTGCTTGCCCACGCATGGGACTTGATGCCGCTGCTGGCACCCAAGGACCCCATGCCTCCTGGGTCACCCCACAGCCGTGGACATTGCCGGAGCCCCCAGCACCCTGGGGGTGCAGGATGGACCCTAAGGAGAGATGCTCTGCTCCCAGGAGCTTTGGGCTGCCCGTGCCTGCCAGAAGCCATCTGGAGGCACCTCCGACTCAGGGCGGTGGGCCACCCCCACCGCCGAGAGCTGCTTAACACATGGGGATAAGACACTGAGCCAGCCCCACTTCACTGCCTAGTGTCAAGGGGATCATGGGTGCAGGCTCCCAGGGGTGCCGGGCATCAGTGAGCAGGGGGTGCTGAGCCCTGCCCGTCACCCCCCACCAGCCACCAGCAGGCAGAAGGGACACCCCCCCCCTCCCTCTGCCCCTCTCCACCGTGCCGTAGCTGGATGGAGCAGTGATGCCAATAAAGGGGGTAGCGTTGGCACTGCCCAGGCTAGCCCCGCCTTGCAGATGGTGCTGGGCCAGGGAAGAGGTGAGTGGCACCAGGTGAGATGCCAGCTCGGGGACGGCCCTTGCAGGAGGTGGGCAGGCAGCAGGGCTGGTACCCAAACAGGTCAGCCCCCTTCCCAGGCGCCTGCAGGGGCGGAGAGAGACCCTTGCGCAGGCCAGTCCATGCTGAGTGCCAGAAGAGGATGCAGGCAGCTGCCTGGGACATCTCCACTGCCCTCGCCAGCTCAGCAGCCGGAACGGGACCCTCTGCACAGCCCCCCTTGCTCAGCATGTGGCCCCCCTCCCCCTGCGTCGACCCGGCCCTTCTAATGGCTTCCATCTGTTGGCATCTCCCAACCTTGGTGCTCAGCGCCAGCAGCCCGATGAGATCCAGATGGGGCTGGGGGGAAAGTCAGGCAGCAGCGGCGCAGGGGAGCGCAGGGAGCAGAGCCGACACAGGGTGGGCTGCTGTGCCCACCCCGCCAGGGAGATGTGTCGCTCCCGGCTGGGTACCGGAGCTGCCCTTGAACCCGGGGTGGAGGGGGAACCTGGAGGGTGGGGACCGCCCGAAGGGGTCCTCATGAGGACTGGGTTGGAGGGGCCCAGGGCAGAGATGTTCCTTTTCCAAAGGCTTATGTGCCCACAGACACCTCTGTCCTTGCTGGGTGCCCTTGCACTCCCACCCCAGGGACATGGGGGCTGCCCGTGCTGGTGGTTGATTCTGTGGGTTCCCAGCCCCTCGCTGCCCCTGGGGAGTGCACTCACCCTGGATGGGGAAGATGGGGCTCAGCCCTCCATCTACGGTGTGCTACTGGTGTGGCACCATCCTTGGCCAGGAGCAGGGCTTTCCACGGAGCAAGTAAGGCAGGTCACCAAGCTGGAGAGGTATAAGTGGCCAGATCCTGCCTGGGTTTCTGGGCCCAACAGCCACATCCCTTCCTCCAGGTGCATCCCAGAATTTGCCAGATTCAGCTGTGCCATGCTACCATCACTTGCTGGGCTCTGGTCCCCAGCATCCAACCCAGCCAGCACCCTTTCTGATGTGTCACAGTCAACCTTGTCTCCCCTTGTTCCCCAGCATGGCATGGGCAGCCCTTTCTGCTTGGAAACCTGCTCTTATCACCACCAGATCCCACCCCTCTGCCATGGTAGAGGGGATC
This sequence comes from Charadrius vociferus, assembly GCF_000708025.1. Lineage (NCBI taxonomy): Eukaryota > Metazoa > Chordata > Aves > Charadriiformes > Charadriidae > Charadrius > Charadrius vociferus. Next base: position 735,710 of record NW_009649457.1, on the reverse strand, counting down.
AGGACTGTGGTTGTCCATAGGATGCTGTTGAATGCAGGTCATATCTACCCCGTAGCTGTGACTCCAGCGTTTGTAAGCTGAGCTCAGTGGTTTCTCGGCACCTGGTGCTGGTTTAGAGGCTGACGCCTGCTCGAGACACAGAAGCACAATGGCCAGAAAATGGGAGAGAGTGTGAGCTGGCGGTGCTGGCCCCCATATCCTGCCTGCTTATAAACTCCAGAAAGCCAAGGCACATTCCAAATAGGAGGGGGTTGCTGCTGGCTGGGGAGAGCAGAGACCCCTGCAGCCTCACACATCCACAAGGGAACATGTGCCTGCGTTGTGCAGGCAAGCTCAGGTGGGTAGATGAGAAATGACAGTCAGAGGGGACCCATAGTTGTGCTGTCCCCGTGTGCCAAGCCCTGTGTCCCTGTCATTAGCTAGGGCTTGACTGACCGGGCAGTGGGGACACCCAGTTCTGGTGACCAGGGCAGCTTGAGGGAAGGAGATGTACATCTGGTCCTCATCACTGCATCCTGCTGCCCTTGGCCCCGGAGGGTCACTCCTTTCCTCTCTGGTGGAATCTTTAGAGACAGGATCTGTCACCTATTTGGCAGCTGGAGATACCAAGAGCAGGCGAGAGGTCTGCATGCCACTGCCAAGTCCTGCCTGCCTGCACTGTGGCTCCGCTCCGCTCCCCGCGCCAGCAGTCTGTAGATGTGGCATACGGGCATTGGGGACCCCAAGGAAGGAGCAAGTTCAGTGCTTGGTGCTGGTGCTGCAGTCCCAGCTGCCCTGGGGAAGGATACCCTGGGGCAGGACACGGGTGAGCAGGGCTTTCCGCTGGACCAGTGAAGACGCAAGGGGAGGGCTGGGGTGAACAGCAATCTGGGATAAAGGACAGAGCTCCAATGCCAAAGTCAACTTTGCCTTCAAGCCGTGGAGAAGAAAAACAGGAAGGGACCATGAGAGCAGTCCC
>NW_009649457.1:726243-734531 GCF_000708025.1 Charadrius vociferus | reverse complement strand
GCAGCCACAGGAAGCAGGGACGGGTCCAGCTCCCTGGCATGGGGCAGGGACCAACCCAAGCCCAGCAGGAGAAAAGTGCAAGAGAACATGTCCTGTGTCCTGCTGAGGTACAACATTTCCAGCAGGCAAATGCTACACACCAGGGAAGGTCCCCAGCATCAAGGTCCATGTCTACATCTCCATCCAGCACAGGGTGGCCCTATCCAGAGCATCCCTCGGGCAGGGGGCTGGGGTGCACCAGCTGCCCAGCTGTGTTCCCTTTGGGAAAGAATAGCCTGGGCAAAAGCCTTTGCAGCAGGGCACGGGTTGTGGACAGTTGCGCAGCGGTGCCTAGGCTGCTTGACTGCCACCGACCCTGCCAAATATCTGGTCTGGCCCTCAAGCCTAGCCTCCTCCTCCCCCTGCCTCACTGCCAGGACCAGCCCACGTTTTGCAGGGGAGGAGGCGGGTTGCAAAGGGCTCTGAAGCAAAACAATCTCAACTTACCTCTCATGGCTGCTCCTGCTTCCTTCTCCACCACGTCCTGAGCCAAGGAATGAAGTAAAAGCAGCTCTGGCAGATCGTGGAAGCCGTGGGGGCATGAAACATATATATGTCATGAGGTGAGGGAGAAAGGAAGGGGTACGTATACCGTCAGTGGGGGAGGGAAGGATACATGGATTGAGGGAAGGAGCCATGCAGATGTATAGATCGATGCGTGGATGGGTTCACAGAAGGAGGAAGGGAGGGATATATGGATGGATGTGTGGATGGATAGGCAGTTTGGATACCCAAATACTATCCTAAACATCAAAGATGCTCATTGTGCAGGTACTGACTTGTGAAGATGTCCGGGAGGCCAAATGTGTAAAGCTGGCAAAGAGAGGCCCATGGGCAGAGCAAGGACCCTGTTTGGAAACTAGTCCCAGGTGTGACCCATGCACCCAGCCCCATGGAAGTGGCACCACAGCTGACACGAGGAGACAGAGCCCAAATTGCTACCAGTGCAGGTCCCCAAAGTGTCAGGGGAGAGTATGGGGCGTCTCCAGGGGACTGCCTCCCCCTCAAGAGCCACTTCCATCTCACACTGTCGGGTCACTGAGATCGGAGGAGCGACAGCGACCCTGCTCCAGGGACACAGTGAATCCAAACATTGCTTTAAAAACCCAGTGCTGAGCATTCACCCTGGCCATAGCTTTCATCTCACCTGGTCATGGGATACCTCTGCCTGGGGTCTTGCTAGAGGGTACAAGCACCCAGCCCACTGGAGACCCCTGAGATCACCCATACTCCCTCTTCTTCATCTGCCTCCCTTTTCTAGCTGCCACAGGCCTGCAAACTCCTTGCCCATCATCCCCTCTTGCCTGAAAGAGAGAAGGGGAGACATCACCTGCCAGGACATATGTGCTGGCACCCAAACAGATGTGGAGAGGGTAGAGGCCCAAGACATCTTTTCTTGCTGCTCCACTGTAGGCTTCTCCCTGCAGGAATGGGTTGTTTCTTTCTTTGCTTGCTGGGGCTGGCCCCTTCCCTGCCTCCAGGATGCTTGTGGTCTTTCATGGCCAGGAAACACCAAGTACGTGGCTGCAGAGATGCTGGGAGGCTAAAGCCAGCAGCTTGGCTGTACGTAAGTACTGCTGCTCGTGATACTCTGAGGAAATGGCTGCTCCATCCTCAAGGCAGCAGCAGCAGTTTGGATGAGCTCACTGAGCCCAGGACTTTCCTGCCAGCTTCTTCTGCACTGAAAATAGTCCTGTTGTGCAAGCAAGAGATCCCAGTGTTTCATGTGCCTGCCATGAATTGTGGTGGCACTGGGGGACAAATGCAGTCATATTGCTTTTCACAGAAGTGCCCACTGCATATCCCCTGTGCACACATCTCCTCTGCTGTGCAGCATGAGGTCCATATCTCCTCAAAGCTGCCGTGTCACTTGCTCAGAGGAGGTTATCTCCTCCCTTCCCCATGGCAGAAACTACATCTTCTCCTCCAGCTGCCTCTAGAGTTGCAGGGACTGAAACAGAGCAAGGCACACTTTGGGAGCTTCCCTGGAGAGGGACGGGGAGCACTCACTGCCTGCTCTCCTCCCACCAGCTGCACCTCATGGTCCCCTTTGTCCACTGCCACATCAGCTGCTTTGTCTGCAAGGGCAGACCAAGCAAAGAGAGGTTATGGACAGCATGGCCCAGCCCTACGCAGGAGCTCCTCAAGCAGCTGGGGGACTCCAGTGCTCCCTGGGTTTCCAGGATTGCATGGAGCAGGCGCTGGGCAGACAGACAGCCCTGTACAGCAGGGCCTTTCTCTGCATCCTGAACATGATGGGCCAGAGTTAAATGTGACTCTGGGAGTCTCATATGGCTTTGCAGGGTTACAACACATGGGGCCCTCCCAGCATACAAGCAACCCCCAGCCTTTGCTCCACGGTGGGAGATACGGCAGCAGCTGAGCTCCACATGCATGCTGGGCACTGGCATACTCACCTCTGCGCTGATGGATCTGGAGGTGGTAAGGTGCTAAAAGTGCCAGATCCATGTCTACATCTGGGATCTCCTGGAGGATGCTGTCTGATCCCCAGGAGGATCTGCTGACCTGGAAGGCACTGATCTCCAGGGGAATGCTGACCTGGAAAGCACCAATGACCAGGAGGATACTGACCTGGAATGCACCAATACTCGGGAAGATGCTGACCTGGAAGGCACTGATTGCCGGGGAACGCTGGGGGTGCCAATATGGAAGGCACAGATCCCCAAGAGGGTGCTAATCTGGAAGGCAGTGATACCCAGGGGGATGCCAGCCTGGAATGCCCCAATGCCCAGGGGGATGCTGACCTGGAAGGCATGATTTATCCAGAGCATGGTGCTTTCTCTCCTACTCCACAGCACTTCTTTTAGCTCGCCCCTTATGCTGGGCACCAGGTCAGCTAAGGGTTCACTCCAAGGACTTGGGTGGGGGTCCACACTCAGGCAGGCATCCATGGCTGGCTGCAAAAAGCCCGGTGAGCTGCCCGCATGAGGGTGAGCCAGCACCACCTCTCCCAATTTCCCTCCGCCCCGAGCTCCCCACTCGACCTGGGAGCTGCTGCCCAGCTATGGGCAGGGGGGAACGTGGCCCCCAGCTTCTGCCAAAACAACCCCTAGTCCCATCCTTCTGCAGGCAAGAGGGATGCCCAGACCCTATTTTCCCACTAGATGGCAAACATTGCCTTCGAAACAGCCTTTGGAGGATTTACGTGTCATCCCTGGGAGAGGAGGCTGAGAAATCCTTCCTCAGGGCAAAGCCCTGGAGGCAAAGGGTCTGATGCTGCTCAGGAGTGGGGCTGGGGGCGGCAGAGACCCCATGTGTGCTCCTCATCTTGGGTTTGGGTTTTTTTTTTCTGTCATTTCTTAAATTGCTTTCCCTTCCCACCTGCCTGGTTTCTCTCCGGTCCTGGAAGACCCATCCTTCACCCTGTGCTGGTGGGGCTGAGTGACCCGGGCATGCAGGAGAGGCATCTAGTTACCCTGGGTATCACCTTGAACTTCAGCAGCCACAAAGTGAAACCCAGAAGCTTTGCTGGGAATTAATTAACGCTGTGGTTTGCAAGCCAAATGTGTGCTCATTCCTCCTTGCAAGCCCGCAGGTCCACAGGCAAGACATTATGCTGGGTATAAATAAAAGAGGCAGGGATGAAGGCTGTGCAGGTGGATGCACACACTTGTCTAAGATCTTCTGCCAGCTCAGATGCATTTCCAGGCTTGTGTACATTTGTTTGAATTCAGCCCCAGATTTTCTCATGGTCTCTGTATTAACCTTGTTGCAGAAGTTTTCTGAGCGTTTGCTGCTGGCTCTGGCACTGCTGCAATATTGCCGTGTGGTTAAACATGATGTGTCATAGCTAATGAAGGAGCTAACTGTGGATGGTAAATGTTTAATACGGACAAATCAAGCCAATTAGACAATGTCGAGAGAGAAGTGTGTCGTCTCAGCTGTGTCTGTCCTGTGTGGAGGACAGGGTCTGTGGATGGGCCCCCCCCCAGCAGCCACAGGAACAGCAGCTCCCAGCACCAGCCAAGGGTAAAGACCTTGAATGCAGGTCTTCCTGCAGACCCCCTCAGACCACCGTGTAGGTAGCTTCACCTGGGGGAAGAAGACAGTCTCTTAAGAGGCAGATTTTTTTCCTGAAGCAAAGACCTCTGGGTGGCTAGAAGGGATGGCAGCCATCCCCGGCACAGAGCTGCAGAACAAGGAGTAGTAAATCATCCCGCTCAAAGCACTCCTTGGAGTCCCTCAGCGGGACTCTAGGCCATTGAGCAGCGTGCCGCCTGCTTTTGTGGCAAGCCTGGGGCTCCGGAGCTCAGCAGTGCTTGGACAGGACCACCAGGGAACCCCAACAGCCAGGTTCCCCATGGCAGCCCCCCTTCCCAGCGTGTTAACGAGCTAACAGCAGCAGCTACATTGCCCCCACAAAGGTCTCGGGAGCCCTGGTCCTGACAGCATCCTCTGCCCTTGCTGCCTCCAACGTTTCCTGCCTGGGGACATTGTTTGGTTTCATTTACACAGGGGTGAGAAGGGTCCTTCAGGCATCCTGGCCACTTCCTTCAGGAAGGGATTATTGCCTCTTCCTCCATGAGGGCTGGGAAGTCCCTCTCAGGGCTATTTGTTGTCAAAAAGAAAAACGTGAAAAACGAAAGGAAGAGGGTGACTGGGGAACAGAAACCGAGGGAGCTATCGGGAACTGGTCTGCAGCGTGTGGCTCAGGGCAGCCAGCCGCTGACCCATCGTGACAACCACTGAACCACAAGGAGAGCAGGTAGAAAGCCCTTCTGGCCCTCTCCAGAGTAGCTGGGCTCCCTGCCAGCCCTTGTATTGGCATGTGCTGAAGCCTGGGGATGTGGGATCTGGGCAAAAGCAGTGGCAACATGGATGGCGTGGGCGCTGGTGTGTCCCTGTGGCTTGAGGCTTCCCCATCCCTTTGCCAAACTCACTGCCTCTGACGGCGGCAGAGCAGCGGGTCAGCACAGACATGGTTGCATCATTCTTGAAGGTGGGATTTACAGATCCAGGAAGGTTTGACCCTCACTCCTGACCTAGGACACCAAGGGATGGACAAGTCCCCTTGCCTGAGGACGTCACATCTTTGCCTTGACACGTGCCTAATTCCAGCTTTCCAGTCCAGGTCCTGAGGGAGGTTCTGGCCCTTCGCTGTAAACTCAAGGATCTGGTGTTTTTCACCAAGCGAATGCTTCGTGCCTCTGCATGACATCTCTGAACGGTGACAGGCTGCCATGGGCAGCAGGCCCCCCCTCATGCCCCTGGTCTTGCTTTTCCCCCATCTCAGATCCCTGGAGGCTGGGGCCTCTTTCCTGTCAGTTCCAAGTGATCCCAAGCTAACCAGCAAGCCAGGGGCTCTGGAGCAAACTGGGAGCCATGTCCCCTCCTGCCTGCAGCAGGGTGACACCATCCGCATCCCTCACCTGTTGCTGCCGGGTGAGAACACCCACGAAGCAGCCAATGCTTCAGAAACGCTGGTGGAGCTGCACCGAGCTACTCCGGGTAAGGACCTGCACCTCTCACCCTGTGCCTTTCGCGGGGTCTTGGCCATGTGCGTGGTGTGGGACAGTGGTGACAGAGGCAAAGGGGATGTGCTGGCGGTCTGTTGGGGCTGTGCATCCCCTTTGTGCTGGTTCAGATCCCTCAGCAGGTGATGGATGAGATGCATTAGCCAGCGGCACAGCTGAGGGAGATGGGGAAATGCTTTTGCTGTGTGCAGAGCTGAGGGCTGAGCCTCTCCAAACTGAGCTGACCTTGCTCTCCAGGGGGGGTAAAGGCAATAACCCACCGTGACACGCTGAGAGCCCCAGCAGAAGCATCATGCAGAAAACAACACCCAGGACTGCACAGAGAAGAGCAGGGACCCTCCAGCTATATCTGTGCTAGGAAATCGGCTCTGCTGGGGGCTTCTCTCTGGCCCTGGGCCAACAGGCATGTGACAGCCCACCTCCACCCCATTCAGCTGTCTTCACCCTCCTTGTCTGTGCCCAAATTGCCAGTTGGGAATGATGCCCACCCTTGGGGTCAACTGCCCAGGCGAGCTGACCTGGGCCAAAACCTGCCAGGAGCAATGTTGAGGGTGTTCCAGCACAAGGGGACATTTGCTTCAGTTACGGTCACCCACACAGCCCTGTGGGCACCATGATGTCTTCAGGGAGCACTGGGACAGTTGAGAAGTTCAAAGTCCTGCCTGTAGCGTGGCTAAAGACAACTGCTGAGTAAAGGGGCCCACTTGGAGGATAAATGGAAGAAAATACAGTACAATTTGTGTGCCACCATTGCCGGGACGGCAGCCTGCTGCAGGTTGACAGGAGGGGAACCCAGCAGAAACTGAAGCCTCAGAGTGGAGGAAAGACGAAGAAGTCGGCTCAGATCCTGCTGTGGGTTTGTGGGCTCTGTTTCCTGCGGGATTTTATCTGCCTGCTTATTCCTCTTGCATAAGCGCATTGGCTCTGATCCAGGGCCAAGTTCTGCAGTCGATAACCTCTTTCTCTACTCTTTTTCATCACAATCCCTTAAATGCAGCAGTTCCTAAGCTGCGGCCTTAGGATCCACGATGAAGACCTGACAGGTGATCTGCAGACCTGCTTCACCCTCTGCAGGGCTGGAAATCCATAAAAGACTAAAGAGCTGACCGGAATCTGGAGCCCAGAGGAAGGGTACCAGTGGCAGAAGGGTCACGCTTTCATTTCCTCCTGAAGGCAGCCACTTTGAAGAAAAAAAAGAAAAAAAAAAAAAACCAAAACAAAACAGGAAGGATCTGCTGCCTTTGCTGGGCCACCGGCTGCAAAGGGAAGCCCAAGTTCCCTTTGCACGGGCACCAGCACAGCCCACAGCGACCACTGCTGTGATTCCCCCCAGTATCATAATCCCCATCCCCTTCCTCAACACACAGCTGGGATCCAGAAAGTCAGAAAAGCCAAATACGACAGTTGCACACAAGGAGGCTGGGTGTTGGGACGATGGGCAGCAGCAGAAACCCCCCGAGCTGCAAGGATGGCGGCCTGCCCAGCCGGCCACCGGGTTCCACTCCTGTCACACCAAAGGAAGCCCAGGCTCTTGGTGTCTCTAGGATCTGGACTTTTGATGGCTCCTGTGCTGCTCAGCTCTCCCAAGAGGTGCAAGGAGACAATCAATGCAACCCTCATTGCCCCTCTGCTCGCTGCTCGTGACGGGAGGCAGGACGCAGAGTGACAAAGTACCTCTCCAGCCACACAATCCATCAGTAGCAAGGGACAAATTAGCATCGGCAACGCAAGAAGAGAGAGGGCAAGACTGAGACATGGGGGTTGCATGTGTCTCTTCAAGGGTATGAACCTGCATTGTGTCGCTGCGAATATTTCCACGAATGCACCCAGGGCCGCGTAATTTGCAAACTTGTGCAGGTTGTAAAAAAGGGAAATAAAGCGCTGAGTTCTCCTTTGGTCATTTAGATTTACCTTCACTTTTTCTTTCCTTGAAGACAATTAGCTGGCTGAGTTTGTGTATCTTGTACCCAATAAAGCTATTAAAAGCCCTTTAATCTACTGCTGCATAATCAGCAGCTTATTTTGCTGCGGAGGTAAACGGCACTGGTGTGAGACATTAGCTGTGCGTGGCTCAGAGCTCACTGGAAAACATCCTTGATTAGCTGGGAAGCATTCACTGGCATGCACTTGCTGCAGGATGGGCAGGCTAGCCTTGCCCCGTCCCTGGCTGTAAACCAGCTGGCTTTCAGTGTCCTCGCATGGGTACAACGGGCCACGCACAACCTAGTGACAACTGGCCAGGCACGCTAGGAGGGTGAGGTGTAGTTTCAGGGTGTCAGCAGGGACAAACCCAGGGAATGGCACTGGGGAACACGTCTGGAGCTCTGATGTGATGTTAGCACTGAACTGATGCAGTGCTTACCTGTACCAGCATGGGAGGTTAAAAAAAGAGTAGCAGAGACCCACCAGGATGGAAATTTTGGCTTCCTCCCATGCTTGCTGTGTGCTGTACAAGCTCTTTGCCCATGAGCAGCAGGGCACATGTGGAGGTCTCCCATGCTCATCTTCCTCTGCCTCTCTGTGACCGCTGCTGGTGCTGATGGAGGTTTGGGAGACGATTTCTCCTTGGTCTGTGTTTGTGTGAGAAGGGAGCTGTGGGGAGCAAGGCTTGTGGACCCATCCCAGCACATCACAGAGTCCTTGAGATAATGTGTCCAGCCAGGACAAGTGTTACATGACCAAAGCAGGGTTCCCCTGGCCTGGAGGACTGTGGCAGTCTTCTCCTAGGATTTCAGGACAGTAGAGAGGGAAAGA
>NW_009649457.1:713045-726230 GCF_000708025.1 Charadrius vociferus | reverse complement strand
CCAGTGCCAGCACTCAGCACCATGACTTGGGTTTCCTGCACACTGCAAGGAGCACCAGTACTCAGACCACAGTGACATGCCAGCCATGATTACCTGTCTAAGCCATGCAGGAACCATGACTTTTACAGGTGGCATCCAGAGACTCAGACCTACACTAGACCCTGAAGACCTTACAATCTCACCTAAACAGACCACGCAGGCAATGAGTGGAAGAGTTGATCTCACTCCATTACACAGGGGAGGATGGGAAGGACAGCGAATGGCACGCATAGATCATGGCAGGGCCACAGCAGAAGGATGAGCTCATTGTCACTGTGGACCAGAGCTCTACAAGGTCATACTCCCACAGCCCAGGTGCTCCTGGGGTTCAGAGCTGTAGCTACCTCTGCAGCACACAGGCAGGTGGCAATCTGCTCTGCTGGGGCTGTTCTTCCACTGTGGGACAAACTGGTGACAAGGGGTGTCTTTCCACAAGATGACCATGAACCTTCTTGCCCCCCTAGAAATCCTGTTTTGGATATAGCAACAGGGGCTGCAAGAGATTTAGATGCAAGGCAGGCATCTCTCAGAGCAGCCTATTACTTTTTGCTCATCTCTGAGGCTTGCCATGTTCACCCCAAGCATCCCTGTCCCCAGAAATCACTCTCTTTTTAAATTTAAAAAAAAAGAAAAAAAAGAAAAGAAACCACACAAAATACTTAAAGTGGGTTTGAGTGACCCATCAGCAGTTTTTCACTCCACAGTCAGTGCCAGATGTGGTCCAGGCTGCTCACAAACACTATACCAGACCTGCCTTCACCAACCTCCCTGGGCAACTGGGACCTAACAGTTTCTCTACTGGAAGAAGCTGGAAGGGCCCACCGCGTTGAGCAGAGAGGCATGAGGGAGCATACAAAGACTGCCCAACTTCATGCATCCTGTCCTGAGCTCTGGCCTCCCCTGGATACCCCCAGGCAAAGTCTTCTCCAGCTTGTTTTTGTCTGTTGCCAGTTCCTGTGGGTCTCCGGGATGTGCTGGTACACACCCACAGACAGGAATGGCCCCGTGTGACAACTAGCCTTGGACTTTGCCTGCCCGAACAAAGACAAAGAAGAGTATCGGCGGTGCCTTCCTTCTCTTTCCCGGTGGGCGGTTGCCTTTTTCTGCTGGCTGGGATTTTTCAGGGAGGCAGGGACATTCGGTTAAGCATCGCTAGGGCAGGGCAGGGAGCCAGGAGAGCTCTTGTTCCCGCAGGACAGGAGGTCAAAGGACCGTCATTCTTGCTCCCGGACAGTGCTTGTGGCTCCTCCATCTGCAGCTGCTTCCTCAGGATGTCAGAAACGCTGGGTAGGTGAAGACCTCCTGGGGATGAAGGGCAGGGAAGAGCCTCTGCTGGTACCCCTCATCCCAGCCTTGATGGTGGGTGAGCGGTGGCTACGGCAATCAGGGTGTTTGGAAAGGGCAGTAACTATGGGGCTTGGTCCATCGGCGAGTTGCCCCAGGACCCTGTGGGGCTGGTCATGGGACATCGACACAAAAGGTGGGAGCAGGTTAATGACACTCTTTGATGATTCAGAGGAGCGGCAATACAAGAATAAGTGGATGTAATAGGTATCAGGTGAAATTTAGCAGTGCAAAGGGCAGAGGAGACAGCCCGAGACCAGCAGTGCTCTGTCAGGACAGAGCCTGCATCACTCTGGCTCTCTCTCCAGCTGAGACCACTACGAGATACGTAAGAAAAAGCACAAGACACACAGCAAACCAGAGTTATCCTTCCCTGATGCCCCCTTCCCAGCACCCAGGACTCACGAGTACAGGAGTATCCCCAGGTGGAGCTTCCGTGGGACCCATGTTCACCCACCTGTGATGGGTTTATCCAGCTGAGCTGGCTGAGCACCTCCAGCACCCCACGCTTCATGTTTCCATGACTTATCTACAGAGGGTGTGAAAAGGGCACTCCTGTTTGCCTTAAAACTGCAACCTGATCATTTTGGCGATGCACACGGCTCTTGTCAGGCCTGGGGACAGCACTCGCACAGAAGCAGCTGGGATGGCCCCAGCGGCACTGCAGCGGGCTGCAAGGAGGATGTTTCTAACCAAAATTGAAGGGGGGTCCTGAGTCGGCCTGCCTGAAGCAGGAAGAGGCTTTAAAAGACCTTCAGGGCTTCTGGTGATGGGGAGCAGTGTGCTTCTAAGGGGACTGTGGTAGCATTAGGAGAGGGGTGGGGGGAGCTCAAGGGCTTAGCAGGCTTCAGTGTTACACTCCCAGCCTGCAGATGAGAAGTCCCAGACCTGCTGTCCAGGACCTCCCCCACAGCTTCCCTGTGCACTTTAGGGGCCCAGCTAACACGGTGGCCATGAGCGGAGCAGCCTGAAGGAAGGATCTGGCTGCCTTTTCCCATCTCTCTGACTGCTGTCCCGATGACTCTTCCCTCCGTTTCCTGTAAAATAGGATCCACAAGCAAGTCCTTCCTTGGCAGGGCATGGAGCCACTCTGCCTTATCAGACACAGAAGAGCCAGCCAGGGACTTTCCACTCTTTGCTGCTGTGCCCTGGTAGGAATACCAGCCTGGTATATCTTTATTTGCTTCAGAGACTTCCCCTGCTCCCCTGCCCTCTGCTGCCTTTGCACTCTTGGCAGCTCTGCCCCCGCAGACTCCAGATTTACTCTCTTTGATGGCTTTTTCCTGGCCGTGGTCATCCTCTGCCTGGAAATCCTTGGACAGAATCATCCCACAAGAAGGCTGGGAAGGAAGATGCTGCCTTTGGGGCAGCACAGACCTGCTCCGTGGGGCAGCCCCCGAAGACCCAGCCACTGTGGCCTCCACCAGCTCCCTTGGCAAGCAGCTGAAAAAAAAAGGCTCACTTGGGAGTTTATACGTTTGACTCTTTGCCAGTGCCGTCCCCCGTGGCCCACACAAGTGCAGCACAGAGCTGCAGACTCTCTTCACACCAGAGCTGTACCCAGGCTCAGTCTCCTGACTTACGGAGAAAGCCCTTTCTAGCAGATCCGTGTCAAATCATTGCAGAACTACCTGCCCTCCATCTTCACGCACACTGTCCGGAACAGGAGAGCAGCCCCTGGAAGAGAAGAAGCAATGCTGAGCAGATTGGGACTGTTCAAACTGGGAAGAACTGACCCAGAAAGCTTGTGTGAGTGTAACCAGAAATACCCTATAAGGGGCGAGATCTGGACCAGGAGGAATTGCTTCCCGGACTGAACTGAAGGAGTTCTGAGAGCAGAGAGAGAAATGACCCTCCTGAAGCCCAGCCAGAGGCCTTGTAGAAAAGCACTACAGGGTCACAATCGGAGGGGTTAATGCCCTGCTGAAAGAAGTTCTCTCCCTGCATTTGCCTGTATGCGGTATGGGAAAGGCTGCAGCCTCAGAACTGATGATGCAAACAAGGCAGAGCCCCTCTGGATAGCTGGAAGCTTCTGCTCATCACGGACTTGTCCCAGCTGCCAGCACAGCCCATGATGAATGGCCCCGGCGTGTTCTGGCACGCCGCAGCCCCCCAGCATTTACTTTAGACAGTTGCAGCACAAGGAAGACAAATGAGACCCAGAGAAACCCAACCTGCTCTTGGCCCCCTCCGTCTCCATTTACATGTCTGTTTTCTCCTCCAAGGACATGTATCTCCTTTGTTTAGAAGCGTGTCTGGCTTCTGATCTTGTTCCAGATGTTTTCTGCTTGAGCCCTTCCTCATTCTGTTAAAGCACTGAGCACAGACACTTTAGGGCCCGCTTTGGTTAAAATTCCCTTGATTCAGATGCTTCAGACCTTGCACCAACCCAAAACCACAGCCTCCATTCGGTACTACCCAGGGGGCCAGGCAGTGCACATCTCCTGCCAGCCAAACTTTCATGGCTGCCTCCCACTCAAAAATCCTCAAAACCTCTCTAGGATGAGGATAAACTGCCAAGTGGAAAGGTCTCCAGCTCTCAGAGCTCTCTTTAGAGAGAAAGGACCCCTCAAGGGCTTTCACCTCCCCATGACACCCTCAGCCTCTGCTCCAAGCCTGGGCTGAGCATCAGGATACTGGCGATACACCCAGCCACTCTGACGGAGCGTGCGGCACCATGGCAGCTCCCGGCAGCTCCGCGGGAAACCCAGCCCTGCAAGGACAGGTGGTCCGGGAAGCATTTGGCAACATGGGAACAGTGTGTCCTGCCAGCTAGCTCTCCAGCTTCAAACCAGCCTTTATTTATCTCGGAGCAAGACTCCACAGCTGCTTTCAAAAGCCATTTGATGCTAAACTCTTTGGCTTCACGTTCACCCCAAAGAGCGCTTTTCTTTTCTCCTCTCTCTTTGGGTTGCTTTCTTTTTTTTTCTCAAACCCAAACTCAAATTATGCTGTTGAAACAGAGCCAAGGCTGCCAAGGCCGTTGCCAGGACCACACTAGCATGTGGCCCAGATGGTGACAGCAAGGATGTTGTTTTTCGCCACTGATGGTTCACACTCTACTATTAGCGTCTGCACAGCTTGCTCAGCTTCAAAGAGGGCTCATGAATGCAGCACAAGATCTGGTTCCTTCGGCCTGGTTTGCCAAGCCTTCTCCATGCTCCTAATCATTGCATGGGCAGTAGGTCAGTTCCTGGATTTGCACCCAGGGACAAGTGTTTCTTGTGGCCGTGGACAGCCTTACATCAAGCACCCAACAAATGAGTGGGGAAAAGCAAGTGTGACTCCATCCTCCCACCTCCACCTTCTAGACATCTTCCAAGGTCATGGTCCCTGTGACTTCATCTAGCACTCAGAGGAACAGCATACGGCCTACCTCACCCACTAGGAACCTGGTAGACCAGAATAATAGGGGAAACAAGGGATTTGGAAGGACTGGCCCAGGGCATCTGATCCATTCTGTGCTAAGCCAGGGTCAGCACTACTTACAGCTTTCCGACAGGCACTGGTCTAACCGTAAAAGTCTCCAGCAGTGGAGATGTAGCATTTCTTCAACTGCCTCGTCCTGCTAAATGGAATTTCCCCCTAAAGTCTGACCCCATGGAAGCCCGTGGTTTCTTGACCTATCAAAAGTAAACTCAGAGAGTACTTTTTTCACTTTCTCTTTGCAGCATCCCTCTGTGCACTAGAAAACCATCTTATCCATTCCTGGAACCAGGGTAAGCCCAAGCTCCTTCAGCCTGTGCTTGGAGGCCAGGTCATCCAGACATCTGACTAAACTCCCTGCTGTCCTCCACAACCCTCCAAGTGGGCACACACCTTTCCAGAGCCCAGTTGTCCCATCCAGGTCCACCTCTCCTACCAAGACTGACTTGAATAGCTCCTGCACTACAGGATCACTCATGAATGATGCCCAAAATCCTCACTGAACAAAGCTCAGAGGTAAATTAAAACAGTTGTCCCTGCCAGGAGGGAAGAGGACAGAGCCTGGACGCAGTGGCAGCAAGCTGCAGGACACGCACCACCTTGTCCTCATCCCAACAGCCACAACACAGCCCCCATTTCTCCCATTACCACTGCACCATCTGCAAAGTTGGGCTGGAGATCTGAGCACCTCTTGCTACGAAGCTGACTCACAAATGGCTCTTTGTGGTGATTTTTTGCTTTAGTCTGCACTAACACAGTTTTAAACACCGGTTCTACAGCACGCGAGCATGCCAGGAGATGCTAATTTTTGCAACCAGCCACCTGCACTGGATTTGCTAGCAGCAGGGCTAGCGAGCAGTTTAGATTGAAACCAGGCCAAGGTGGAGAGAGCTTCCCTCCTACCATCCCCTGTCACGCTGCAAAGTACCTTCTGCTCCGAGCATCCGTGTTGAGATACGGGGCAACGCAGCGCGCACAGGGAAGAGCCTCCCTGCCCAAAGTGAGAAGTGGACGGCTAAGAACCAGCATCTCCTGGACCTGCTGCCCTGCCCGAGCCAACCGAATCCCACAGGCTCAGCAAAAAGCTGTCGCCTTTGGATGTGTGGAAGGACACAGCCTTCGGAAACAGCAGGGATCAACCCAGTGGACTTCAGCCCTGCTTTGGGTCCAAGCAGGCAATGAAACCTCCAGCCCTGCAGGCTCCGACACCGGGAATTCCCTGGGGTAGCTGGCCTTGGCAGGGGCAGAGGAGGATGCTGGAGCATTGCGCAGTAGCTGGGAAATGAAACCAAGCGCTGTGAGAAGAGGGCAAATCTGTAGCTGTAGCGTATCCGGGACACTTCTGCTTTTGTTCTTTGCAATACAGTGGCTGTCATCCATCACTGTAAATGCTGACTGGTGCCTTTCCAAAAGCCACGTCAACTAAATAAAAGGTGGGAAACTACAAGTTGCAGGGTCTTTCAAAGGAAAGCACTTGATTTCTTCACCGAAGACCACCACAGCAGCCCACAAGGTTCCTGATAATAAATGCTGCTTTTCTGGAGCATCATCCTCCCAGAGACAGTAGAAAATCATGGCTTGATAATTTAAACAAGATTAAGAAACATGCATGTGAACACAGTTGTGTGCTTGCAGTGTGGGGACAGTCAGTGCACAGCCCAGCAGAGGAGGGGTTTTCCCAGCCAAAACATCTACAAGAAAGAAAACCCTGCTTTCTGTGGGAAAGTGGAGAAGAGTGAGATGTGTTTGTGGACGCAGAAGACCAAAGGCTGCAGAGGGTGAACCATCCAAGCCAAGCAGCCGTACCACACCTGGCACATCTGCAGTGACACAACACAACTGCCAAATCCCTCTGGACAGGCACAGAACAGCCACCACTCAGGTAAAGCCTGGGGCAGAAAGGTACAGGGAAACTGGGCAGAAACTAGGCAGCATAGGGCCAAACAGACAGAGGGGCAGGGAGAGCCCAAGATTAGATGTTTGCACGTGATAGAGCTCAACAAGGATCACAGGAAGAGCCTCAGAGTCTGCCTTACAGCTAGCGATCCTCTGGCTCTCCCTTTCCACCCCGGACAAGGAAAGGTTTTTCATGCCTATGGGTTTAATGCATCCCAGCCAGCCTCAGGCTGCATGTCAGTTTTCCAGATTCATGAGAAACTCCAAAATCTTCTCTTCTTTGCTGCTGTCCTTTCCCAGTTCTCACCTCATGGTTGTCCCTCCCATCTGCTCCCAAGAAGAGCTAAAGGGAGCTCCCAGATCTTCCCAAGTCCCCGCCAAGCCCCATCCCTGCAGTCTGAGCCAGGTGGTGCCACCTCATCTCAGTCTCCAACAGAACCAGCTGTGTTTTGCCATGCAGCCATGCCGTTTTGCTGTGGTTGCAGAACAACTGAGAAAAGGAGGGATGGCAGGTTTCCCTCCAGTCTTCTGGCCATGGGGCACACCACAGAGAGCAGAGAAAACCCTAACTAGAGGCGCAGATAAGCAGGAAAACAGAAGGGAAAGGTGGGGAGTGCCGCAGAAATGGCACTAAGCCTTCCATCACTGCCTACCGGTTCATTGAGAGGGATGGGGAAGGTACTTTCCAGACACTTCTGGCAGCAGGACAAGTCTCCTATTTGCTTGTCCTCCTGGTTTTCTCTTTAATCTCCAGTTTTTACTGCTACTGTGCACAAAGAGAAGATGAGTGCATCTGAGGGCAGAGAGGATGGGTCCTCCCTCCCTTTCCAAAGGGTGCTCGAAGCCCTGGGATCTGGGCAAGGGTGCGCCTGGCTTGTGGCTGAGCCTACACTGCAATGAGCAACTTACAAAAGCACAGAGCTGAGCCCTGCGTGGGCACAACGTTCCCCCATGTCAGACAACTTCTGGACTCAGTTTGACTCCAGGGACCCGTGCCAGGAAAAACACCCTGGTTCCCTGCTCCAGTCATTGGGACCAGACCCCAGAAGCAAGACCACAGAGGTGCAGGCTGGGCGATACCACCAGGGAGAGTCCAGCTGCAGGAGGAGGGTGGCAGAGATGGGACCAGCTCGTGCACAGATCCCCACAGTCTGGCCAAGGGTGGTAACATCTTCTCACAGGACAAATCTCAGCAGAAAGTGTCCGGACAAGCAGCACTGGTGATGACACGCTGGGAATGAAAGGGAAGCAAGCAGGGGCCTGGGGAGGAGAGATGCCAAGCCTGGATCCTCTCCATCATCCGTACGTGTTAATGTTTAGGCAGGAGCAAACAGCACAATGGGACAACACTAAAGGGGCTTTTCCTCACCTGGGTTCCCACCCTTCCCAACCGTCCACACGTCCCATGTCCCCACAAAAACCTGTCAGATCCCTGAGCCCCTGCCAGCCGGGTCCAGCACTGGTGCCAAGGGATCAGTGCCCATGGAGAGCAGCCCTTTGCCTTGGCACCAAGCAGAGGAGACCACCAGCATGGGGGACAACTGACCCTTGCAGTGGCAAATGCGCCCAGGGCATGTTCACAGCTCCTGTGGACAGCTCTGCACCAGGGATTGACATGAAGAGGCCGTGTGAGGGCTGTGGGAGGGGGGAACAGCTTTTAGCCCCCACGGCGCTGCTCACCTCACCTATGAGTACATGCCGGGAGGGTGCAGCCAGCTCCTCCCTGGTCCATTCAGGAGCAACATGTGCAACACATGAGGGATGCTGGTGACAGAAAAAGCCCCTGTACACAAGGCAAGGGACAAAACCAGTTCCAGTAAAGCCCCTGGAAGGGCTGTCATGACACCAGATGAGGCCAGCGTAGCATTTCCCTTTGATGCCCGCTCTTGCTGCAGAGAAGCAGACGAGTGTTTTTGCTATGGACCTTCAATCCCACCTTCTGGCTGGGAATGCCCATTCCAGGTCAGACCCTGAGACTGCAGCATTGTGCCTGCTGTGTCTTGTGCCCCCTGAATGCAGCCTGTGAAGCATCTGAGACAGCTTTCACCATGCCTGGGAGATGCAGGAATGGTCTCATGATCCCAGTTATGAGGCCTGGCAGCTAGAGAACAACCCAAAGGATGCTCAATTTCCTTGCACAGATGGAGCTTTGCCTTTCTTTCCTGGCCTTCTGAACAGTCATGAGGAGAGGGGCTATTTTGTCAGCCCTCTAGGAAAACTCACAGAATCACAGAATCACAGAATGGTTAGGGTTGGAAGGGACCTCTGGAGATCATCTAGTCCAACCCCCCTGCCAGAGCAGGGTCACCTACAGCACGTTACACAGGACAGCGTCCAGGCGGGTTTTGAATGTCTCCAGAGTGGGAGACTCCACCACCTCTCTGGGCAGCCTGTGCCAGTGCTCCACTACCCTCAAAGTAAAGAAGTTCCTTCTCATGTTAAGATGGAACTTCCTATGTTCAAGTTTATGCCCATTACCCCTTGTCCTATCACTGGGCGCCACTGAAAGGACGAGGGGTAATGGGCATAAACTTGAACATAAACTTGAACACAAACTCTTCAGTTATAATGTCTTGTTATTCCTCCATGTGTGACATACGTGTCTCAGGTGTGGATTAAGTACTGCAGGTGACTCAGCCGATGCTCCAGAGCCCCTCACACCAAAGGGATCCCTGCACATAGCCCCAGATCTTCTCATGGCATGTCTGCATCATACCGCAACAGATCCCAATCCTGCCCCACCAACCCTTGCGAGTGGAGTGAGGGTAAACAATGAGTAGGAAAAGGACATCTAGGGACAGAGAAACAGGAGGACTTGGAACATTTTTCATTGAATGTAGCTCTTCACTGGGACATGAGGTTTTTGACATGGCAGTGACTAGCTGCTTTCTCCAAGGAAAGTGGCTGCTTCCCGCTAAACAGATTGTTGACATTTTGTATCGGGAAAAACGCCGTAGTTTACGCAGTACTGAGCCCTGCTGGGTTTTGACAGATTTCCAAGCATCAGGCTCTGGAGTAGGGACAGCTGCTGCAGGGCTGGAGGAGGCACAGCCAGACAGGACCACGTACCTGGCCCAGTACAGCATCTCCTCCTGTCCTTCACTGGAGGGTAAGGGCAGCCTGCTGCCTGGCTCACTCTCCTGCAGCCCCTGTCCTGCACAGGGACCTGCTCCAGCTGCAGCACCTCAGCTCCAGTGCCGAGCATCCTCCTCCTCGCCAGCCGTGGCACCTCATGGGTCACTGAGCGAGCAGCAGGAAGGCTTCTGCCCAAGCAAGCACCGGTTATCCTCATTTCCCACTCACGATGTTTGTCTTGGCCTCTCTTCCCATACCACCCTTCCTCCTCTGCCTCCTCCTCCTCGGGATTGTATTGCTGGGCTGTCACTATAGTTAATGAGCTGGGACAGAGCTGATGGTCTGGGAAAGTCACACCAAGAGACAGCCAAGCCCAGGGCATCGCGTGTGCACAGATACCAGGGAGGAGGACCCCAGAGGGAGGAACACCTGGAAAAGAAACCCCAGCCACCAACCAAGGGAGGCAGCAGACCAGGGGAGGAAAAGGGACAAGGCTAAGCCTGCATTTGACAGGTCTCAGCAAAAGCCACCAGGTGCCTGGACATCCCCTGGCTTGGACAGCCCAGCCGCTGCACCACCATGGATGCCCTGCCCTGGAAGGGCTGGTGGCCACATTCCCCCTGCCTTGAGGAACAGTACCTGGGCCGTCTCTCTCCCAGCCTGTACCCAGGCCTTCTGCAAAGCACCAAAACCTGGCCAAGCACAGTGTAAAAATGTAACCACGTGGACAGTCACGTTTAACACTGTGGTCTTTGGGAGGAGAGCATGGTTCCTGGCTGTTGGCCATGTAAACCTCAATTGTGCATGTTGGCCACGTAAACCTCAATTGTGCATGTTCAGCCCCATGCTTCACCCAAACAGAGCAGTTCTGTTCAAACATCACATGGCGTGGGTGAAAGGGCTGTTCCCAAAGGGACATAAAGCCATTTGGGGGGACCAAGACCAGTGCACAGACCCAGTGCACAGCCCCAGGAGACCCAAGGCAAAGTTCCTGTCACTGCAAGGAGAAGGCTCCTGTTATCACAGCTCTTCATCCATGTCCTAAGCTCCCGTGGGAGCTGAGGTCTGGGTAGCCCCAGCCCCCCAGCCACACCAGTGGGGACGGAAGTAGTTTGGGCTGGATGGCGCAATACCACCATGCTCCCTCCCTCCCCATCTGTGCAACACAGCCCCTTGGTGACCTGCCCTGGCAGGCTGGCCAAGCATCGCAGAGCAGGGCGTCCGCCTCACCATGGTCCTAAGACCTCCCAGGGGAGATCTGCAGCCCAGCTGCTGTAGAAAGTGTCCTTCACCCTTATGAAAGCCACTTTCCCCCCACCTTGCTGCTGCAGCATTGCAGGTAGCACTGGCTGCACGCCTCACGCTCCACACTGACCTTCGGGCTCAAACACGAGGCATATCAACCACCCAGTGGCTTTTCTTTTTATTTAACAATACCACAGCATAATAAAAAAAAAGAGAGAAAGAAGCAACTTACACCCGTAATTGTTGCATTGAATAGATCTAGCAGCAAATGTCTGAGAGCAGCACAAACACTGCTCGTGTATCCCAGAGCCCAGGCTTTGAACATGGTGGCAGGCTGGGGGACCAAGAAAGGGGGCAATGTCCCTGAGGAGTGCAAGGGTCCGAGGCAACATCACTACCCACTCTGCTGCCACCGCATTACTGGCTCTGTTTCTACCTGGGCAAGAAAGGGCAGGAGGGGAAACAGTGCAGGGAACTCAGGGCATGAGAGAGGAACAGCATCAGCCATGCTCTGCACAGGGGCATCTATATCATGCTCCACCAGGGAGCAGCACAGTGCATGGCCAGCGAGGAACGTCTCCATCCCTCCCCTCCATCCCCACACTGTCCCATCCTGGCAGCCCTCCCCAAGGACACAGAAGGGCTGCAGAAGGTTTGGGGCTAACAATGGAAACCAAAGGGATCAGACTGGTGCTGGAAGTCACAGCTTCTGCAAGGCAAGGCTGAGAACCACCCAAACTTGTCTCCCAGAACAGTCCCATCAACCAGCTTCCAGGCTGTGAAGGCAGTGGAAGCTCTGGTCCAGCAGCCCCTGGCACAGCCTGGTGCAGGTTGCTGGGTCACACCAGAGACAGAGGGAAGAAGAGAGAACAGGCAGGGCTCTGCCCAGCCCCGCGTGCCGGCACAAGTCCTGAGGAGGGTTGGCCCTTCGATTGGAGGTGGAAGCAGGTTGGTTCCATTAGCTTCAGATTCACAGCTGGGAGCTGGCCCCATTTCAGGCGCTGGGGCCAGGCATGGGCTTCTTCGGAGCTTACTTGCCCTGGGGTTTGGCCTGGGGAAGTGAAAAACCCAGATGTGATGAGGCAGGAGCCTCCCCAGAGTCCCTTCCCTGTGGTTGGGGTGGTCACCAAGGGATGACCTCCCCTGACCAAGCCATGGTAATGAAGTGGGGACCTGGCTGGGCTTGCAAAGAACCCACCAAACACAAGCCACAAGCTCTCAAGCCCTCCCTGTCAAGACACACAAGTTGCAAACTCCAAATTTGCAGGGCAGAAATGGTGGAGGTGGTGTGCGGGGGCATGGGGGGTGGCTTATGGTGCCATTTGCCGTGGCACTTGTTGGGCTCAGCTCAGGGTGGTGCTGAGTGGGCATTAGTCCCTGGGCTGCATTTATTTCAGGTGGAAGAGGGATCACAGAGGAGATAGACTGGTCCCAGTTGGAGGGAGGAGGGATGCAGATGGAGACAAGGTATCCATGCCTCAGGAGAGCATGTCCCAGCTCTTCCCAGCAGCCCAGTCAGACTGGGAAAAGCCTTTTTGGTGGTGGATTAACCCACCCCGGGCTGCCCCCATTCCTGGCTAAGAAGAGGGACTGCTCTTACCTTCCTGGCAGAGCTGGCATCCAGCTTCTCTTGGAGGCGAATCACCCACGGGGCTTGGAGTGGGGCACAGAGGCGCTTGCCTTTCGTGGTGATGAACCTGCCAGACCCATGGGGAAAAAACCCAAGATGAGCAGGACACCCTGGGATTGTTCAAGCACAGCTCAAGCTCTCACCCGCTGCCTCCCTCACTGCCCTCCTCCATCTCTACCTTGAGATTACTTTCTTCCCTGACTTTTGTCCTAAGTTTTCCACTCCTGGCAGGTCCTGCTCTGATTGAGCCTCTGATCTCCAGGGTCTCTCCCACAACCCTCCTTATTCCCTCACCCCCGAACCCAACTCAACATCCCTCCTCCACCCAGCTCTGCCTCCCTCCCTTCCTCCCCGCAGGGTCCATCCCTTGACCATCATCCCCTCTGGGGCTCTTGTCCCTCAGCCATCACCAACCACCCTGTGGCTCTTACACAGCAGCCGGGATGTTGCAGCCATCCTGCACCAGCTGGAGCCGGTAATCCTGCACTATCCGCCGCGGGATGGGTGTCTCTCTCGTCCGCCGGCAGCCG
>NW_009649457.1:711886-713014 GCF_000708025.1 Charadrius vociferus | reverse complement strand
GAGAAGGGGCGGCGGGGCCCCCCCGGCGGAGCAGGGCAGGATGGTGCCCGCCAGCGATGCCCTCGCACACTGCCCCGGCTGCACACGCAGGCACAAGCTTTATTGCTCCCACACCCTGGCGCCAGGAGCCCTTTGCCTCCTTCTGACAGGCAGCAAAGGAGATGAGAAACAGCAGGTTGGTGGAGGGCAAACCTCCTGCGTGCCTGGGTCCTTCCCGCACCCCCAGGGCCAGCCCCAGCAGCAAGCAAGGCAGGGCAGGGGTCTTTACCCGGATTCGGGCTGCTGCAATGCCGACACCAACTCCTGAGGGGCTGGGGATGAATTCAGCTTTATTTGCTGAAGCAGTCATAGGTTTTGCAGCTGCCCCATCACCAGCCCGCCCCAGGCTGACCAGTCCTGTGACAGCCGAGGGACACAGCTGTCTGCACGTCACTGCAGGGTAGGGGACCTCGGTCACCCTCCCAGCAAATGCTGCGCTCACTCTAGATGCCCACCAAGGCTGGCAGTGTCCCGGGATGACTGTGGCCCCAGCCAGCAAGGTATGGTGCGACACCACCGGGCTCCCCAGCTCCCCGCAGCGGAGCAGAGGGCCTATTGTCACCCACCCAGACAGCTGTGACCCATGCAAAGCTCGTGTCCAACACCAGCAGCCCCTCAAACATGAGCTGTGCCCGATCTCATGCCTTCCCTCCCACTCCCAGCCCTGCCGCTTGCCCCCAGGCTGACCCACGCCAAAGGGAGCCAGGGATGGTCCCCTGGTGTGCTGGGGAGAATGGGACCAAGGCGATCCCAGCCCAGTGTGCACAGGCTGGGATAGGGCACTTGGAGGCAGGATTGCTCCACAGCCTTTCCCAAGCACAACTTGCCAGGCCCAGTGCACTGCAGGCTCCTGCCTGGACTTTGAGCGGGACATAGTCCCTCTGGGACAGGTTACAAGCAAAGGACTCAGGAGGGCTGTGACAGCACCCCAGCCATGGATCCATCTAAAAGCCTGCTGGAAATGCAAAGGAGAGCAAAAAACTGCATCCTCTCCCTTCCACAAGAAAGGCAGCCTGAGAGGTTCCCTCTTACCATTCAGGATGCATCCCAGGACCAGGAGACTGAGGCAGAGAAGATGCAGCAGCTGCA
>NW_009649457.1:710158-711835 GCF_000708025.1 Charadrius vociferus | reverse complement strand
ACCAACTCCTGAGGGGCTGGGGATGAATTCAGCTTTATTTGCTGAAGCAGTCATAGGTTTTGCAGCTGCCCCATCACCAGCCCGCCCCAGGCTGACCAGTCCTGTGACAGCCGAGGGACACAGCTGTCTGCACGTCACTGCAGGGTAGGGGACCTCGGTCACCCTCCCAGCAAATGCTGCGCTCACTCTTGATGCCCACCAAGGCTGGCAGTGTCCAGGGATGACTGTGGCCCCAGCCAGCAAGGTATGGTGCGACACCACCGGGCTCCCCTGCTCCCAGCAGCGGAGCAGAGGGCCTATTGTCACCCACCCAGACAGCTGTGACCCATGCAAAGCTCGTGTCCAACACCAGCAGCCCCTCAAACATGAGCTGTGCCCGATCTCATGCCTTCCCTCCCACTCCCAGCCCTGCCGCTTGCCCCCAGGCTGACCCACGCCAAAGGGAGCCAGGGATGGTCCCCTGGTGTGCTGGGGAGAATGGGACCAAGGCGATCCCAGCCCAGTGTGCACAGGCTGGGATAGGGCACTTGGAGGCAGGATTGCTCCACAGCCTTTCCCAAGCACAACTTGCCAGGCCCAGTGCACTGCAGGCTCCTGCCTGGACTTTGAGCGGGACATAGTCCCTCTGGGACAGGTTACAAGCAAAGGACTCAGGAGGGCTGTGACAGCACCCCAGCCATGGATCCATCTAAAAGCCTGCTGGAAATGCAAAGGAGAGCAAAAAACTGCATCCTCTCCCTTCCACAAGAAAGGCAGCCTGAGAGGTTCCCTCTTACCATTCAGGATGCATCCCAGGACCAGGAGACTGAGGCAGAGAAGATGCAGCAGCTGCATTTTGCTGCTAAGTCTGGCCGAGGATGGGCTGGAGGTGACGGTGCTTCAGGCAGGAGAGGTGAACTCTGCTCAGCTTCCCTGCGCTCTGCTGCTGGTGCTCCCCACTGCCTATTTATCCTTCCAGCCCATGGCTTTCACTTTCTTTTGGAGAAGAGGGGTGGGAAGTTGCAACAAGTCTTGCCACAGGCTGGATTTTAATCTTTGAGCAGTTCCCGAATATCCCGGCTGCTTTCCCTGCAGCCAGCTGCTCCGCGGTCCCAGAGCCAAACACCCTCCTGCCCTGTCTGCTGCAGGCAGCCAGGCCACAGGGGCTGCTGGTCAGGGTCAGAGCAGCTCCAGGGTCCCTTCACCCTGCAAAAACACCTGGACAAACATGTGGGCAGTCTCACCCCATACATTTCCCGGTCCTTTCTCCAAAACATCTCTGGGATGTTCCCATTAGATATCACATAGGCTCAACCCAGAGATGCTGGGGGTAGAACTTGCCCCAGCCCCATTTGGGGGGTTTATATTGGTACTGGGGTGATGCCTGGCTCCCCCTGAGCTCCCCCCATCTGGTTGCAGGATCCTGGCCAGCTCCCCCTGCTCTCCCCACTGCCTGCATAGGGGGGCACATCCGAAGCTGGCGGATGGAGGAGAGCTCAGCCAGCGTGTTTCACTCCGGGGCTGCGATCCCACATGTCAGAAGACAACCTGGTTTCCAGGTGTCCCAGCAAATGGGCTGACGGCCAAAGGCAGCTACAGAGCTTCCTGGAAACAGGTTTTCTCGGCACAGGAGCAGAAATCCCCCGCAGAGGATGTGTGCACAGTGCAGGGTGCCAGCAGCTCACCGGCTGCGTGGGC
>NW_009649457.1:708293-710090 GCF_000708025.1 Charadrius vociferus | reverse complement strand
GGATGATGATTCACCACCGTGCCAGTGCCACCTGTGATGATGTCCCTTCCCCAGCCTGCTTCAGCCCTACTACGTGCCATGAGGGATGCTGAGAGCAGTGGGGCTGTGCAGCCCAGGGAAGGAACAGTGAAGGGGGTCTCACTGCTGTCAGCAGCAGCCTCATAGGGGTTTGGAGAGATACCAGAGCCAAGCTCTTCTTGGAGGGACCCAGGGACAGGATGAGAGGCAACGGCATTAATTGCACCCAGGGAAATTCCCATTGATAGCAGGAAAAATATTTCCCCACAAGCGTGAACAAATCCTGGAGCAGGATCTCCATCCCCCCACCCTCTCCAGCTTTGGGCTGTCTTGGTATCTTGGTGGAGAGAGCTGCACAGCCCTACCACAGGGACAAATATCTACCTGGGGACAAGACACAGGGCTGGGACCCTGAGGACCTCAGTAGGTCCCTCTAGTCCTCTCATCAGCAGAAGACAGCGAGCTCTGCCCTTTCCCCACTCCAGGGTAAGAAGCAACAGAAAAATCCAGCCATTCCACTGGCCAAGGTGCTCCATCCCTGTACTGGCACTGGCACCAGACTCATGCATGGGATGGTCTCCTCCATCAGGAGAGCATCGCCTCCAGCCGCTCCTGTGCCCTGGCAAGCCAGTGCTGTGCGGAAGGGATTAGCTGGGGGCTGGTGGGCAGGATGAGCAGCACAAATAGGATGTGTCAGCTTAACTTCAGTCAGCACCTGCCTTCTTCTAGCACTCACAAGCTATTGGAGAGAAATCTTGGCTGGCAGAAGGGGAATTTAGGTGGTGGAGGATTAGCATCACTCATCAGCCCCAGCCTCCCTGCGGGTTTGGTGGTGCAGGCTGGCTCTGGGACCTGATCTCCGCTTGATCTCCCCAGGGCGCTGCCAAAGAGATGCCACAGCAGGGAGGATGACAGCTCCTGGCTGCTGGTGGCCAGAACTCTAGCAGCAACCGCTCCTAGCCCAGAGCCAGCTCCTCCCTGGGGGATGGCCTGACAGGACGGATCCCCCTGCAAAGACGGGGTCCCAAGAGCAGAGCCCTGACCCACTGTCAAGGGGTGCTGGGGGTCCCATCCCGTGGGACTCCCCTCCAGGCACTGCTGGGGTCCTGGTCCCCACAGTAGGTGGGGCACAAGGGTCTCCCACCCGCTGCTGGCTCCTGGCTGGCTGCACACCAAATGGAGCACGTCTGATGTCGGGAGTACATCCTTCTGGGGATAAATGCCTTAACCACCTCTGGCTGCAGGGGACCCCCTGCCCTCGAGCTGCCCACAGCCCCTGCCGACACACGGGGAGGAAAGAGAAGCTCTGCCTCCTCCAGGCAGCTGTCTGGGTGCCAAGTGGGTGAAAGCACAGGCTGCTCCAGTCGCCTCTGCTCCCCAGAAGAGGCATGGGAGGGTGAGGAAAGGGGCTTTCCGCTCGCATTGTGAAAGGGGACTGTGACGGGTTTCCCCCCCCTTCCACTGGGGTCAGTGGGATTTCTAAGAAGAGAGTGGTCATCTCTGAAGTGCATCCCTGAGGCATGCAGGGAGGTCGCCCCATCCCCCTCACAGGGCTGAGCCTTGGGGACCAGACCAGATGGCACAGATGGGGAAGAGGAGACATTTTTGGGGTCCAGGCACTTCAGAGGCAGACGCAGGAAGGGAACAGGCAGGGGATCTGGTGCAATTTGGGAAGGGAGGAGAGCATCATGTGCATTGACCCATATAAGCCTCATCTGGAGCAATTTGGGAGTGCTGGAGCTCCAGCCCCGAGGACACCACAAGCAATGCTGAACACTC
>NW_009649457.1:704809-708274 GCF_000708025.1 Charadrius vociferus | reverse complement strand
GGGGTGGGGGAGGCATGGAAATCCAACCCGTCAAAATGTGAATGGGCTGTGTGAGCATCGCCTCCATGCCCCGTCTCTCCCCGTGGAGCACCAGCCACGCTGTCACCCTCCTGAAGATCTGCTGGCTATGGGAGTCCCTGGGGTGAGTGCTCCCTGCCAGGCTCGTGGGATCTGGCATGCTCTCCAGGGTGCCTTGCGGTGCTCTGCTTCCCACCTCCAAGCCACCAAGCTGGAAAGGGCAAAGGGGGAATTTCAGCAAATTCCAGGCCCAGCCGGTCCCTGGGGCAGGATCTGGCCTGGCTGCATTCACCTCGTTGGGAAATACTGGGCAGGCATTGCAGCTATTTCAATTTCCTTTGCGTCTCCCGGCACGGCTGAGCCTCCCGCACAGCTCCCATTGCAGCCCCAGTCCTGGTGTGGCATGGGGACTGGGGCCACCACCAGCCCACAGCGCTCAGGGCCCCGCTGGATCTCCTCTAGCTGAGGGAACCTGGTCAATCTGATTTAAATGGAGTTAAGTTTAAAAAAAAGAGCAAGCCATTACTGCCCAGAGGGAGCAAAGATGGTCCTGAGGATCTGGCTAAGAGGGATGCAAAAGGTGCCAATTTCCGCTCTGTTAGAGCCCATCTGTCCCTAACACTCATTTCCTTCAGTGCCATTGACGTTGAGGTCATCACTGGTAGGTGATGGGCAGCAGGGCCAAGACCTTTTAGCTGAGTCCCGCTCAACCACCTCAGGTGAGCACCCAACTCCTGGGGTCCCTGAAAACACACGTGTCCCTCAGCAGCATCTTTGGCCTGTGCAGTTTCCCAGCTGGGTGTTCCCTTCAAATGTCCTCAGACACGCTGTGATGGCACCGAGATGGCAGTGGCCAGGTGGGATGCCCCCAGCCCTGGCTCCCTGCTGTCATGCCGCCTGTCCTCCTTGCTGCAACATCATCAGGAGAAGATTGCTGGGGAACAGCTCGGAGACCTGTGCAAAAAGCAGCCCATCAGCAATTTCTTGTCATCTCCCATGTGGCTTGGGAGGAAGGATGCCTGGTCAGGCTGCACCTCAAACTCATCTGTGAACAGATCTAAAAGCATGATGATCTAAAAGTTCATCAGATGATCAACAGATCTAAAAGGATGAACCAAAAGCCCCGAAGGCTGCTCTCTTTCACTGCTCTGTTGGGTCTTAGGCTGACACCGGGCAGAGGAGGCTGTGGGGTTCTTGGTCTGATGCAGTTCTGGGACACACCTTACATTGGTCCCACTACAGTACATCCTCAGAAGAGATCAGATGCTCATCCATCACTCCTTGGAGAGCTGCAGCCAAGTAGCAGGTCTGCAACCCCCAGCAGGGTGGGAGGCAAGCGGAGGGACATGGGGGTCTGGGCAAGTGGAAGGAGGACACACCAAAGCCAAGGGGTTTCAGCCATCAAAACAGAGGATGGGGCAAGGAGAGCACTTGGGAACCACATGTAGGTGAAGAAAGGGCTGAGAGGAGGCTCTGGCCTAGAGAACTTTAGGACAGGATGGGTGCCAAGGGATGGCTGGATTGGGAAATACCTTGAGGCAGGACACATGGGAGTCCCTATCACCCACCAGCTGCTTCTCTCAAGACCATGGCAGACCCCAGGAGGGCAGTGTTGGTGGAGAGAGCACCAAAAAACACCTGGAAGCTTCCGTTGGAAAGCACAGCCCCTTTAGCACCCACGTGGCCCCAGAAACAGCCCTTGGCACCCTCGGAGCTGCTGCAGCGTAGCCAGCTCCTGCTTCTCGGGAATGGTACAGGGCGGTGGGACGGACCCGCTGCGTGTGTCTCCAGGTGAGCCTCGCTGGACCTCAGCCCAGCGTCGCAGCCCAGCACACTCCGCTGCTGGCACAAGCCCGGACCATCGTCTGTGCTGGCTAATGACTTGAGCTAATCATTTGGCCTGGGTTCAAGACTTCCCTTTTCTTGGCTGCACTCTGTGCTTTCTGTCTTGCCTGGCTACTTTCTGCTGTCACTGAAGCGTTTCTGCTCCAGGGTGGCCGAGCTCTCCTAACTTTTGGCTCTGCTTGACATGCCTGCAACTTCCTTGCCTTCCCCACAGAATGTCTAGGGGGACATGTACCTCTCTTGCGCACCCCAGCACAGGCTGTAACGCCGCCCGCCTGTGGGGCGAAGCAGCGGGTTTGCTCTGCTGTGGGTACCACTGTGTGAATCCTCCGCCGCCGCTTCAGCGCAGCATCGCCTTAGAGAATCTTCTCTACATCGCTTGTCTCAGCTGGGGTCCGTGGATTCAGCTCCTCCATGGGGAAGAAGTTTTGTCCCCTGCTGTGCCCTCCAGATGCCAGCCCCAGTGCCTCTCCTTTCAGCCTCTGGCAGGGAATCTCCTTGGAGGTGTTTCCCCATGGCAGCACCGCAGCCACCTCGCTTGCCAGCAAAAGGCTCCCACTGACCCTGACACCTTATTTTCCTTAAAAACAGCATTCTGCTGGAAGCAGTGTACAACTGCCCATGCGTGTGCAGGCACAGGCACGCGTGGGGCTGCATTTGTGTGTCCGTTTCCGTGCTCGCACGTGCCCTCCTGCGCGGGTATCAGTACCCAAGTGTGGGACAAACACTCTTCCACAAGCCCTGCTTTTAGGGTAAAATTTGGGGTAAATTAGAGCACCCTCATGTACATGTGTTTTAACCCTCCTTAGCCTAAAGCTCACCTAGCATCTGAAGGGGAAAAAAAACCCAACCACACCCGCGTGGTGTTTACCTCCGCAGCCACAGAGACACCGGGATACATTTCACGTGCTGGGTGGCCCCCGCCATCCGCTCACGCTTTGCCATTTGTGGTTGCAGACATATTCGGCTGGGCCTCATTTCTAGGGTTGTTGGTTGTTTTTTTTTTTTTTTAATTTATTTTTGCAATCATTTCACAATCCCCCGACGCAGTGACCAGCCCAAAAAGGATTCCCGCGGCAGGCAGGGCCAGCCTCCCAGAGCGGGATGTGCCGCATCCCCGACACCGACAAACGGAGGGCTGACTCCAGCCCTCCCACGGCAGCCCCGGCTGACTCCCAGCGCGCGGGTGGCAGTTCCCAGGCTCCCAGCGAAGCCCCGGCCAGAGCACAGCTTCATTAATAACTGAGTTTAATGTTGTTTTTCCCAAAGCAGCCGGGAGCACAGAGCCCCTGCTTTGTGCTTGTTCGTGGTCAGAGTCAGAAGAACAGGCTCAGCCGTGAGCAAAATGTGCCCGGTACAAAACCACTTTTTGCCCCCATATTTCGGCACCTCGGGACCTCTTGGTGGGGACAGCTGAGCAAACAGGATGGCTTCACCTTGCCGGGCAGCACAGCTGCAAGAGAGGGGACTTGCACGGTCCCCCTCCCCTGGCCAGCATCTCCCAGCCCCTCCACCCCAGGGACACAACGCTGGGGTGGAGGATGACCTGGGGGATGACGGTGTGTGTGGCAGCACAGCAGCCCTCTGTGCGGCCCTTCCCCC
>NW_009649457.1:703649-704786 GCF_000708025.1 Charadrius vociferus | reverse complement strand
AGGATGAGTGAGTTTGGTTGTGAAGGATATATTTTATTGCCTCGCATCCTGTCCAAAAGCCGGGCTGGCAGACGGCCGCGTGCTCCCACGTGGAGGAGAGGGCAGCGCGGAGCCAGCTCAGCACCCGTCCCCTATCCAGGGCCGGTATCTCGGACTTCACAGTTTCTTTACACAGCCTTAAAATAATAAATCTAAATGCCCGCCTAATAAAGCAATCAAGACAGATAAACATGCTTGATAGAAACACTGAGCTACAAGCTTTACTCCAGCCAACACACAGCCTTTGCTGATACTGTTAAGCCCCGCAAATCCTATTATTGCAATTATACGACTTAATAGACCTTTACTGACCAAAGTCCACGTCTGAAGCCTCTGCAAGCAGATAGCACTGCGAATGCGGTACAGCCCTTCAACTTGCTCCTTCTCGGCATGCTGGAGGGGGTTTGCAAGCACAGGGAGATGACATTTCCCCACCAGCCCTTTCCCAGGGATCTGTCCCCCCCTCTGCTTGCAGTCTCACCTTAGGGTGTCATCGGGTTAGTGACTTCTCATTTTACTAAAGATTTGGGATGGAGCTGCTCTCAAATGGCTGCAGTGTGTCTGCGATGAATTTTGCAAAGCCTTCTGTTTCCCTGTCCGCACAGCCTCACGTGCATTTTTCACTATGTGGGCTTTTCAGACTTGGGAAGAAAGTATAGGAGAGTTCCTTTTTTTTTTTTTTTTTTCTCCAGAAAACAGAAAACATTTGGCTTAATAATGTCTGAATCTCTGACAACAGCAAAACCAAGGGAGACAAAAAAGGGCAAATTTCCCCTAAAATTAACAATTCGTTCTGATTTCATTGCAATTTTGTACCTCAAAAAAAAAAAAAAAAAAAAATCGAAGGGACAAATCCCGTCTGTCTTCCTCCAAACTACACTGCAACAGCACGCTAGAGAAGCCGAAGGCAAAGCCTAGAATAGCCCAGATGTACAGCTACACTGTCACCCGCGCTATCCCCAAACCCTCCATCTCAGCGGCTATTAATTATTGCCCTACGAGGAAGCACCCAGCGAGCAGCCCGGGCAGGACCACGGGGACGCGGCACCTGCCTGGCACCCCAGAGCCCTGCAAGCCAAAAAGGAGCAAACAGGTGAG
>NW_009649457.1:701661-702451 GCF_000708025.1 Charadrius vociferus | reverse complement strand
GAATTGGCCGTTTTTTGAGGCAGCAGCAGAGGCCCGAGCTGCCAATGCCTGGGGGCAAGAGGGGTAGGTGGGATTTCAGACCCTCACCGAGCAAGGGCACCTTCCCAGCCCCAGGGGAGCACAGGACAGCCAGCTGACAGCAGAGTGGGAGCTCTCAATCCCAGTACCCAGTTGCAGGTCAGACCCTGCCCCGGGGATATGTGACACCAATTTCACTGCCAGCGGAGGGGAAACTGAGGCAGAGATGGGCTCCTTGCAAAAGAACCTTGTTCTCCTGCCTGTGCCATTCAACTTGGAGTTCTGCTGCCCCACCAGCCACGTGGGCGCACACACATGCTCCCAAGCCACGCAAACACTGGAAGCCAACATCACACACCAACCAGGCGTGCACACACACACACACACATACACCCTACACACAACTGCACCGCAAACCCCACACCCCCAGCCATGCACGCACCCAAAGGCACCACAAACACCCCCCATGCAGGGTGACCACACCACCCAGCACCCTGCAAGACCCCACCGAGCACCAATCCCCTACCCCATCCCCACCAGGGATGGGTAGGAGGGCTTTGTGCCCCTCACCTTGAGCCCAGGCGATGAAGACGGTAACGGCCAGCAGCAGCAGCGGCAGGAGGAGGCGCAGAGCCATGGTGGGTGCTTGTGGGTGCTGAGCCAGGCACGGCTGGAGAGCAGGACACGCACTGCTCCCTTGTGCGGAGGCTGCTCCTATTTATCTCCGGACGCTTTGCTTTCATTTTCGGCCAGCCTGGCAAGCACCCCCACC
>NW_009649457.1:679429-701393 GCF_000708025.1 Charadrius vociferus | reverse complement strand
GCTACCTGCTCTCGGTGGGTCGGGTGTTGCTGCTTGCCTGTTTGTTCCCCAGACAAGGACCCTGGCGGGTGGCCAAGCTGTTAGGGAAACCGAGGAGTCAATCTGTTTTGCTTCCCCACCTCATGCTTTGCTCCTGAGCCAAGCCACCCATCCCACACAGGTGAGAAGGGGCTCAGGATGAGCCCACATCCCAGCCCCCTGAACCCCCATCCCCATCCAGCTGCCTCCGTGGCCTCCCCAAACAGCTGAAGACATCTGTAGGGTTGGGATGTGCAGGGGATGGACTGCAAATGGGGCTGGGGGAGATAGCGCAGCCCACCATGCGTTGGTGCTGATGCTAAATTGTGGGGAGCTGAGGATGAGCAGGGACCTCAACCAACTGGAGGAACTGAGGCTGATGGGAACATCCTGAGGTTCAACACAGACAAAATGTGAAGTCCAACAGGTGGGACAGTATGACCCCATTCAGTCAGTCAGATTGGGCATGGCTGGCAAGACAGGGGCTATGGAGAAGTGCACCTGGAGGAGCTGAATAGGAGCCCTGGCGACATCCCTGTGGTGGCAAAAGCCACCCAAAGAGATGGTCACATGGCTGGAACAAACCATGAGCAACCTGGTGAAACACCAGTCCTGCTCTGAGCAGGGGTTGGTCAGAGACCTCCACACTTCCACACAACTGCCAGGGCACGGTCCGAAAGAGGCCAAGGATGGAGGTTTCACAACCACTTTGGGCAACCTGTTCCAGCGCTTAAAATGTTCTCATGTTGAAAACATTTTCCCTGCTAGTTAAGTGGAATTTCCCTTGATGGATCAACGGCCTCTTGCCCTGCCCCAGGACCCCTCCGAGAAGAGCTGGGCGCGGGTGTCTCTCCAACCTCTCCAGGCAACCAGCTGTGATGAGGTCTCCCAGATGCCAGTGGGGGGCGAGCTCCTTCCCCAGCCCCCTGCCTGCCCCCTGGGGTGCAGCCCCAGGACTTTTCACTGGTTCCTGATAAGGACCCTCATAAACAGTTATCAAGGGCAATGAATAACCCAGGGGGAGACCAAAGTCCTGGCTGCTGTAGAAAGCAGAGCTGCGATAAGATGCCCAGGCTCTTGTCCCCCTCAGTGGGGAGGGGGCAATCAATGCTGGCATGATGGTTGGGGAGGCTCACCAACAATTGCTCTGCAATCCTCTCTTAGGCAAAGAGACCAGCAAGCTGCGGTGGCTTGCTGCCTTCCTCGGGGACAAGCTGGGTGCCTGGGGCAGCGTGGGATCCAGGGCTGTGCTCCTGTGACTTCCCCCATCACCCATGCAGAAGAGAAAAGGAACTCGCATGCTGGGGGGTACCCATGCACCCAGCGCCCGGTGCGGGGAAGGCAGCGTCCCACACACTGCTGCAGCACTGAGGTTGATGTGGTTTCAGGCAGCAGCCCCTGGATCATGCAGCAGGTAGGGGCCATGGGCAACAGCGGGTTGCCCATGAGTGCGTTTCCCCCAGCATGGGGAACTGGAGGTCCCTGGAGGTGTCCTATGTGCTGTCACCCATCTCTCCAACCCCAAAGTACTGGTGGCATCAGGACAGGGCAGGAAAAGGAAAGCCACACTTGCACTGACTGCCTTTCCAGCCTTTATTTGTGCAACATCTCCAGGCAGCCATGTCCACCTGAGCACCTGGACGAACCCTTGCCCTTGGCGCAGATGTCCCGCTGCAGATCCATGTGCTGGGGGAGCACTGATCCCTTAGCCAGCCACACTGGTGAAACATCTCCTAGACCCTATGTGGTGTGAGGACAATGGATGTCTCACAGGTTGCCCCCAGCATGGACTCATCCAGCCCAGGGCTCCCACCACTCCTGAAAGAGCCCAGGAGAGCTCTGCAGCCCCCCCCGGGGCCCCACACCCCTGCCTTGCCCAGTCCCAGCCCCAGCCGTGGCAGCAGGCGCCTGGAAAGTCCCTGGCTCTCTGCGTGTTTTCAAGACACTGCAGCAGCATCCTCTGGCCAGAGGCCAGACCCAAATATGGTCTGAGCTGCTGAGGAGGGTCAGGGCACACGTTCCCTTCACAGGCATCAAAGTTTGGCAAGCCTCTAATTGCCACAATTCGCACCCTAAAGAAAGGAGCCAGCCGAGCAGACCCTCACTCCAGTCCCTCCAGGGGAGGTGGGTTGGAGAAGACCCAGGAAGGAATAAACTAAGGGCAGGGGTACTTGGCCATTGCTCTGGCTGAGCAATGCAGACGCACCTGCATGCCTGATGGGCATGGGCATCAGGGCATCAGGGGCAGCAGGGCCCCACGGAAACTGGCATGGACTTCCA
The DNA here is from genome assembly GCF_000708025.1 of Charadrius vociferus. Taxonomy (NCBI): domain Eukaryota; kingdom Metazoa; phylum Chordata; class Aves; order Charadriiformes; family Charadriidae; genus Charadrius; species Charadrius vociferus. Next base: position 699,095 of record NW_009649457.1, on the reverse strand, counting down.
TGCCCCATCTCCCCTCCTACCTCCCTTCCCTCAGAGCCCCTAGTTCACTCCTTCCTCCCCAAGTGCCTTGCTCTGTCACCTGTCCCCGCAGAGCAAGGAGAAACCTGGGACCTTCTGGCAGGGAGAGAGGGGTGAGCATCCCTGTTTACAGGGGAGTCACAAGGCAGGCTGAACTTTTGGGATACAAAGGAGCGGCTGGGGGCTGGGGGGCTGGGGTGTGCCAGCAAGGCTTTTTAGGGCTCTCCAACACCAGCAGCCTCCAGCAGCTGCTCTCACCAGGCACAACTTCTTGCACGCACCCACATAAGCACATTTCTCACCAGCTTGGGCTCCTGCAGCCACCAGCCTTTTCTCAGAGGTGCAGGACAGAGGCAGATATGGAGGGGGGGAGGGACATAACCAAGCAGGGTGCCCCTCTGCAGTCTCTCAGCTACAAAGAATCCCTTCCTGGCCCCAGGGTCTGCGTCGGACATCCTACAGAATGTTTGCAACAGGGCTTCATGTGATGGTGCCTCCAGCTGCCCCTGTGCTCAGGCAGCCCAGCTCCAGCCTTCAGGGCATCCCTGTGGCTGGAGGGACCTGCAGACTGCAGGAAGAGGGGAGGATGTCCTCGGCAGAGACTACAGCGTCCCTGCATACCGAGTGTGAAAAAACAGTGGGACCATAGCAAAAGTCACCCAACCGTCTTGCTTGTGAGCCTTGCCCAGGCAGTGAAACCACTGTGGCAGCTTGTAGGGACCCAACTCAAGCCTCCATCCCGAGTGCTTCCCATGTTTGCACCCTGCACCCCAGCACCAGAGCCTGGAGTTTGCCCATGAATTACTTCCCTGGCTTCCACCACTGCAGTTTCCTCGCGTCTCACCCTGTAATACCAGGAGATCCTCTCCCTGCTGAGCCCTCTGCTCATCCAGCCCTGGGCTGCCCTTCATCCCTGCAAAAGTCCCCAGTTCTGTCCCTCTTTACCAGAGAGCGGGGTCTGCTCCCCGGCAGGCTCGGGGTTGGGAGCAAAGGCTCCTCAGGTACACGCATGGACCGAAGGCATCGAGGGGAACCCATCAGGGGGACTGGGAATTTCCAAATCCTTCTGGATGCTGCCTCCAAGTTAAAGTCACTGCTAACAGGAACAGGGTCGCCCAGCTCTGCTCAACCCGCTGACCAGCAAATTCCTTCCTGCAGAGGCCCCAATTCCCAGGACCCAGCAGAGAGGTAGTTTGCAAAGCTAAAGCATGGAAAACCCCCATAGCTGGGAAGGGGAGCAGGCTGCCTGCCAGGCACACCGTATAGAAACGCCGTATAGCGAAACAGTCCTCGGGAAGCGGGAAAGAATTGCTGGAAGCCGGCAGCACACGAGCCAGGCAGCCTCCCTGCCGGCTGCTGCGCCGGCCCCCGGCCTTCGGGGCGGGTGGTGGGGAGGGGATGAGCACAACATGCTGGGAAGAGCAGGGAAGCCAGCTCTCCACTCCAAGAGTCCCCTCCCCACGCACGGCCGCTGCAGCCGGCTGGGCTTGGAAAGGGTCTTTGACCAGGAGAAGTTTGTCCCCCCCTCAACACACACACACCAGGTGGAAATTTGGTTTTCCAGCTGGATGTGGGTGCAAGGAGTTAACCCTTTGGCTGCTAGGACGCCTTCAGAGCAGCTCGGAGGATTTGGGGCAGGACAGGCTCGCTGCTGGAAAATGTTCACCAGGGTAGCGAGAGGGCTGAGAGGGACCCGAGCGGGGTCTGTGCCATGGCAAGATGCCCTCTTCCTACAGCATCCTCTGCGTGATGTGCAGTGCTGCCCATACTGCTCCCTCAGACCTAAACGTAAGGAGCTGGGCAGAATCTGTGTCAGGTCTCCCTGTGGAAAGCATGTGGTCAGGGTTGCTCGGCTCTCGCTCTTCCTGATCCAGGCATTACCCAACACACATGATCCTCTGGACACCAGCTTTTGTGAGTGTGCACATTTGTCACTATGTCACCAGGAAATATAAGGGGTGATGGCGCAGAGCCTGTCCCTACAAGGCACAGCAGAGCCCTCCATGGGGTGGCCAAGGTTCGTGGTGGGAAGAGGATACAGCAAGAGTCTCCTGCTCCAGCCAGAGAGCAGCAGACGCTGCAGGGAAAAGGGGGTCAACTGGTGTTTGAATAACTGTCCAAAAACTGGGCCCCTCTGAGCCCTTCCGCCAACCGCAGGCTCTGCCCTCCCTCTTCCACCAAGAAGCACATCAATCCTCCATCCAGAAATCCCACGGTTCGTCGTTTAGCAGCGTAAAACTGAGTGGAAACTGCTGGCGCCAACCCAACCTTCATTGAAAGTGGAGATGTAACAAGTCGTAAATCCTCTCACGGCAAAGTGAGCGGCGGCCCCCAAAGCAAGGCACGGCGGGTGCGCCAGCCCAGCCACGGGCTCTGCACGGTTTGGAATGGGTGGGTTGGCGGGGATCTGTCCGGGCTTGGATGCGTACACGCGTACGCTTCGTGCAAAGGCATCGTCCTGGCGTGTGAATTTAGAAAGGCTCGAGAAGCTGCTGGGAAAAAAGCTGGCTGAGTGTTGTTGGAGAGGAAACTGCTCCTTCTCCTTCTCCTTCTCAGTGCCGAGAGACGTCGGGCTTTGTACTTGACATCAGGCAGAGCTGTGCTGCAGACGCCCGGCGTCCGCCCAGCAGCCTGCTCTGCCCCACGCTTCTGGCACGAGCTCAGCTCCACGGGCTGGAGAACGTGGATCCAGCCTCCAGAGCAAACAGCGGCTGGCACATGCGGCAAGTTCATCAGCAGGGGGGAAATGGAGACAGAGAAATTAAAGACGGCCAAAGGGAAATGAAGCAAAACATCGAGAAGGCTCTGGAGAGTTTGCAGAAGACGTTAGAGCAACACGTAAACTTGGAACTGGATGTGCTCCAGCCAAGAGTGGAAAACACCAGAGAAGGGCTCTGCTCCTGGTGGTGGCTTAGCCGCTCTAACCAGGGAAGCAGCCACCCAACACCCAGGCAGCGGTGGAAAATGCAAAAGGCTGAGAGAAAGCAAAGAGAAAGGAGATGAAGCTCCACAGGGCTGGGAGCTGCCGGGCACTGACACCAAGCAAAGACCTGCGGCGTTGCCTGCCAGCTTCATGGGCCATAAGCATCTGGACTTGGCATCAGAGGGAGCACCGGTGGCCAGGAGGTCACTCGAATAGCGTCCGGCTGAGCCCTTCCCAGCAGCCGCAGGGAAAGGAAACAGCTGGTGGAAGGGAAGAAAAGGGATGAGGGATCTCCAGGAGCCCAGCTCCACACTGGACAGGTCTCATCCTGCCCGGATATAATTAAAAGATAAGAAGAAGTTGTATACTCCACACCTAAATATAAATGGTCATAACAGTAATTAAGAGCAGCAGGGCAGAGCGATGGAGCTGTCAAAACCCTTCAACAGCTGACTCCACCATAGTGGCAGCACTTGAAGACGTGAGGATTGACCTGAGGGTCATTTTGGCACCTGGGCAGACAGGAGTAATGCAGAGGAGATGCCCTGCACCACCAAGTACGGCGCAACCTCCTCCCAGGCACACACTGAGCAGGGACTAACTCGGGTGCACCAAAGACCTGGGGAGTGAAGACTGGTGGTTTGACTTGGCCATCGAATTGGTGTCTCCAAGAGGAGGCAAGGAGCACCCACCAGAGTACAGGGAAAACAGGGCTTGGAGCTGGGACTCTGCTTGAGATGCCGCAGCCGGTCGGCAAGCGTCCGAGCTCTTTGGTTCGGTGGGGGGCTGCAGGCGGTGTGCGATGGGCTGGGAGCAGCGCGAAATTCCCTTTGGGGTTGGGGATCAGGCGAGACGGCTGTTTACAGCACGGGAAGAGCTGCAGGGCCAGAAGCTGGGGGACCTCCCGGCACCCTCCGCCTGACAAAGCCCTGCAGAACTTGTAATGGCAGCTCTGGGAAATTCACCCAGCCAGCTTGCAAGATTCTCTTGGAGGCTGCCTGGCTCAGGCATCAGGAGGAAGGGGAGACACACCACCATACCCACCGATGGGTCCCATCCCAATGCCTGGGCAGCAGAGCAGACCATGAATGTTGCAAAGATCTGGAAGAGTTCAGGGCTGCCAAGATGAGACTGAGCCCAGGCCCTGTCCCCTGTCCCCCAGAAGTGACTGACTGGTCACGGTCACAAAGGGGAATTTCAGCCCCCGCCCCCCAAGAATACCACAAGGGCTGCAGCCCCAATTTCCATCTGTGCAGGGCTCCAATCCAGGCCCAAAGTTGACAGTTGCCAGCACTGCAGACGCCCATGTCGCTGCACCAAGGCAAGGTTACAGGGTCAAGAACGAAGTTTATGAGACCAGTTGATATGGTTGGCATCACTCGATAGGCAGGGAGAGCATCCTCGAGACATGCTGCTGTCCCCATTGCCTACAGCTACCTCTCACTGGACAGCAGATCACTTAGACAAATACCACAGCCCCTGAAACCCCTCAGGACAGAGGTCTGGCAGATGTGGTCCATCCTATGCCCTTTGGGTTTCTCCCTCCACTCAGCAGGGAGACAAGGCCAGATCCAAATCTTCCCACAGGTTTCCAGATACATATCATTCTCTGCCTGTTCCCATCTCTTCCCACTCTCTTCAGAGCCTTATCAGACAGAGGCTTGACGCTGAGTTGGGCAGGACGTGTCCCACCAACAACTCACAGCATTGTTTCACCCTCCCAGCACATCCCAGGGGTAGCACAGATTTAACTTAAAAATAGGCTGCTCTGCTGTTGTGGTTTAACCCCAGCAAGCAGGTAAACCTACAGCTTGTTCACTCCCCCCACAAGTGAGGTGGGGGAGAGAATCAGAAGGGAAAAAGGTGAGAAAATTTGTGGCTTGACATAAAAGAGCAAAATAAGGAATTCATTCACTACTTCCCATTGGCAGGCAGATGTTTAGCAACTTCCAGGAAAGCTTTCATCATGCTGTTGAAGTAAATACCTTCATCACATGTAGTGGTTACTCGGGAAGACAAATGCTGTAACTCCAAACTTCCCCCCTTTCTCCTTCTTTCCCCCAGCTTTTATTGCTGATCATGACACCATATAGTATGGGACATCCCTTTGGCCAGCTGGGGTCAGCTGTCCCACCTGTGTTCCCTTCCAACTTCTCATGCACCCCCAGCTTACAGAAAAGGCCTTGAGACGGCGCAAACATTTTTCAGCAATAATTAAAACATCCTTGTGTTAGCAACACTATTTTGGTCACAAATCCAAAGCACAGCACCACACAAGCTGCCGTGAAGAAAATTAGCTCTGTCCTAGATAAAACTAGTATAATCTCCACCCATTATTCAATGCTATTTGTGTCATGCTCAGGCCCCACATCATCCAATACATTCTAATTCACCACCCATCCTTTGATTTATACATAGATATCATTCCTTTAGTCCATGGGCCACCCCTGTAAAATGTCCATAAAATGTGCACTGAGTTCAGTTAGACCCTGACTTTGGGCTCCATCTAATACGGTGGTCACTCAGAACAGGAGAGGTGGTGTGTTGCATGGAGTTACCGGGCACCAAAGCCAGCTCAGGTCAGGTGACTGCTGCACTTGCACTGCATCTTGTGAGGTTCATCCTCCATTGGTTCAGGTGGTTCCTGCTATAGTAATTCCTATAACGTGCAACTCAAATCATGGGTTACAACAATGTAAGGGTATATCCACTACAATCTCCACCCCTGGTCCCTATGGACCAGGCTATAGGGTTTAGCATTGCAATGAACTCCTACCCTTGCCCCTGCCCTGCTGTAAACTTACCCATGGGCCACAATCCTTTCAGGGGAGAACCTGTTCTGGTGTAGCAGGGGAGGCTGGACTAGATGACTTTTAAAGGTCCCTTCCAACCCAAACTATTCTATGAGTCTATGGACTTATCTGTGGGCTGCAATCTTTTAGGGATGTTCCTGCTCCACCATGGCATTATCCATGGGCCACAGCCTCTTCAGGGGTATACCTGCTGTGGTGTGGACTTCTCCATGGCCACAGACGCTTCAACGTGTACCTGCTGCGACATGGACATATCCATGGCCACAGACACCTTGGGGTGTACCTGCTCCCGCATGGACTCATCCACAGGTCATGGTCCCTTTGACTCAAGTTCATGCCAGAGTTCCAGCCCATCCAGTACAGCAGCACAGGAATGACAGCAATGCCCTTGCCATCTGCTAGCCCAGGCACATGGCCATTGCTGTTACCAAAAAGTTCCCAGGCATAGCAGAGTAAGATAGGCAGTATAGCAAGCAGCAAAAGCAAAAAGCAGCCCTAACAATCACTGGACTGTGATATACAGTGAGGCAAACAAGCCCCATGGCAAGCACAGCAGCCTGCCAATTAGTACCTAAACAGCTATAACAGCTATAAATTTGGTCTATCACACTCCAATCAAATCCGTCATTATCTCGAACCCTTCAAGCACCACGTTGGGTGCCAACAAGGCACACTCTGTCCCAGCCAAAACCAGTACATCTGCCACATCGCACATGAACACCTTTCTATTCCCCAGTTAGAGCTTCACCAGCCCAATCCAACTCTGTCCATGATGCTGTGGAAGCCCCAGGTGGGATCACTGCAAGCACAAACTGCAAGAGCCAACCTTCATCTGCCACTGAGGCCAAAATACAATAGTCAGGGAGCTTTATTTTGATAGACATGAAGGACAGAAACAATGGTTATATTCATCCTGTCCGACTGCAAGCCAGGAGCTATCATCGACTGAGCCCACTGTCATGATCGATCAGGTCAATTCCTCTTCTGCAAGCACAACCCAGACATCCCTGCTGTCCATCAGTGTGTCCAGTCTCAATAGTTTCAGCAGCCAAAATAACCCGTACTTACAAAATGTGTGGCTGGCACAAACACCAGGGAATCACAAACAGGGCACACGTAACACCAGTGGACCACTGCTGACACCATCCGTTTCTGGAGTCAGCCTTTCAGACAAAAAGAAAATGGATAAGGCTTTGAAAGAAGGATGAGAAAGGATACGGCTCATATCCAAGCCAGGACCTCCCTTTATGGCACTAGGGAAGTTTTAATAGATGCCTCTAATGGGGCAGGAGACTGATGTGCAGCCTTCTCAGGCACTCAAACACAGTGTCCCACCAGACTGCCCCACAACAGTATGCACTGGGCGCATTTACTCATTCAAAGCTGCAGGGCCAGACCAGAGAGCAGTAAGCAGTTCTCCATCACTCTGGTTGGCCATGGCCAACAGCTTGTTCCCCACAGTGACAGCGATGCTGAGGTCTCTCATATCTACAACATCCGGTTTCCATGAGGAACACCACATAAAACAAGAAACATCAGGTACACTCTCCACCCAATATATCACAAGGAAATCCTACAGTGTGCAGGAGGGACCCCCGGTCTTCCTAGGGATGGAGGTCTGGTGGCACTTGTGGAGACTGCAGAGCATTTCCAAAGGCCCAGACAGCCCCAAGCTGCCCTGGGGATGCCATCGAGTCAAAGCTCAGGATGAACCTGACCCAAATGTCCATGGTCCCTCTCTTGTCCCAAATCATGAGCTGCTTCTCACCCAATGAGACTGAGTTGCCCTGGAAAAAGGATCTTGTCTGAAAAACAGTGAGGAAGCTGGCATCTCTTCTGGAGAAGAGCCTAAACCCTTCCTCTCTGACCTGGGGAGGACATGAAGGAGCAATCTGCCTTGACCCACCTTGTACTTCCCGCAGCCCAGAGTTGCTTTGTCCCTGTGGGTTGGTGTGTCCTGTCTCCATCCTTGTGATGTGTCTTCAGAGCCTTGGCAGGCAGATGCTGCCGGGAGGTCTCCCAGCTTCTGGCCCTGCAGCTCTTCCCGTGCTGTAAACAGCCGTCTTGCCTGATCCCCAACCCCAAAGGGAATTTCCAGCCCCTCGCGCTGCTCCCAGCCCATCGCACACCGCCTGCAGCCACCCACCGAACCAAAGAGCTCGGACGCTTGCCGACCGGCTGCGGGATCTCAAGCAGAGTCCCAGCTCCAAGCCCTGTTTTCCCTGTACTCTGGTGGATGCCTCTTCTCTTCTGCCTCCTCTTGGAGACCAGTTCAGTGTGACACATGAGGCCTTTTGACCCTTGCAGAGACCGATGGAGACAGCAAGATGGTCCTAACACAGCCAGGGCTATTGTGGCGTATAGGCACTGGATAGAGGAACATCTCTGTGCACTCAAAGCAGATCTACCTCTGGTGGCCCAGCTGTTGGGTGGCTCTCCACATACCCATGGAGCCCTGCACTGTGTGCACTCTGAAGGTCCAACTCCCCATCGTAGGGCCATGGGGTCCAGGTATCCCATCCCTGCCTCCCCTGATGGTTCCTGTCCAGATGCCCTGGCAGCAAAGCAGACCCTGCACGTTGCAGAGGTCTGGAGGAGCTCAAGGCTGCCAAGACGAGATTCAGACCAGATCATGCCCCATGTATCCCAACAGTAATTGACTGTGGTTGCAATCAGTAAGGGGATTTTGCACCCCCAGGAAGACCACAAGGGCCATGGCCCTAATTCCCATCTGCGCAGGGCTCTGCTCCAGTACCGAAGGTCTCTGTGAGAGTTGCCAACATTGCAAAACAGCAGCGTTGCTGGAGGGAGAGGGGGAAGATGTACAAACCAGCAGCAGAGGATTGTGTGCTGATTCAGTGCTGAAACCTCTGGGAATGTTCCTGCTCTCTCTGTATTCACCTTGTGTTCCCACCTCCGGGAGCAGGACTGGTGGGGATCTGCAAGCCCAGAGCCCAGCTCACCCCATGAGCTGCATGCCAGCTGCCCAGTGAAAGGACCTTGGCACTAAGCCTGGAAAACCAAAGGCTGAAGCATCTCCCCTCCTCTCCGCACAGCGTAGCATCCCTTCATGATCCAACAGCCAAAGATTGTGGCCAGAGATGGAAACTCAATGTTGGAGCTAAAATCCAGAGCAGGAAAGGCAAGGAGCAGAGTTCAGAGCATCTCCTGCATCTTCCCAGGTGGGCATGGACAGAGAGAATGGCTACCCATGATGCTGGCAGTGCTGTGGGGTTCAGAGCTGTAGATAAGGGGCTTCAGACCCCACACAGACACCCCCTCTATTTGTCTGATGCCTCCAGCATCATGGAAAGGGGCACTATGTGCTTTTTTGACAAAGCAGGATTTCCTCTGAAGCACCGTCTACATTTTCTCTTCCAAACAGTGAGACCCCACCAGGCCCACAGTTCCCCTTGCCAGAGGGCTGACGACACGCAGGGACAGGGAAGGAGGGCACAAGCCTCAGCACAGCCCTACCATGGTCTGGCAGGATGCCCTGAACCACCCCGGGGTGCAGTACCCCCCATCTTCCTCTGCTCCCATATGCGGTGGCCCTGGTGCTCCAAGGAGGCTGCGTGTCCCCCCTCCGGCTGTTTCACCCTGTGTCAGGGCAGCACTGGCGCACATAAAGGTTGGTCTAAGCAGGTTGTGGGAGAGGGTTTGCAGCATAAACGCACAGCCTAGGTAGCATGTTTACAACCAAAATCACACAAAACACTCTGCTCTCCAAAAGGGGAGGCTGGAACAGCCAGCGTGGACGGCCGACCTTGCACCTCTCCATGGCTCCAGCTTCTGATGGAAGTAACCTCAGCTCAGGGGACCCCCACCTCTCATCATCTGGCCCACCACACTAACCCCATCTCCTCCCTGCCTCTCATTGAGTGCTTTTTCATCTCCCGTCCTCATGATGCTAGACTCTTTGCCTGGGACGACAGATCTTCCTGGAACCTGTTTAAATTTGCAATCGCTCATGTATGACAGGGAATTAAAAGATTAAGCATATGTCCAGGCTGCTGAGCCTGAGCTGAGCACACAGCCGCGATCGCACACAGCCGCTTTGGCTAAAGCGCTGCAAAGATAAGGATAATGCTCCAAACATCCAAGCAGCTCTTAGAGGTCAAGCCGCTCTCCCTTCCCACTTGATCTTATCTGCCTTGGGATCTCCTGGGTCACACACAGATTTTGAGAAAAACTCCCATCTTGTTTAAAAACTTTCGACTGCCAGTGATGTCCTCCAGCTTAGGGGTGTGCTATGGGCTAAGTGTCTCCCCAGACATGTGCGCCATCTTTCTGGTCACCCCTGTACCCCTGTCAAATATTGGCATAACATTTTCTTCTAAATCTTCTGGAAATCCCCGCTGTCCAGAGACTTGGCCAGTGCCTGTGGTCGGCACGCTTTGCTGGAATAGGCATTTTATATATGCTGAAGTGAGTGACGCAGGACATTAGAAGAACTCTTCTGGGGTGGGCGCAGTCCATCTGACATTGTACTTCCAAATCTCCCTTTGAGGACCTCCCTGAAACAACGTGCGGGGTCCATCCAGCTCCGCCGCAGTCCGTTGACCGTGGGACACCTCAGCGTGCTGGCGCCAATCTGGCCAAGAAAAGCTGGGTGCAGAAAGCTACAGCTGGGTGACCTGCAGCCTGGGACCCCCACTCAACCCACGATGGGACTGGCAACATCCTTTGTGGGTCTCCACGCAGGCAGCAAACTCATGGTCATCAGGTCTGCACTGCACAGGGCTATGACTGGGCAACCCAATGGTCTCCTCCAGGCTTAAACATCAAACCATGTAAGCAGAAGCCCAGAGGAACAAGAAACGAAGGGAGATGTGGCACCCGCACCTTACTCTGTCCACATGCCACGGCCAGAGCTCTCCTGCCCATCCCTGGCTGCCAGACCATCTGCGGGCCAAAGCCACCAACACACACCTCACTGCCCACTCCTTGCTTCCTCTCTGAGGATGCCCTCATAAAAAGCTGTCCTTCCAGTCCCTCGGCACTAAACGCAACACAGTGCAATTTCTGGGAAGCTTTGGATCTCCCATGTGTTTGTCCCACTTCCCAAGCTCCTCAGCTGCCCAGCTGTTCCTCTCCATTTGAGCTAATCACAGAGATTAAGGCAAAGACCCAGGCTGGAAGGTTTGCAAACAGCTCCAGCCTGTTTCTGCAAACAGCTTTTGCAGTCACACTCTTGCACAAAAAGCACACGGGATAATAAACCCCGTGGCATCTGTGCAGGGAGTTCCCAAGAAGGGCTCAGCGCTAACCCAGCCCAGCCTGGAGCCAGCCAATGCCACTTCAAGCCACCAGCTAAGGGAGACTGCAAACCACAGGGCCACTGGGCATGGGTCCTTCAAAGGGGAAGCTAAGGGAGGCAGCGAGGCAGGAGAAAAGGTTCCCTGAGCTGTCAGAGGGAAGACTCAAGTCCATAACACATCTCACCCCAGAGCTTGGGTCCCAGTGTCCCCTGTCCGCCCAAGAAGTCTGCCCAGGTGTAACTTCCACCCTCCCAAGCACACTAACACACTTACTCCTTCAGGGAGGGGGAAGCCCACCATCCTGGCAGGGCACAGTGGAGCTGAGCAGCCAGCCCAGGGCAGAGGGGAGCCTCCACCGCAGTCCTCTCAGCCAGAGTCCCCCATCCTCCTTCTGCCCCGCGGCTGCAGGCAGGAGCTGCTGGCTGGAGCTGCTCATTACTAGATTGACTCCAGATTTTGCAGACTTTGAACTCTCGTGGACAGGAGACTCCAAGCCAACACGACAGAGAAGCCATCCTGCATCTGTCCAGCTGTGCGCTGAGGTTTCTGCAGCCACCCACCGAGCAAGCTGCTGTCCCTGTCAAAGTAAACAGGTTGTCCTCCCTCTACTAACAAGCTCGAGGGATCACTTTGAACCCCCAGCCCATCCGTAGCCCCATGTTTGCCATCGTAAGAAGCAAGCAGCTTGCAGCTGGCCTTGCTGTGACTGCATGGGGAAAGAAGGGGGTGCAGCCACCTGGGGCTCCTGATGGACTGCAGTATCTGATGGACAGTTGGCAAACATGACTCTTCCCAGGTGTTCAGCGCTGAGTCCCAAGGGATGGACGTGAAGGCGAGCTGGGGAGAAGACAGAAGCCGTAAGAGGGGCTTGTGGTTGAAACACACTGTTTTGCCCCAGCATGGTGGAGAAGGTCCCCCGGTATCACTGCTTTTGAGGTGAGGAAGACATTTCCTTTGGCAGTTTGCCTGCAAGAGTGTGACAGAGGGCTAAAATGCACTGGTCTGATGCCCACATACTTTGGGGACACAAGGTGGCTGATGTGCCGACACCAGGGCAGGAGCAGAGCACACAGCCCATTTCCCTGGCAATGCAGGGACCCGAGCAAGCCTGTCCAGCTCTAGGCACGTCAAACGGGGAGGTCTGCCCTCCTCTCCTTCCCCTCCCTGCCACCAGCCCTCTCATCTCCCCAGGACCAGCACAGCACAAGTCTGGGGTGATCTACATCAGGCTCAAATGGCTGCAGACATTCGGCCTCTCTTGCAGCCACACCAGGACCTCCTCTGCCTGCCGGTCAGCGGTTTTGAAGGCGGACAACAGGCAATACTTGCACTGCTGCAAAGCACAAAGCTCAGGTTAAGCATGGTGAAATTTCAGCAGGGTACAAGGTGAGCAAGGATCTGGATGGCCCAAGTGCAGGGAGGCCACCGGGTGTCCTGTCTGTGGCGTCTTGGCTAGAGAAGGTCCCATCCCCTTCTCATCACAGTCATCACCTTCCCAGGGTGATATCTTCCAGGTATGACAGCTTCTGCCGATAATATAAACAGGACAACTTGGAGCCCAAACCTGGTCAGTTAAACCACAAACGTTGATCAGATTTACAGAGGGGAGATTTTGAGACAGTTTAATTAATTTAACGGAGGAGCACAATCAGAGGAAGAAAAACAGGAAAAGTACTTTCAATTCTCCCTTTTTTTTTTTTTTTTTTCTTTTAAACAAGCACGTTCCTGAAAGGCACGTGGGTGAAAGGCATGGGTTTTCCAGCCAGGGGAGCTGCTAGAGGAACACTGCGGACCCCGCGCTGACTGGGGGACCCTGGGAACCCGCAGCACTGATGAATGTCCTCACCGTGAACTGTGGTGAGAAAGGCGACTGTTTCTCGTTAGTCAGGAGGACAAAAGCGTCCCAGAAAATCACAGGGACACGACCAGATAGAGAAGCTTTTTGGGTGACTAACTGTCCATGGATGAGGGGCAAGGGAGGACAACAGGAGCAAAAAGAGAGCACACAGACCCGATTTCTCAACTTCATGACGTAGTGGCAGCAGCTCTTGGGCAGAGAGAAACTGCGGTGACCATGCAGTTTGTCCCTTTCCCTGCTGGTTTCTCCATAGATGCAGCCCCTGGTCTCTCAGCACCTCAACCATGAAACCAGGGATCACCTATAACTTCAGAAAAGTCTTTTGCATCAGTACCCCCTGATTCATTATTGCAGCTGCCCTGGAGTGAGAGTGTCCTCCTGAAGCAATGCTCGGCCTGCAGTGGCACCGCTGCTGGAACACCACTGCATGTGCTGATAACTCGTGTGCACGCTCCCTCGCACGCTTTCGAGCCAGGGCAGCTAGCGCCAAGCTGAGTGTATGGGGGTGAGCGGGGTCAGGGACCATCCTCGAGGGATGGGGGATGCGGCCACTCCGTCTGGGGATGAGAGAGCTTTGCCCCAGGCAGCTCGCTGCCAGCTGGCCAGGGTGCCTGGTGGCCTTCCCACTCACACTTAATCAGTTTATCCTGACCCAGCAGTTCCCTCATTAATCACCAACAGACGCGGGTCCCACCAGGGCCTGAGAGAGCCGAGGCAGTTTCCTTTCCCTGTGCACCCCACAGATTCCCTGATTTACACCCTCCCACCTCTGAAACGTAGGCGTAACCTCATGCCCTGCTCCATTCCTGATGCAGACGTCAGCATCCCGCTGCTTTTTTCCCTGGAAGGCAGCTCTGGCCCCCCATGACCCGAGAAGCTCTGCCCCCAGCCCCAGGGCATGCCCTGCGTGAGAACCCCCTGCCCCACACCGCTCTCCCCGCTCTCCCCACAGCTCTCTGTGTGAGGCCAAAGCGTTTACAAATGCTTTCCAAGCAGCTCCATTAATTTCCCCTCTCCCATCTCCTTCAGAGCTGGCAGAGGAGCACGTTGGGATGAGTCTGAATCCAGAAGCAAATGCTAGAAATTGGCTTCATTTCTTATCTGAGTTTGTACGATTCCTAAAGTTGTTTGGTCCCGCTCTTCTCCACCAGCTCCGAGAGCTCTGTGGTCCAAGCAGGTCCTTGCCAAGACCAACTCATGTCCAGGCTCAGACTGGGCATCTGGGACTGCCTGGGGCAGAGCAGGCTTTCCTACCACCAAGCATTAGGCACACGTTTTTCCCAGTCTTCTCCCATCCCTCCTTCAGGCTCCCTCTGGCCAAGACCATTTTCAGCTGCTGCTCTCCCCAGTCTCCTCCCACTGCCTTCACAGACCCACAAATCCATCTCCTGGATTCACAAACCAAACTAGGTCTCATGTCCAACCTTCCATCCAAAGCAGAGGCAGCGGTGGGATCAGAGCAGGTTGCACAGGTCTTTGCCAAACTGTGTCTTGACAGCCTCCAAGGCTGGAGATCCTGCCACCTCTCCAGGCTCCTTTTCACACACAGGGCTGTTCCCATAGGGAAAAAGTTCCCCATGCTACAAGCTAGATCACTCTCTCTCATCCTCCCATGCACCTCCATTAAAAGCCTGGCTCTGTCTTCTCAATAATCTCCTCATAGTTGGGGGATTTCTCCCCAAAGCCATCTCATCTCAAGGCTGGACAAGCCCAGCTCCTCCAGCCTCTCCCTGCCAGGCAGCAGCTCCAGCCCCTGCCCACGCCGAACCTGGACACAGTACCCACATACAGCATAATGAGTGATGATTAGAGGAGGATAAGAGTTTCCCAAGGTCAGAAGGAAAGAGCTGAGCCCTTCTGCTTTTCAGCAACCCAAGTGCTTTGCCAAAGATATTGCTCCAGCTGCCTTGAAATGACGTGTAGCTCCTGTGTGCACTAAGAACCTGTGGGTGATGCCCAGCCTGCTGCCAGCCCTGTGTTTCTGCATTGCCTGAAACCTCACAGGACGAGGCAGTGGAGGAGGCCTTTTGCAGACAACAGATCTGGAAAAGAAACAGGTTCCCTGGCTCTCTGGATGTCAGTGGAAATGGAGCAGCTGCAGGATGCGTTTTCCACAGACTCACAAAGCCTACGGCCAGAGGGAGCCATCACATCAGCTTCTCACAGCCCTGAGCCTCACTGGTGGCTACGTAGCTGCCCAGTCCTTGCAATGTTTCAGCTCCTTGCTTGCCTCCTCCTGCCTGCACTTTTCTTCTACACCCATTTAATAATCATTTCCCATCATGCTGAATGTTATCAAGACCAGAAGTGGTCCCAGAGGAACAGGCTGGCAGGTGCCACTTCCCCACAGATGGCTACTGGTGCCCAGGGTCACACACGCTGTCCCAAATCACCTCCTGCTCCTCCTCAGATCAGGGCAACCTGGAGTCCCCAAGCTGCCACGGGGACTCCCACCTCTGCTGCACTTCCTAGGGTACCTGTAAAACTCTACACAGCACAGGGAACGACAAGAAATGGCAGAGCAGCTTGCAGACAAGGTTACCAAAGATGTCTCCGAGTTTAAATTGTGCAAACGTCACAGAATCTGCAAAAAGCTGCAGAATGGACAAAGTAAGTGGGAAGCAATTCTGGAGACCTTGTTTTGTGACCTAGGTAGGGAAGAAGCAATGATTAAGCAATGTTAGGATGTATTCTTTGTGGAAGGCAATTTGGCAGACTTGTGATCATACCTCCGAAGGGCCATAGGCAAGAGGAGAACCATTATCATCGAGTCCACATGCACACCACAAAAAAATGCTCTCTTCCAGCAGCAAGCTGGTAGGCTGCCCCCATGTCTGGGAAGAAGTGACGTCTCTCCACAAGCTGCTCACATTTCTTCATCATCCCAGGGATGGAGGGCAGAGGTGGAGAGCTGGGAAAAAGGGGTCCCTGCCTACGGGTGGGCTCCCATTCCCCTTTAAAACCTCGTGTGGGAGTTGCATTGGCTTTACTTTACTCTGCTCAGGCTTTTCCCAGAAAGGGCAAGCAGTTACTCTTCTTTCAAGATACTTGAAGTAATGGCCATGCTGCCCCTGTGCACCTGACCCACATGAAAGCTGCTGTGTGCTCTGAGGAACGTGGATGTCTGAGCAGTGAGATACCCAGTGGATGCCTGGCTGCCCCAGCATCTCCTGGGAACAGCAGGGAAATTCCAGTCGTGTAAGAAATAAATACCATTCCAGCTAAAATACATCAGCCCATTCTTTCAGGGCTCTCGGGTACAATTTATCTGGGCAGCTACTTTTGAAATACATGCCCTCAGTGTATGTCTTCTAGCATCCCCTCCAGTGCCCAATAAACTGGAAAGTATTTCACAGCCTTCCTTGCTTCTTCCTAAACACTGAATACAGATATTGCCTTCCTTTCTGCATCTTGTGTAACAGCATTTTCGTTCTTTTTGGCAACAGACTTAGAAGTTGAGGATGTGTTTTGGTAGTAAAAGCTGTGCTCCTCCTCCTCATCGCTGTGGTCAGCCATGCATATCTCCCAGGAGCATTCACAGTTTCATACACTCCCCAACTTCCCATTTGCATCTGCTTATGCCGACCCAGCTCATTTCAGACAGCTGATCCTCCTTCTCGGCTGAGCCCACCAGTGAAATCCCCTTTCTCACTGGACAGCTCAGGCTTCAGCCTCTAGTAACAACTGCCTGAAGCAGATGCCTTTTCCCTTCCTTTTTTCAGCCCCCACTGCTTTGCTTGCTGCAAAACTTGCTCGGGGTACGCTCAATCCCCCTGTCAATGTTATTGGCGAAGATATTAAATAGTACTGGTCCCAGTACAGACCCTTGAGGGACACAACTCATTACTGGTTTCCACTTGGACATTGAGCCATTGGCTGTAACTCTTTGGATGCAGCCATTCAGCCAGTTCCTTACCCATCACTCTTCCCAGACCAGAGATTACGGCTGGTCAGCACCGCCGCAGTACCCTGGGTGCCGTCAGCTTGGCAAAGGTGGCACGAGCACATGTGCCTGGTGGCAGGGGCACTGCAGTTTGCTCCTACAGTTTGCTTGCATTGCACCTGCAAAGGTGAGCTGTACTGGCTGGGGGTCTCTTCTGGGCTGGAGAATGTTAATCTGGGAGGTGGCACAGCTGCCTGGTGTGGCATTCCCCATGGGAGGCCACCACGTGCCCATCTCCCGTGCAAGTCTCTGTTGCTGGGGGTGCTCCTGGGGTTGGTTCTCCAAAGCATCGATGCTGCTTCCATCACATGGTACCCTTGCCATAGCTCCAGCCTCAGCTATATATAAATAGCAGGGATCCCACGGATGAGGGCCAGGGAGACCATGGCGGATGCAACAAGGGGCATGGTCTGCACCATACCTAGGGCTGGGTCCTCCTTGGCTGGATGAGTTTTGGCAGCATGAGGCAGCCTTGCCACAGCACCACTCACTGCCAGAACCCTGCAGCAGCACAGGCATGGTCCCCAGCCACAGTTCCAGCCCCTCAGTGCCACATGCATTATCGCGGCTCAAGGGGCTTCACAGCCATGCGGAGGTCCAAGGGAGCAGGCAGACCCCGGCTCTGTAGGGGCTTCTTTCTCTGGGTCAGGTCCATGTTCCTCAGGCTCTCAGGGGGACTGAGGTTCTGTTCTGCCCCACAGGGGTGGCGAGGCTGTGGGGAGGAGAGGGAGAAAGTGTGGAGCAGTCGGGGCAGAAGAGCCCGGTCCGTTGGGCTGAGGCAGCAGCTCCACTGCAGCTGGAGGAACCACTGCCACGACAATGGACGGGCACCGGCTGGGCAAGGGATGCAGTCCAGGGCAGGGTTGGCTCCACAGGGATGCCTCAAGGTGCTGACGTGTGACCTGCTCTGGCTTAATGAGGCACTTTGGCTTCAGGAAGGGGACACAGGCAGCGTGGCCACAGGAGTCCAGCCACCACCTGCAAGGATTTGGGCAGCGACTGGTGCAGCCTTTCCATGGAGCACTGCACTGCCCCAGGAAGTTTCACAGCTTTATCTCCAGCCATTTTCTTGCTGTGTGCAACCAGATCTTGCTGCACGCTTCCTGCCTCAACTCCAGATTTGAGACAACAACAGGCACTGCAGCACGAGGCTGGTTCCCATCCTCAACCATGCATGAGTATGGGGTGGCAAAGCTGGTGTGACAGCCATCATCTTCCTTTAGCAGGATCAAAGTTGGTCCTGCTGCATGTCCTGCTGCCTTGCAGGCTGTGTCGGGAAGGGCTGGGGGGACCATGGACAAACCAGGAGACCATAGCAACTCCTCAGTCAAGGAGAAGGAGTACCTCGCATACAATGTTCCGCAGTGCTGGTGGCTGGAGGGATGGAGGAGCAGACCCCAGTGGGCAGGTCTTTAGCTGTGATGTCTGGCTTGCAGCCTCAAATCTCTCAGTCCTGGGGGGCTCAGGGGCAATCAGGACCTGCAGACACTGGCTGTGCCTGGTGTCCAACTAAGTGTCCAACCAGGACACCCAATTGGTGTCCCTGTGCTGCTGTCAGCAGGTTGGGAGGGAAGAATCCAGGTAGTGGTCTCTCACAGAGAAGCTGTCATCTTCCTTGGCGGGATCAAAAGCTTGTCCTGCTGACAGTTCTGCTACCAGTCCTGCTGCCTTGTTGGCCGGGCTGGAAAGGGCTGGGGGGGCATCCATGGGCAAAATGAGAGTGCACAGGGACTCCTCCTCCCCCCGAGGTAGCCCCCCATCCAAGCAAAGGAGGCGGCGGCAGGGAACCTGCCAGCCATGGCAGATGGCACCTCTTCCCATGCTAATGAGCCGGCAGGATTTAATTTCTGCCTCCCATTAACACTCATTAGAGTGTCACTTGGCCATTCTTCTGTGTCTATCACATCTCTGCTGCTTCTGCTTCAAGATGTTAATTCGGGGCTGCCTCTGGGGTGGCCGACATCCCCCCTCCCACAGCAGGCTGCCACCTCACGAGTCCTCGAGTCCCCACGTTAAATAGGTCTTAAGAGGAGGCAGCCACAGAGCAGCATGACCGGCACCCCGGGGAGAGAGGGAGGGAGGGAGGGAGGGAGGGATGGAACTGGTCTTCAGCCACAGGCTGGGTTTGGACTCAGGGCTTTTTCATGGCATCCCCACCTTGCCCAAAACCCCACGTCCCCAGCGTGGGCACAGAGCTGCGGGAAGATGCAGCCAGACCTACCACAGTTTGCTGGGGGCCAGAAGTAGGTTACTTTCCGCCGTGCATAGAAATGATATGATGCATATTCATCAGTTACAGTTGTGCGGAGATTACAACAGTCGCATAAATTGCAGGTTTAGGGATCGCCGGCTGCACTCCATGACTTTCCCAGGGCTTTCTCCCCTGAAAAAGAGATTGAAATTGGAGTCACCTCATGAAAAATAAAGGTCAGTGCTTTAAATGATGTCTTAGAAAAATACCATTTTCTTGACTGTATATTTTTGCACCCTCAGGTGAACAATTCAGTGATCATAAGCCTCATCTTATTATTTAAAATGGTATTTATCAGCTGTAATCACTTTCAATACATTTTTGTTCTTAAAAATCAATTTACCAAACTCTTCACGGGTAAGATGGAAACAAATTGAATTTGAAGCCCAGCCTCACAGGATCGATGCTAAGCAGGTCGCTGCGTCTGTTTACAAAGGGAAAATATTCTTTCATGCAGCTGCCTTTGAGCGTAGGAGAACCCAGGGAGCGTAAAAGCTTCGAGCAGTGGAGAGGATTTGGGGATCGATGCTCTGTAATCACCCATGAAGGCAGGAGCTGGGGGCAAAGGTGCCCCAGGGCATGCAGTCCTGCCCCCACTC
>NW_009649457.1:668582-679316 GCF_000708025.1 Charadrius vociferus | reverse complement strand
CCCCCCCTCCCCGTGTTGACGAGGCCTCCCCCCAGCCACTTGTCACCAGCCTGGCCGTGCCACCAGCTTGAACATCTGCCACAGACACTTGTCACCAGCTTGGCCATGCCACCGGCTCTCTGGTGTGTGCCTCCTTGCCAGCCTCGCCACGCGATGCCAGCTCCCTCTGAAGTGATGATGGCGCAGTAATCACTCAGCAGTGAGACCACTCGCGGGTGCCACCAGCCTTAGAAACCACTCAAAGTGCAGCTCTGTGGTTTTCACCCAGTGCATACGTAGCTGTGAGAGCCCCCAGAATGGTTCGGGATCCTCTCAACTGCAGGGTATGACATTAACTCTGGGGGCAATACGTGCTGCAGTGCTTCTATCCATCCACAACAGAAAGATCTCCTCTGAAACTCTGAATTGGCCATATTTGGAAAGAAAAAAGGGCTGAAAATACACTGATGTGAGCAGGGTCTGTGCTACAGAGAGGCTGGGCAGTCAGCCCCGGGCAAATACTCGTTTCCGCTGTCCACCGCCGTGCAGACACAGTGAGACCTCGCAGAGTTACCCCTGGCACTGTCACCTGCACGTAGCAATGACGGGCCAAGCCACTGACCACTCGCTTTTTCAAACTTGCCACTACGCCGAAGCAGTTCACTGGCCTGCAAACACTCCAGCAGATGAAGTATTACTGCCTTTCAGCTGGGGAGCGGCTGCACAGCAGCACAGAGCAACTGAAAGCATTTCGATATTCTTGTATTTTGGGGTATCTGTGACCACAGAAAAAAACAGTCTCTTTTCAGCCAAGCCTTTCATTAATTTTTCATCCAAAAGAGAAGCTAATATCTAAGTGTAAAGCTCCTTGCTTCCCCAAATGTCTCATTTGAACTATATGGGACTCTCAAGAAAGACCATCTATTTCCCAAGCAAGTGTTCCAAGTGCCTTGGGATAACACTACCGTTCCCTTTTATTGCTCCTGCAGCAACCCCTGTATCATTGTCTGCATTTTCACGTCTCTTCACCATCAGAGGAAGCTGGGGGAGAGCTGCTGTTAGGAGCTACCCGAGAATCGCTTCCGCGATCTGTGCATCCTCACCAGCGCCAAGGAGAGGGGATAATAACTTCCCTCAATCTGCTGGCCACACTCCTCCTAATGTAGCCCAGGATGTGGTTTGCCTTTTTTGCGATGAGAGTGCTCTCTTGGCTCATATTCAGCCCAGTGCCCACGATAACCCCCGGGTCCTTCCCATCAGCGCTGCCGCTCGGTGCTCAGCTCCCAGCCTGGGCTCGTGGCATCTCAGTGCCGCGCATTACATCCCCCTTTCTGAATTTCAGGGGGTTAATGATCACATTTATCTATTCCCTCCTGGACTGAGGCTGTGCCAAGGTGTCAGCCGCCCTTGTCTAGCAGCACCTGAGGCTTTGCTGAAGGTTCACGCTGTGCCAGTGCCCCTGTTGCTGATGGCCAGCCCTGTGTCAACCCCCGGGTGTTTCAATCATTATTGGCCACCCACCAGCTGTCGAGCTGGTGGTGGCCACCCTCAGAGTCCAGCGCAGTCTTCCCTTGGGAAATCCCTGCTTGCCCTTTACGTGCTCAGAAATGGCTTCTGAGATGCTGTGCTCCGTAATGGGTCTTATAGCAATTACCGTTCCCTTTACTGATCCGCGCCAAGTCACGTCTCCCCTTCCCCCAGAGAGCACAGAGCTCTGACTCCTGGATGGATAATCCCCACCACCAGTCAGTCCTCCTCCTCCTGCGACTGTACAGCAATAGAAAACACAGAAAGCAGGGGTCAGAGACAACGAGATGTCTCTGTGCCCCCTTTGCTCTGGCTTCCCAGCCCAGGCACTGGGTCCCAGCCACCCAGCAATGCCCAAAAATCTCCTGCAGGATGAACCATCTCCAGCACAGAGGAAAGCTTTGGGTGAACCCAGCTGCGACATTTCCGCACAGGCTGGAGCTTTGCATCCCAGCAGCAGCCTCAGCTAGTTTTATACAAAGACGTTAACGAAATTCAGGATATCTTGGTTTTGAAAGCGCTGCATAATTGCAAGCTGTTATTGTCTGAAACCGCATTTGCAAGATGCAGTCTCAACAGCCAGGCAGTTTGGAGAAAAGAAACACTTGCTCAGTGTGGGAGAAGCTCCTGCAGAGGATACAGCCTCACAATACCCTTGCCAAGCATTCACAGGCCTTCTTCTCAGCTGCCCAAGCAATACAGTTTTCAAGCAGAAATCTGTGGGCAACATCCTACCTGAACTTCCCTCAGCCCTCGCCATAAGTTCAGGGCTTTTCTGTCCCATTTGTCTCTATGCCATGTAGGATCCTTCATCACATCATCAGCATCAGGTTGCAAAGCCAACAGTAGCTTCCAAAGGGGCAGGTCTACAAGCTCTCCACCCTGAACCGCAACATCCAGAAAGCTCTGGCAAAGCCTCCATGTACACGTTCCTACCCTGCTCACAGCACTGCTGAGACTTTGCAGCCAAGAACACTGTGCCCGTGCAAGTGCTTATTACCCCTTCTAGACTCCTCTTTCTCATGTGCCTTGAAAAGCCTAGGAAATGTTGGGTTTGATCAGGCATTGGCAAAGCCACAGGCTTTGTTTGAGTGTTATTTCAGCCATATGATTCACTGAGGGACTAGAGCACCCCAGGAGGAGAAAGGCTGGATTTTGTCTTGAGCTTTGTGGTTAAATTTCATCCAAGAAGCCTCAGTGACTTTGGGCAGGATCCTACACCTGCACAAGGTCTGATCAGTGGCTCGGTGCTGCTCAGCAAGGGTTTGAGTGACAAGTTCAGCCTTTCCCTGCAGGACATCCCTCTGCGGAGAGAGGTGGCCATGTCCACTCCCCATCACTGTCTTGTCACAAACAGAAAATCCACACGTACACCATCACTCATTCATATCTTCACTCGTTGAAACCCACCTGCACCCAAACTTTGGAGGACTTGTTGAATTATACAAAGCCTAGACTGGGCCTTCTTGGTATTACTTGGCCCTGGGAGCTGGATTTTGCAGTGCATCAGGTTTTGTGATGCATGGGACAGTCTTGTATGAAGTCTGACCACAGACGGGCCACCCAGTCCTTGGGGACAAAAAGCAGGCCACATCCACAGACTGACTCGCATTTGGGATGTACCTCCATCTGGCTTTTACATGAGGGCAGGCAGGACTTTCTGAAGTGGGTGTCCCAGGTCCTCCAGGGTGCCTGAGGGATGAGGGCGGCTCAGAGATGGAGAACACCCATGCCAAAAGATGTAGTGGATGCTGCAAGTCTGCTCAGGTTCAACAGGAGACCAGCTCGTGGGAGAGAGGGCCACTGAGGACAGCTAAATATTCATATGGTGGCCAGCACCCCCTGCTCCTGGCCACCGCTCACTCCAGGGGAGGGTGGCAGGGCTGGTGGCCACACATGGCTCTGCATGGCTGGCAGCATCAGTGTTAACAGGCTCTGCCCCAGCCCTGCCAGGAGCGCACACTTGCCTGCAGAGCTGTGCTTCCAGAACACTCCTTGCAATTACATGCCCTGCCACCATGCAGGTGAGTTATTAATATTTATTAGTCTCAATTATTCATGGCTTCTTTAGGATCCTGTTGTTTAAGTCCAGCTTGAGATCTCCAGGCTAGCAATCACAAGTTGCTTTCCAGAGGAGTTACAGTAAATCAATCCTTTGGAGATGTTACAGGCAGCTGTAAAACTCATGGACAGAGCTGCCTGGAAAGGATTCTCATGCCCAGCCCTTGGAGGCCCAGAAATGCTGCACGGGAGCTCAAGCCCTCCTGAGGTGGGGTGCAGAGTCCCAGGACACCACATTCCCTCTTGCCACCACTTGCAAAGAGGTCACACTGTCCACCTCCTTCTGAAGCTACAGGGGAGAAACAGCCCAGGCATAATGGCTTGGAAGTTTCTCTCCATCAAAACGACACCTGGTGAGGACAGAGACCAAACCGTGATGTTCGCAGCAGAGCACGGCAAAGCAGGCAGCAACCAGGAAGACACAGCCCATCCTGGTGGCTGTGACAGGGGATGCCCTTGCTTGTCCCATCTCCTGGCTGGTGCTTGGACCATAGTTTGGAAGCCGCAGGGAGGGTGCAGGATCCAGGAGAGACACCCCAGGGTGCTCCCACCAGGCGCACCCCTTGGCACAGGGTATCCCACTGAGACCTGCCAAATCGCTCCATCAAAGCAGGGTTGGCAGCAGCGAGGAGCACGCACACAGCCTGGAGGGGCAGGATTTACCCTCCTGCCCTGTTGTTGCCCTGTGGCAAGCTCTGGGCGAGCCCCAGTACCAGTCACCGAGCACACCGTCCCCCGGGGGTGCACGGGAGGAGGCAGGGGGTTCTGCCTGCACACTGCCTGCAGACCTCCCCCCGCCGAGCCGTCTCACGGCTGCTTGCAAAGCCCCAGGCAGCACAGGCGATCCCAGTGCTTCCCCAGCAAAGCCTGAGCCATGCTCCTCTGCATCTGCTCCCAGCCCGCACCTCGGAGCAGCCACACCACAGCCCAAGGCCACCTCCAGCTGCTCACAGCACCATAGAAATAATGGGTGGGATGGGGAGCACACGTGACACTGGAAGGAGCTATGGGGTGGGCAGGGTCCCCCAGGGCATCGGGCCTGGCACATGTCCCTGCAACCCTCTGTGATGAGGGCGAGCACAGCCTGTCTGGTGGTGATGGTTGACGCTCGTTGACCACAATGGGAATAAGGGCATGCAGAGCTCGTGTAGACACCTGGGAGGGGAAGGAGAGAGGCTCATGCAAGAGAAATAGTCCTCTGCCTCGCTACAGCCCCTTCCCTCGGCGAAGGCTGGTCTCCAGAGAGCTGGAGGCTCTGAGGAGCAGAGCGTGGCCAGGGCGGGGGTCCATGGCCAGGAGGGAGCATGGTGCTCTTCTCTGGAGGCCAAGAAATGCCCAAGGACCAGCCTTGCCCACAGTGATTCATGGCTGAGCCACATCGCCAGCACACAAGGGATGGAGTGGTTCACTCAGCACAGAGGAAGAGGAGCGGGGGAGAGGGAGGAGAAGGGAAGCAGCCCTACATCTTGAAGCTTCAGCAATGAGCAGGCAGAAAGGACTGGCTGTGTCTCTTCCAAAGGCAGGGCCACAGCCCCGTGCCACCAGGCTCACACAGCTCTCGGGTGGGTGTCAGATCCCAGGCAGGGGATGTTGGGATGGAGAAGAACTGGGCAGAGGCCCCCACAGCAAGGGCCATCCCATAAGACAGGATGCCAAAAAGGCCATGTGTCACCCTCAAAAACTGGGTTTCCTTGTGCGCCATCCTTCCTCCAACCTGTCTTCCCGTCTCCGCATCTCCTCCACATCTCTGCAGCAGTCAATGCCTCCCGTCCATGACGTAGCCCTCCTTTGACTCGGGCCTGGCACATGTCCCTGCAACCCTCTGTGATGAGGGCGAGCACAGCCTGTCTGGTGGTGATGGTTGACGCTCGTTGACCACAATGGGAATAAGGGCATGCAGAGCTCGTGTAGACACCTGGGAGGGGAAGGAGAGAGGCTCATGCAAGAGAAATAGTCCTCTGCCTCGCTACAGCCCCTTCCCTCGGCGAAGGCTGGTCTCCAGAGAGCTGGAGGCTCTGAGGAGCAGAGCGTGGCCAGGGCGGGGGTCCATGGCCAGGAGGGAGCATGGTGCTCTTCTCTGGAGGCCAAGAAATGCCCAAGGACCAGCCTTGCCCACAGTGATTCATGGCTGAGCCACATCGCCAGCACACAAGGGATGGAGTGGTTCACTCAGCACAGAGGAAGAGGAGCGGGGGAGAGGGAGGAGAAGGGAAGCAGCCCTACATCTTGAAGCTTCAGCAATGAGCAGGCAGAAAGGACTGGCTGTGTCTCTTCCAAAGGCAGGGCCACAGCCCCGTGCCACCAGGCTCACACAGCTCTCGGGTGGGTGTCAGATCCCAGGCAGGGGATGTTGGGATGGAGAAGAACTGGGCAGAGGCCCCCACAGCAAGGGCCATCCCATAAGACAGGATGCCAAAAAGGCCATGTGTCACCCTCAAAAACTGGGTTTCCTTGTGCGCCATCCTTCCTCCAACCTGTCTTCCCGTCTCCGCATCTCCTCCACATCTCTGCAGCAGTCAATGCCTCCCGTCCATGACGTAGCCCTCCTTTGACTAAAACCTGGAAAAAAAAAAACAAACCCGTGCTGTGCTCTGGGCTCCAGTATGGCTCAGCATATAAAATTTTGATCTGTTAAATGGATTTTCAGGGGAAGCTGAGTGAGCAGGAGGGGGAACACACACCCATCTCCATGGCCCTCCACCTGGGTCAGATACCTCTCCTGCACCAGGGTTGGTCATGACTGTAGAGGATGGAGCGGGGCTGGGAGGTGAGGGAGGGCTCGTGCAGGCACGGAAAAGCAGCCCAGAGCCCATCTGGCTGGGCAGGAGGTGCTGGAGAGGCCTGATACATCTCACAGAAAGGCCAAGGGTGGCAAAGAGGTGGGTTTGGAAGGAGAAGAGAGGAGGGACCGCAGGGGAGACACGCAACCCAGCTGCAGAAAGAAGGGCAGGCACGTGCCAGAGCTGCCGGGGACGGGGTTCCTGCCTCGCTCCCGCCACAACACCAGGGCAGGGACAAACGTGGGCCAGACCCTCTGAGCTGTCAGATCTGCCCCACATCACCCCCCAGCCACCTTCCATCTCTTCTCCACTGAGCTGCCGCGCCGCACGGCTGTACCACCAGCCTTGCCAGCTCTGGGGACTGGGGGTCCCAGGGGTGAGTGTCCACTGTCCATCCCCACGCTCTCTGCCTGCAGACACAACCTGGGCCCCCTCATCTTACAGCCCTCCCCTCACCCTGCTGAAGAAACCGAGCCGTTCCTACCACCAACAGTGCCTCAGACAGACTCCAGCAGGCAGGGGCATTTTCTTTTTCCCCAAAAAGCCTCTGAATCCCAGCAAGAGCCGTTTTAATCAGAGCTTTCTGCCCTGCGGGACTCCACGCAGGGTAATGAAAGAGGCGCAGACAGCCCTTTTACTCTCCCCTCCCATCAACCCTCTGTTTGGCCTCCTCTCCTTTTTTAATTCCTCCCCTCCCCGCATTTCAAGCCTGCTTGGTAAATGTTTGAAAGTGATGCTGATGCGGTTGGTATGGCAACGCCAGGCTGGGGCCCTGCCTGAAACCCCAAACACACAATTAGCTGATTAAGAGGTAAGCATGGGGCGGTGGAGCACTGGGGCTCTGCCCACTCCATGGGGCTGTCCCCGCTCACCGCATCAGAGGTGCTTGGGGGTCCCCAAGAAGGGTGAGAGGCATCAGATGTTACAAGGGGCTGAGATGTAGCCTGAGGAGCCTGCACAGACCCTCACATGGGTGTAAAGGACTGGGTTTCCAGGCTTGGGGAGGCTGGGGATGAGCCTTTGCACGAAGCCTATCCGTAGGATGCTGCGGCACGGGAATGGGGCTGATGGAGACACCAAAAGCAATGTGGAGGCTGCTGGACCCACTTCCAAGTGCCACATCCCTATCCAAACAGCAGCACCCAGCAGCCTTGTGTAGCTCCCAGCCTGGGTGTGAGTCACACCACGTCCCACCTCCACAGCGGGACGGGACACAGCCGTGCCCCAGAAGGATCCATCACTCACAGCTCTCAGCCGCACTGGGCCATGATCCCCTGGAGCGAGATGGGCTCTGCATCTGCCTCCAACCCTGGGGACTGCCTACTTGCCCCCAGCCTCCAAAACGGGACACAGAGGTGCCCTTACTGGCAGGGCAGAGGCATGTGGGAAGGCTCTCCTCTCCTCTCCTCTCCTCTCCTCTCCTCTCCTCTCGCACAGCTTTATTGCTCATAAAGCAGCTCAGGAAGGCAGCAATCATCCCCGTGACAGCCCCGGTTAATGAAGTCGGCCTTCATTAGGCGTTTCCGTTCCACTTGAAAAGCTCCTCTGTGAGGATGCTCGACCAGCCTGCGGCAGAGATGTCCCCACCAAAGGAGGACACAGGGGCAGGTGATGCTGCAGGGGGGCGGCCAGGGTGGCAGGGTGGGCAGCAGGGAGGGCTGGCATCCCTGCCCATGCCTCCCTATGGGGACGAGCGCATCCCTTTGCAGGGTGCTGTGGGGCTGGCACTGGGATGCCGCAGTTGCAAACCCATACCCTGCACCCGTTCATGGTCCAGCCCCAGCGCTCCCCCTCCCACCCCTCCCTCCCCAGCCCCTGGGTTCATCCTGCTCTCCAGAGCCCTGCAGTGTCCTGGGGGACAAATCCCTGCACCAGGCTCTGCAGGGACACCAAACAGGTACACCCACATCCCCGCTTAGGACAAGGGGATACCAGTCCCTGGAGAGCCATGGAGTCCGGCCTCCACCCTTTCTGGGGACTTGCAGGAGGAGGGGAGGGGACAAGCTGTGGGGGACAGCCGCCCGCTGGGAGCTGGCTGGAGTTGCCCTGTGAAGAGGGTCATTTAGATAATGCCTGCAAGAGTGCTCTTAGATTAGAGAGCTCTAAAGTGCTCAGCTATTATCTGTCCGGAGGGAGCATCCTTGTCTCATCGGGGCCAGGCTTGGCGAGTGGCCAGCTGCAGGGACAGGCTCCGTGCTCTGCTCTGCAGGGACATGCCACCCCCAGGAAGGGCAGCCCAGGGTAAGCCCAGGCAGCTGCCTCTGGGGAACACCTTCCTGCAGACCCCAGACTCTGGGGCATGCCCTGTGGGGCAGGAAGGCTCGATAGCTTCCTCCCACCTGCTTCATCTCCGTTTCCCTCACCCCTGCACCTTCCCCCCAGCTCCCCTTGGGGCATTTTGGCACCCATCCGCACCATTAGACCCTGTCCTTGCCCTGTACCTCCTTCCCGGGTCCTGACACTGGTCCCCACCACCTTTTTCCCCTTAACATGGGGACAAAGGCAGCTCACAGAGGAGCAATGAGGAGAAACGGATGAACAAGGTAGCAAGGTGCTCCTCGTGCTCCTACTGAGCCTCCCCAGAGCCCAGCCTTGTACAGGCAAAAGGGAACAGCCAAGCTGTGACTGCAGGACAGCAGCAAGGAGCAGGTAGGGGCTCATCTGGAGGTGGGCAAGCAAGAAGATGGATGGGCTGGGTGCAGGCTGGATCTCCTTCCAGCAGCTGGTGAAGCTGGTGAGGTGCATTGTCCACTCGGGGCTGCACATCCAGCAGATGTGGGGCTGCCACGGCTCATCCCAGCAGATGTGGGGATGCAGAAGTGAGGCAGGGCTGCATCACACACAGGTGAGGATGAGGAGGAACCAGCGCTCATCTCTGCACCAGACCAGGGCCCTGGATGGAGCTAAAACTGCCCTGGGCAGCACAATGTGCTGGTGCCCTGGGAGGGGACTTTGGGTCGGGCTGCAGTGGGAGCTCAGCCTGAATTTGCAGCCGAGCAAAGGAGAGGTGTCTCCTACCCAGGCAAACCAGTGCCTGGTCCTGCCCCAGCTGGGATTTCAGCTAGCTATGAGCATCTAGACAGACCCTGGGACCTGAGGAGCTGCGGGGTTGAAGATAGATTCCTTAGACAAATTCTGCTCCAGGCTTTTGTGCTGGGGGATTTTTGGGTCCCACAAAAGCTGTTAAGGAGGGGTCAAAGCCAGCCCTTGCACCCTGACTGTGAACACTCAGTAACTATGAGCACAGAGATCTGCACTCCGGCTCCGGGATGGGGAGGAAAAAATTCAGAGCAAACAAACACAGTGCCACGGCTGCGAGGCACAGAGCCAGCATCCACGGCGTCTTAACCTACTTCGGGTGCGTTACGGCGCGGCTGCTGACGGGGGCCAAAGGAGGGGCTGCGTCCATGCTGGGCACCATCTGGCAGCTGCTGCTCAGGGCACTCTGGCCACTGAGGGCAGGGGGAAAGCCAGGACCTGCCATCCCCATCCCCATCCCTGTCCCCATCCCTGTCCCTGAAACCGTGGCAGGGTGAAAGCGGAGAACAGGAGCTACAAAGCAGCCACCACCCCATTAGCAGTTTGCAATGGCATCAGCACAGCAGTCCTCCACACACACCTCGGGGGGACACCATTGGTGGGGACAGGATTGGGAGAGGGAATGTGTCAGACCAGCCCCTCTCCAGGCAACCAGCCTCCCAAGGAAAGCGGGTCGAACTTTTTGGGGTGGGGGGCACAGGGTCACAGCCCCCTCCACCATCAGGCTCGGGCTGCAGGGAGCCAGAGGACGTGGGGACCGATGGCCGAGCTGTCGGGGTGTGGGATCTCCAGAGGACATCGGCATCGATGGCTGGGGGTGTGATGGGAGGTGTCAATCATCTGTCCTCGATGGTGGGAGCATGACGGACAGCCATCAGCATCATGCACAGCACCTGCGTTGGTGATCAGGGGTGTGATGGGCAGCCACCGATGATCTGATGTGAATATCCTGGGGCAGTGATAGAGAGCCATCGGGGGGGCATGATGGACAGCTGTCGGTGGACATGAAGGACAGCCATCAGCCTTGGAAGGTACTGTCTGCAGCCAGAATCAGGAGATGTCCCTCTTCATGGCTGATGGTGAGCAAGATCGTGTCTACAGCTGGGATCAGGTCCATGGGTGGGATCCCGAGTCCCTTCCCTTGCCTGGAGCCCACACAGGTGGAGGGCACAGGCTGGGACCACTGGAGGGAACCAGGCATGATCTCCCTCGCTCACAGGCTTGCTCCTGCACCGCTTGTTCTCGGTGATGGGTGATGCTCTGCCATTCCCCGCCTGCAGTCTTACACGGCAGCCCATCAGGCAGCCAGTCTTTATCCCATTTCATGCTTATTTTTGCATCAACCTCC
>NW_009649457.1:665888-668079 GCF_000708025.1 Charadrius vociferus | reverse complement strand
CCTGGCGCCCGCGCCGCCCGCCCCGACGGGCACCCAGCCACGCTGTGGCTTGTCAGAGAGGGGTGTGAGGGCAGGAGACCACATCTTCCTTCTCCACAGGGTGGTGAGAGAGCATCCCGCGCCCTGCACGGGGGGAAGGCTGCTGGATGCCCCTTGCAGAAGCAGATCTGGGCTGCAGCTCTCTGTTGGTGGGATATCACACCCACCGGCTGGGCCACCCAAGGGCTGGTGAGGAGCTGCCATCCCCCCGGGTTCAGCCAGTCCCATCCACGGAGCCTTACTGCAGGGGCGCAGCCTGGCCGTGCCGCAGAAGGGACTGCAGAGCACCAGCGCAGATGGCAGCAGGACCCCCAAACCTCTCAGCAGTTTGAGCAAAAGCAGGGCTGGGGCTTCTCCTCACCTTCGCTTTTCCAGGAACCTCTGCACTCAGCCATAGCCCGTCAGGGCAGGCACTTAAAGCTTTCGCAGCCTGCCGACACAATCCTCCTCCACTGCTTCCCCCTTTCCCCAGTCCTCTGGGGCCAGGGCTCGTCTGCAGAGATGTTTTCCTCCAGCTTCTTTTACAGCTGGCCTCCACTTTCTCAACCCCACACACATCCCAGCACCTTTCCACCGTGTTCCCCAGGCCAAATCACGCAAAATGTGATTCACCCTCAAGGGAAGCATCCCTGGGGAAGAACGAAGCACAGAGAGGCCCCCCGGGGCCAGGGCAGGGCGACTGGAGGCTCTCTGCAAGGCTCCCGCAGCCGATGGAGCGAAGCAAGACAGGACCTGACAGCCACAAGCCGAGAGCAGATAAATTCTGTTTGCAGCCTGGCTTTGCACATCTCCACCCGGCGGGGAAGGGAGCTGCGGACCCACTCAGGTCCCGGTGCAGCGTCCAGGCGCTGCTTTTCCCAGCCCCCAGCTCTGCTTGCAGGTGACATGAGCTGCAGATGGTCTCAGCTCACTCCTGGCTGAGACTTGGGGGAGTGGGAAGGGTCTCTAATGGAGGTACTGTGAAACCAGTGTCGGTGCCCACAGGTCTGGGGAGGGGCTGGCACAGGGTGAGGAGCAGCCGTCAGGGGTCAGGGACCAGCCTGGCACCAGTGTGTGGCACAGGCTGGAGAGAACCTGCCCCGAATACGGTGCTGGGAGCATCCTCAGGGCTGCTGTGCCGCAGCTGCTTGCTCCTGGTGAAGCAAGGCACTGCATTGGCACTGGAGACTGGGTCCAGCAGAGGCTTGTCCAGAGGTGGAGAAGATCTCAGGGACGGCGCTGCTCATCTCCCGGGAGACAGCAAGCTTCAGTCATCAAATAGCCCTTCACCCCATGGCTCCAAACGCATGCTCCCCACACTCTCTGTATGGGGAAGGTGACACTCCCCCCTTCCTGCAACTTGCTGCTCTACCGAGGCCTCCTGAGCACCTCTGCAGACACTCGCATCACTGCATGCATGCACATACCTCCTCTTTTTTGTGGGGCTGGTGGGTCTGCATGGAGCCAGCCAGGCCCTGTCCCATTGAGGGCACGGGGGCTGGCATGGCCAGGATGCGATGCTGGGATATGAGGTTTCCCCCTGCGGCATCCTGGAGGCAGGAAAAGCACAGAGGCACTGGGCAGAGCATCCCTGTCCCCTAGCAAGGAGATGACCTGCTGTATCTCTCTTGCCTGAGGGACAGGACAGCCCCTGCAGCCATCCCCATTCTGATCTAACCTTCAACACTAATCCCAGTCCTGGCTGCAAGCTGTTCCTAGGAGGGCTCAGAGGCTTTTGTGCCCTAAATCATACCCAGGTACAGCTGGCAGCTCTTGAAGGGGAAAGCACAACCAACCCCCTCATCCAGTGGTCCCCCATCCCAGAAGGGTGTCAGGGGGCTGAGTGACCATCTCCAACGGGCTGTTGTGGGGCAGCTGGGGGTGCACGTGGAGCAGATATCCCACCTTCAGAAGTGCTGCTTTTAGGACTGTGCCCTCCTGTCCAGCCCAGCACCCCCTGTGCTGCCCCATCATCTCCCTCGCACCCTCTGTGAGCCCCCAGCCCCTCTGCAGCAGCACTGTGGTGTGCACCCAGGTGACATCCAGTGCTGGGCACCAGGAGAACCAAAACCACCCGTGCTGCATTGCACCGGGACACACAGGGCTGCACGTAGTCAGGACTCACTGTGCCCCCGCTGCACCGCAGAGCGGGGAGGGCAGCCTGCCTGCAAAG
>NW_009649457.1:664999-665302 GCF_000708025.1 Charadrius vociferus | reverse complement strand
GCTTGCGCTCCCCAGACGGACCCTGAACCTGGTAAGTGGCTTTTTTTTGCCGCTGTCGGTGCTTCACCTGGTGCATGGTATGGGCTGGCTGCACGTTGCAACACCCATGGGTGGGTCCACCCCACTGCCCTTGGGCTCCTGGTGCCAGGGAGGGTGACCAGGGCTTCTGGGATGGGATACCCGGGAGTGGGGATGCGGACGGGGTGGGAGGGTCCTGCCCAGGCATCAGGATCCTGATGTGGGTGCTGGGGATGAGGGTCTGGGCAAGGGGGTGAAAGGGGGAGCTAGGCGGGGGCCGTGGCT
>NW_009649457.1:663898-664524 GCF_000708025.1 Charadrius vociferus | reverse complement strand
GTGGGGCAGGGCTGTGCCAGAGCCACGGCAGCTCCTCCCAGCCCTGCTCAGTGCCCTTCAGACCGAGCCCTGAGACCGGGCTGCCAGGGGCCCTGCGGTCGGTACCCCATCGGTACCCCATCCCTCTGCCCCCAGGTCTCTCATGCTGCTCCCAGGAAGGCACAGCACTGCGGGGTAAAAACACCGGGAGCCTGGTGAAGGCAGGGAGGGGGCCTGGCCCGTGGGGATCCCATGGGGACCAGGCACATCCTTCCCCACCAGTGGGGAACCTGGGAGGGGGTCG
Source organism: Charadrius vociferus (assembly GCF_000708025.1). Classification (NCBI taxonomy): domain Eukaryota; kingdom Metazoa; phylum Chordata; class Aves; order Charadriiformes; family Charadriidae; genus Charadrius; species Charadrius vociferus. The sequence goes on along the minus strand of NW_009649457.1, from coordinate 664,241 downwards.
TGCTCCTGGCACACCCCCGATGCATCCCCTGGAGAGTGGGTGCAGGGGGTGCGACGGACCTTGCTCATGGTGTGCACCAGCCCAAGCCCCTCCTGGTGTTTGGTTTGCTGGTGGGGCTTTGCACCGAGGATGCACCGTGGGGCAGGCAAGCACGACTGAGCAGGGGGCAGGCAGGGAGGCAGTGGCCAGCCCTATGGACCCTATGGCTCTGCACCCCCAGCTCCCCATGCCACCCCCAGGCGCGGCGACAGCCTGCCCTGCACCCATGGGCCCTGAAACATACCCATCCCACACCCACAGCCATCACCCCACACCCACAGCTGCTCCACCATCCCTGCACCCA
>NW_009649457.1:662621-663137 GCF_000708025.1 Charadrius vociferus | reverse complement strand
CCCTCCATGGTGACCACCTAAAAATAGCCCCCGCGTTGGCACCCGGCAGCAAGGTCAAGGCACCGGCGCTTCGGGCCAAGGTGAGCCGGGCAGTGGCACTGGGTCCTGACCACCAGGCGTCTCGGTGTGTGGCCACAAATAGCAGCATAGACACCTTCCCCCGGGGACACGTGGGGCTGTGGGGGCTGCTCAGGTAGCTGGGCTGCTATGGGGTGAGGGTGACTCTGGTCCCTACTCCCCACATCCAGGGGTCTCCAGGAGACGTGGGACCCCCCAAGCCTGGTAGGACCCTAAGCCAGGTCAGGGTCTGTAGGGGGGTGATGTCCAACCTCTCACAGTGGATGGGTCAGGCCAGGCATGGGGGAAAGGGGTCCTGGAGAGTGCAGAGCAGGCTTGGGGTATCTGGGGAGCACTGGGGCCTGTGGAAAGGCAGGAGAACCTGGAGAAGGAGCTCACCGTGAAGCCATTCAGCCCCTGGATGTGCTGGCAGGGTCTGGCTGTGAAGGACCAGCAGGG
>NW_009649457.1:660236-661551 GCF_000708025.1 Charadrius vociferus | reverse complement strand
GCCCGCAGCGACGTGTCCTCCCGCAGCCGTGAGATCCCGGCATCTGCGCGCGTGCAGCTAATTATCCCGCTACCTGGGGACTTCCCTGCTGAGGCTGGCGGGGCGGGAGATGGCTGCTCTGGTGTAATCCCCCCCGAAGGCTTGCACAGGCAGCAAGTGCTGTCTGCTAGTCCCTGGGCACCAGCCGGGAGCTCCTCCTGGCTACCGCATCTTCCATAACGCAGCCTCAGCTGAGCACGGGGGGCAGTGCCAGGATTCTGCCGGGTCTGGAGACCAAATCCTGCTTCTCGCCAGCTTCAGCACACCCCCACTGACAGAGCCCAACCTACTATTGCTGCTGCCATTGCCCTCCCCTTTTTACCCTAAGATGATCTTCCCTTGGTCCTGCACCCAAACCCCCTTTTTGGGACCCATGCACTGCTCCCTTTCCCTCCTGCACCCTCGCAGTCCCTGCCATGGCTGGTCCAGCTTCTCCACATGGCTCCTTGCAGGATGCCCAGCGATCAGGGCAGCAGCACACACACATACACACGAGCGTGTGAGCATGAGAGAGACTAGGGGGTGAACTGAAATTTAGGGAAGGTGAGAGACCCAGCACCAGCTGTGCTACATCTCAGCCCTGGGCAGAGCTGCTGGGAGGACACCTCTTGCCCTTGGGTGGCCGAAGAGGTTTTCTCCAAGGCAGAATGGGGTGCACACAAGGGGCAGGCTTACAGCTGGTCCCAGTCCCTCTGGGACTTACTGGTCTGGTGTGGTAAGGGCCTGGATGTGTTTCTTGTTAAGCCAGAGCCTAAAGAGCAAGGATGGGGGAGGCAAGATGCTGCCAAACCACCTTCCTGCTTGCTGTCCTACTCTCCCACCAACACTCAGACCCTCCATGACCACACGGCTTCCGCCTCCCCGTGGCTACCACAGATGACTCCAGTGTCAGCTTGCCAAGGAACCCTCATTTCTCCCTGCCCCAAGGTGTTCCCCGCACATGTGGGAGACAGCCACTGGCACACCTTTTTGGAGACAGAGACTTGGTGCAGGGGTGGGGAGCAGCATTGCACCCCGAGGACTTAGCACTGAGACCTTCCTTTCCTCTGCAGAACCATGGGGGTGCTGATGTCCAGGCGGCAGACGGTGGAGAAGGTGCAGAAGGTCAGCTTGGCTGTGTCAGCCTTTAAGGACGGGCTGCGGGAGCAGCCATCGACGTGTCGGCAGGCAGAGGCGGGGGGCACACGCCGGGGGACACTCGAGCAGGAGGTGCAGGAGGCAGAGGAGGAGGCACCAGCAGGACCTTCCCAGCCGGAGGAGAGCAGCGCCAGCAAGG
>NW_009649457.1:658033-658859 GCF_000708025.1 Charadrius vociferus | reverse complement strand
GCCCCACCGGGGAGCCACCACAGGGGAGAAGACAGTGGCCCTTCACCAATTCCCCACTCCAGCAGTGAGCGCCCCAGCACCTTGGTGGGGGATGTGACACCAGGGGATGTGTCGCTGGGCACATGAGGAGCCATGGCAGAGCTGAAATGGCACCCAAAGCTCAGGGGCATGAAGCCACCCCACTGCGGCACCCCTGGGTGACACATCACACTGTCCTCTGCGTGCCCACACCTATGTGCCTTCAAGGCATCCCGCTGCCGCAGCACAGCCGGGTGCTCGCACCATCCCATGCCTTTGCCCCATGGCTCCTCTCTGCTCTCCACCCCAGGACAACCTCAATCTCCTGCTGACGGAGGAAGAGATGTACAGCCTGATGGAGACCCTGCAGCACTGCAAGATCATTCCAGGTGCGGACCCTCCCCACGGCATGTCCCTGACAGGTGGGGGAGGCAGTTGAGGAGGGGGGGCCCGCCTCCCCCGGCACCGCACAGCCTGTCTGTCCCCACAGAGACCTGCCTGACCCTGGATGATTTCCTGCACTACAAACACCTGGTGCACAAGCAGCAGTTCGAGAGGCCCATGGCGGAGTCGCAGGTCTGTCCCCACAGAGACCTGCCTGACCCTGGATGATTTCCTGCACTACAAACACCTGGTGCACAAGCAGCAGTTCGAGAGGACCATGGCGGAGTCGCAGGAGGAGCAGGCAGCCCTGCAGTTCTCCGCACTGGACCCCGACAAGAAGGGGCACATCGAGTGGCACGACTTCCTCTCCCACGAGTCCATCCAGCTGCTGCAGAAACTACGGCCACCAGGATGGCGTGCGCAC
>NW_009649457.1:655681-656139 GCF_000708025.1 Charadrius vociferus | reverse complement strand
GGGAAGGAGCACCGGGAACGGAAAGCACCAGGGGGGTGGGAGGGCAAGGTCGGATGCACAGGAACGCTCCCCTGCATCCCTCATCCCCTCGTGTCCCCTTGGTCCTGCAGGATGCTCTTCCCCCCCACTCAGCATTCCGGTCCCACACCAGCCCCATTCGCTCCTGCTCCGTCCCCAGCACATCGAGCAGGCATCCCCACCTCACCATGGGCATTAGTGCTGTGGGCGAGGAGGAGGCAGAGCCCAGAGACCCCCAGAGTGTCAGCTGCAGGGGTGAGGCACTCACTGGGCAGGGTTGATGCCCAGCAGCCCTCAGGTGGGTGGATGGATGTGCTCAGCCTGCAGGTGAAGGAGCAGGGACCCCTGGAAACCTCACCCCACGCATGCCAGATGGGGATACCCAGGTCCACAGCAGCCCCAGCAGCTGCCCCCTGCCCCTCCGACTCCTTCCCCGCGGT
>NW_009649457.1:654883-655630 GCF_000708025.1 Charadrius vociferus | reverse complement strand
GGGGACGCACCCGCAGCAACCTGGTCATCCCCTCCCTTCCACCCCCCCCCGATGTGATGGGGGCACCATCCCGCTCAGCCTTCCTGCCCCAGCCAGAGCACAGGTCCCTTTCTCCAGGGACTCTCCCCGCTGCAAGATCGGGAAGCACACCGACACCTTCCTCTGCCGTGAAACCTTCCTCTACCACCCTGGCATCCTAGGCCAATGGGGATATTTCGGACACCAGGTCCGAGATGGGGCCAGAGCCATGGCCGTGGTGAGGAGGTGGCTGTGGGTGTATGGGTCGCAACACCCGCTCTGTACTGAGACGTGTCCATTAAACAGCTGTGTCCAAGTAGCCTCCTGCCAGTGCGCTTACGGGGCTTCTGGCTTCTCCCAGGGGTTTCTGGGGACCCCACAGCTGCCTGTTGTGTGCAACATCCTGTCCCGGTCTCAGGTCCCTGTCCCACCAGCCAGGCTTGGCCCAATGTCCCCAGTGACAGGGGAAAGCCAGGGGGTTAACCCAGGGACCTGCAAACTCAGGGTGCCCCACATCTCACCAGGAGAGTAGACAGTGGGGAGAGTGCTCAGCTGACCCCCCACAAGTGCCCCAGACCCTGCAGCAGGAGGGATGCCCATCTACTGGGATGAGGGTGCTTCTTGCCTGCAGAGGCATTGGAGGCTGTGAACAGAGCACTGGGTGTAAGGGATGGCTGCAAACAGCCTGTTCCCAGCAGTGCTGGGAAACCCGAAATAACACCATGGAGA
>NW_009649457.1:653928-654849 GCF_000708025.1 Charadrius vociferus | reverse complement strand
CCATGATTGGAGGCTCATCCACTGCCAGCCACATCCATGGAGCACCCAGGGAAAGCCGCGGCTCTTGCCGGTGGTGTGCGGTCTGTGGGAGGCAGGCTGCCATCGAAGGGGGTTCACCTGCCTGGGTGGAGGCTTTCCTTAAACAATGCCCATGTTGCAGCTGGGTGGGGAAAGGGGCTTGAGAATTGGATCCAAGGAGGAATTAGGAGGGGGACACTGCCCTGGCAGCATGCACAGGGTCTGCGAGGACACAGAGTTTGTTGCTAAAAGCTGGACTTGGATATTGCAGCCCATTCCCAGGGCTGCAGTTCCCAAGTCAGAAGGGCAGCCATTGCATCCAGACCACAGCAGTGGTGTCCAGCCAGCCCCTCGGAGAGAATCCAGCCTGGGGAGCAGCGAGCGTTTCAGTCCCTGGAAGCTGGATTAGCTGTAAAAGCTCTCAGGAGAAGAACCCATCGCCTTGAGGAAGAGAATGGACACCCAGAGGAAGGAGGAGCTGGCAGTGGTTTACATGCCTGAAGCTGGGATGCCATGGGTGGGTGATGCCCTGGGCTCTGCCCATGGAGGGAAGCCCCAGGGAAGCCCTCGCCTGGGGAGATGCTGTTGATTGCTGGGTTATTGCTGCAGCTGCCAGGGCTGGAGAGCAAGCTGGGGCAGAGCACAGCTCCTGGGGACCCTGGGGGTGAAACACCCGCTGCCAGCTCAGATCCCACACTCTGAACACCTCACAGCACCCGAGCTGGGAGGGCAGAACCCCCTTGACCCCAATCCAGCCCCACGCTGCACCCAGCCCTTCCCCTGGGGACAAGGCGCAGGCAGGTTTCCCGGCCCCATCCTCCCCTGCCACCCCCTGCCAGGGCATGCAGCCGGCTGGTGTCCCCAGGGAGCTGGCTAATGAGGGCCACAGGCGGGCGGGCGGGC
>NW_009649457.1:651728-653858 GCF_000708025.1 Charadrius vociferus | reverse complement strand
TCCCCAGCAGGCGGCCCCCGCGGCAGGCAGAGCGTGCCCCACCAGCTGTGTCTCCGCACGGACAGCCTCGAGGTCTGGGCAGAAGCAGGAAGACGTGGTGGGGGAATGGGCAAGGTGGTGCTGTGGCATCTCTTTGCTGTCACCTGCTCCTCTGAGACTGGGGCAATGCCACCCTCTCCCCAGAAAGCCTCCATGGCCTGCAAACTGCCCTCCTAAATGCTGGTGCAGACCTTCTCCAGCTTGTTGGTGGAAACCTCCTCAGCACCCGAATGATGGTGCAAATCTTCGCTGAATGCTCGTGCAAACTTCTCACCAAATGCTGATGCAAACCTCTCCTGGAATCCCCCTGAATGCTGGTGCAAACCTCCCCAGTGAAAGTTCCAGAGGCCCCAAACCAAAAGATGGGGATGGTCTCGTGGGATTTAAGGCTGTGGCAGGAATAGGCTGTCCAATCCCCCTCCCCACATCCAGACCCCACAAGGATGGAAATCCCAGGGGTGGTAAATTCATTCTGGAGCAACAGTGTCCATGCAGCCCACGGGTCCACCATCCCAGGTCCATCACCCACTGCCGGGTGCCACGCAGTGGGTGCTGTGCACCCCGTGGCACTGCTCCCCAGGGGAGCTATCCCAGACACAGGGCTCCCACCCAATGTCACCCCGTCTGGGAGCGGGGACAGCGTTGTGGGGTCCTGGGGGGGCAGCTGCGACTGGTGCGTTAGGTTTTGCAGCGGTCAGAGCATGGGCCACCCTTCACCCCGTGGTCCTGCCGTCTGCAAGGTGCCCGGAGCACCTCGTGGTGCCCGTCGGAGTGTCCCCGCTGTCCCATGGGGACTCCACGGGGGGGGGGGTTAGCAGTGTCCCGCTCTTGCGGGGAGGTTGCACCCTCTGCTGGGACACACGGCCATTGCACAGGACTGCCACCCCACCCCAAAAACCTCTGCTTGCGGGGAAGATGGGTGCTTAGCTTTGCACCCCAGGGTGCGGGATAGCACCCTCCTCCAAGCCCGGGGACCTCTGTCTGTCCCCGGGGCTACCCGGGGCTTGGCTAGGTGCCATCAGGTCTGGTGCATCCCAGAGAGGAGGTGACAGTGGTGTGCCCCACACCAGAGCCATCCAACTTGCAGGGACGTGTGCTGGGAGCTGTGCTGACACGGAGCAGGAAGGGGACACGGGTGACCCCCTGGGCTGAGACAGTGTCACCTTGAGCACCCAGCCATCGCTGGGGAAAGATGTCAGAGCCCATCCCATCACTGCCACAGGACCAGCCAGGGACCACCGGCAGCAAAAGGGGGTTCTCTGGGCAGTGTGTGACAGTGACAGCGACAGCAAACAGCCACAGCTTCCGGAGGCACTGCCACCACCCCGGTGGCCCCAACTGTCCTTCTCCTCAGGCTAGACCAGGAATGACCATGCAGAGTGGGGACAAGTGTCCCCGTTTAGCAGCATCCCTCTGGATGCAAGCAGGGTGAGGAAACGGGGAAGCTGAGCGGATTTGAGATGAGGAGGTTGGACCACCCAGAAGTGACTCTCAACCCTGAGTCCGTGTCCCTAGAGGGACCAGGGCCCTCTGGGGAGACCTCTGGGCAGACTGGGGAGCGAGGGTGCTGGAGAGGGGTGCAAGGAGCTGTAAGAAGCATGTGTCCCTACTCTAGCAGAGAGGTGGCCACAGGGTGTCACCCCTGCACCATGCCAGAAGCAAGCAGTGCCACTTCTGGACCTGCACACTGCAGAACCATCCCTGGCCACCACACTGGGGATGGGGGCACAGGGACAGTATGGCCAGCAGGGGACCAGAGCATGCCACCGCGTTGTCCCAGTGGAGCGGATGGGCTGGCATCATTGCACCAGCCGTATCTCCATTCTCATGCCCAGCCACAGGTCCCACAGCCACAGGAGCATGCAGGAAGGAGGGATACAGGTGCCCACTTCAATCCCCAGGTGGCATTTTGTAGGGTAGTTTGTGATCCCTTTCTCCTCCTGCCCCAAACCCATCTCTGACCCCAATCTCTGCGCCTTAACACCCTCCTCCTCCATGGTTATGGGCCCATGGCAGGTGAACGCTGGGCCACGCACCCTGCGTGAGGAGCTGGGACTCAGCCTGGGCAGCCTCAGGCTCCTGCAGTCTGGG
>NW_009649457.1:650644-651008 GCF_000708025.1 Charadrius vociferus | reverse complement strand
GTGCGTGGGGGGGGGGGCACAGCGTGGCACTGGGCACAGTGAGCATCTTGCTCCCCGCAGCAGCTTTGCTGTGACTCATCCTGGCAACCCACGCAGCACCCTGTCCGGGTCCTCTCCTGCCTCCATGCAAGGCCATGCGGGAGCAACGCATTAACACTGCGAGTCCTGGGTGCCTCCCTCTGCACCCCCCTGGCCTTGCAGTGGGACCAGGAGGTAGCATGGGGGACGGTGGCCCCAGCCCTGGACTCCCTGGGGCTCCCATGTCCCACTGTTCCCCTCTCCACAGCTGCCTGCACCTTGCTGGCCCCTAAGCAGCCACTATGGACCACCAGGGCTGGTGTGGCAGGGGTCACACGGCGTGCCA
>NW_009649457.1:649390-650374 GCF_000708025.1 Charadrius vociferus | reverse complement strand
AGAGCGGACACTGACAGTCCCTCTGGGCATCAGTGGACAGCTGTACAGTGCGACGCGTGTCCCTGCGTGCCCCAGCATCCCTCCTCACAACACACATACTCTGCCCACCCCAGCACCCCCCTCCATCTGGGATGCGACCCTGGACCTGAAAGGCAGCACGCAGAGTCCCCTCTGCCCCCCCAAAGTCCTGTGTCAAGGCTTCTGATGGGGACACCAGTAACCAGGCATCAGTCCAGGACTAATCTGGGAGCCCCACAGGGCCAAGGCGTACCCTGGCTGGCCAGGGAAGGAGGAAGGCAGCCAGCGTACCTGGAAAGCAGGGATTTGGAGCGGAGCCACCCCAGAAAGCCAGTGCTGTGCTTGGCACAGCTAGAGGCACCCAGCCCACAGCCGGACAGGGACACAGAGCCCCATCGGGGCCATTTGTCAACCCACCCAGCATTGATGGGGCCGTTCACTCCCTGAGCAGGGGGTTAGGGGCTCTGGCAGCGACGATGGGGGTAGTAAAGGGGGAGGCACCTCGTGTTCGGCATGGGTTACCCCACGACCCAGCAGAGAAATGATCCGGGGGCTGGAGTGACTGATCTGCGAGGAGCCGCACGCAACTATATCTGTCTCGCTCGGCTGAGCGATGACTAAGGGAAGGACAGGAGAGCAGTCTGCACACCGCCAGGCAGAGGAGGAATTATTTAGGCTGGAGCGCGGGGGCGGTGGGAGGGGGGCTGGAAGGAGATGGGTGGAGGGAAGGTGGAGGCTGGGTGGGATGCTCTGGCAGTGTTCCCCCTCTGTGCCGGAGAGACACCGGGTACTGGGCTGGCAAGAAACAGCACGAGAGATGGGGGTCTGGGAGCTGCCAGCTCCCTTTTTGGGGAGAAAATACTTTCAGCCATGGGGGTGTCCTGCCCTGGCCCCAACCCCACAGCCAGGCGCTGTCTCGGAGACCCGCCATTAGCCCTGCAGGACAGCCAGCATCTCCCCTGCACA
>NW_009649457.1:647474-649042 GCF_000708025.1 Charadrius vociferus | reverse complement strand
CCCAGAGGCTCAGCATCCTCTGGGGCCAATCCCTTCTCTTGGGAAGAAAGGGACCCCACCAAGTAAGCCACTTCCACAGCCAACAGGTACCAAACCTAACTCCCCGTGTCCCCTGCCCCCAGCCCTGTGCTTTAGGGGCTGATGGCAGGATGGAGAAGAGCAAGTCAATCAGAGTCATGACTCCTGCTGATACTTCAGCGGGCCCACCCTGCCTTGCTGACCTGCAGGTTGCAACTCTTCTCCTCGCTCCGCAAAGATTTTTTGCAGCGTTAATTGGGGTACAAACATCCCAACCCAGCTGGGACGTGAAGTTGTGGGAGCCTGCAGCCTGCTCCGCACATGGGGAGCAGAGCTGAGGAACCTGCACGCCCTCTGGACCTCTCAGCCCAGGAGGATGTTTTCAAGGGGGGCATAATTTCTAACACAGAAAGGCCCCGAAACTTGCAGCCAGGGGTGCCTCAAGGGTCTCTGGCTCACTTCAATGATGCAGAATTGAAACGTGTGTTATGGTAAGCGAGTGGGGATGAGGCTGGGTATGAGCCCCATCAGTTCAGCATCTACAGGCCACAAGACCACGGTCCAGGATGGTGCAGGAAAGGAAATTAAGGAAGGGGCTATAACCCAGTGTGATTTCATGTCTGTGTGTTCAACAGGGCTTGTCAAATAATCCTGGCTTCTTTATTTGATGACTTAATAAATCCGGTTGCTATAAAGCACCACTGCAGACATACCAGGCTGCCGCCAGGTCACCCCTCCAGCACCCCGAGTCCTGAGCAATGCCTGGGGAGCACCAAGCAATTCTGGGGGAACGCTGCAAGGCCAGTGACCCACCAGGATCACTGGTCCCAGGCAGGCCCTGGGTACCGCCATCACACCAGCTCCCACGGGCAGCAACACCTCTGTTGCTGCCTGGTCCCCTCCGAGCTGGCCCATGCCTGGCAAGTCCCTGCGCTGGTAGCGAGGTGTGATTCAGAAGACACAGCATCTCCCCGGCTTTATCTCCTGTCTCCTCATCCTCAAAGCAACTTGACATCCTCTTCTAACACCCTCAGCGTAGCCTGGCAACAGCGGTACCGGCATGGAAACGGCTGTACTGGCATGGAAACGGCAGTACTGGCATGGCAACATGGCTGCAGGAGGAGAGACAAAAATGTCAGGCGGATCTCCCCCTTGCCCCAGCTCTCCCTCTGTTTCCCAGAGCAGCAAAGCTGCCCTGTCTCCCTCGGAAACATCCAATGGGCTGCAGGGCCCCACCAGCCTCATCTCTCCCCATGGCCCAGCATTGCATGAGATGAGTTGCTGGGTCTCAGCCTGGGTCTCACAGGTCCTGGCACCCAGGGAGCTGTGCCTGCACGCCAGTGTCCCTTGCGGGTCTCCTGCAGAAAGAGACCCATACCCTGCCTTACCTCTCCCAGAGCAAACACTTTGCTTGGAGGGCATAAATTTGGGAGACACAGGAAAATGGTCCCTCTGGTTTTTGGCTGCCAAGGGCTTTTTCCCCTCTGCCACTCCCTCTGTCTGCCGGAGCAGGCCTGCCGCTCCGGGCCAGGCCTCCCTGCCAGGAAAGG
>NW_009649457.1:642132-646758 GCF_000708025.1 Charadrius vociferus | reverse complement strand
GGGGCTGTGTAGGGCACAGCACATGCACGGCACGGGGCACATGCACGTGTGTGGCATCCACAAGGGATGTGCACGCACAAAAGCCTCCATTTCTAAGCTGGAAGGTCCAGCCTGGTGTTGTCACCTGACAAACGCTCTCCCGGGACACGCAGCCTCGCAGCACACACCCGTGTGCAACCCCAGGCAGATGCAACACTCACCCACACGTGTGCGCACACACCTGGCACGCTTTGCGATGCACAGCTCTGCAGACCCCATTTGGGGATCGGCAGACGGGGGGGACACAGGCAGCACCAGGCAGCAGCTGGAGAGAGGGATGCCCGCAGCCTGCCCGCTCCTTGGCATGACCCTGCTCTGCAACGTCCTTATGCAACTCCAACCCAGTGTGGGACAAACCACCCCACCGAGCAGGGAGACAGAGCAGATTCAGCTCATTTCTTTTCCTAGAATAACTTCTTTTTTTTTAAGCCCCGCGAGGTGCCGGAGAAAACATCCCATCTCCACCCCCCACCCCCTCACCTGGCAGCCTCCCAGCAGCACCAAGCCGCGGTGCAGCGTCGGCAACCGGGAAGGCGTGTGCAGCGCCCACGAGCGCGGCATCGCACGCCCCAACCGGGGCCCCTGTCCCGACCCGCTCCTGGCATCCAGGGTGGTCAGCTGTCACGACACGTCCTCGGTCCTGTTCTCCCTCCCCTTGTACAGTTCCTCCCCCTGATCGCTGCTGCAAACATGTGCCAACGTCTGCGCTGGATGGGGAGTATTTCTTGCAGCGGGGACGGCCGCTCACATCGGCACGACCCAGGGACATGGGCACCAGACCACACGCTTCAAGGCAGCAGAAGCATCAGCGCCCGCAGCCCAGAGCCTGCACCTTGTCCCCACATGCCCCCTCACTGGCTGCTCTTCCCAGTTGACTTTGAATATTCTTATTTTTCCTCAACCTTACGTATAATTTGAGACCAGACACTCCTTCATGAACACGGGTCATGGAACACCGCTCCAGCCTGAGCGATGCTTTATGGAGACAGTGGTTTGCCGAAGAAGAGCCCTGCCACCTTCACAGCGTGACCCCAGTGCCCGTGGTGCAGCTCAGCCCCTCTCCCCAAACCCAGCACACTCTGTGGTTTTGTTCCCTTCCAGCAGCAGCAATTTCTCCTCCCCGCCTCCCTCCCACTCCCCACCCTCCTTCGGGCTGTACATCCAGTGCCGCTGCCCTTACTGAAGGTTGAAGCGAAGCGGGGAATTCGTTTGGGGCGGTATTTTCTTAAGCGTTAATTCTTCCAGCCCCTTCTCACGCGGAGATGCTGCTGCTCTCCTCATTTGCTCCCTAATTACGTGGCACTGTAACTTTTCCCTCTTCGCTTGCTCGCTCTCTTCCAGCAAATTGGAGGGTGGCGTTTGCCAAGTCCCGCTTTCACGTTAACCCACTGCCATCCCTGACTGGGCTCAGATGTATTTGCTTTGTGATGGTCCAGCTGGAGACAACCACAACCAGCTTTACCCTGGTGCCTTGCAGCAGCTCTGGGAACCGCGTGCCAGGATGAATCCTCCTTGCAACCCTCACCATAGGCAATGGGACGTGGCTTTGGGAATTAAGAGCCTCAATGCTCCAGATGTGGCCCCACAGCTAGACAGCTGTGCAGCGCCTCCAGACACCTCAACATCCGCAGCACATCCCAACCCTGAAGAGCATCAGTCCCCTACAGGGTTCTGGCTCATGGGGCTGCTGGAAAGCATTGGTGGGTGCTGGGGAATAGCCACCCCCTGCCCTGTCCGCTGGTCTGGTTTGAGAGGAGACCTCAGGGCTCTCTGCTCACGGGGTGTCCCCTCAAGTCAGCGTCACAGAGTGGGCTGTGATACAGGTGCTGTGAAAGTGATACAGGTGATGAGCAGGAGCCCCATCTTATCCTGAGCAAGCATGGGAAGAGCAGGACAGCAGGGCAGCAGATGTCTTTGAGGCCACCTGGGCAAGACAGATCTCTGCTCCCCAAGGAGCAACACTTCCAGGCACTGGAACAGGTTGCCCAGAGAGGTTGTTGAGGCCCCATCCCTGGAGGTGTTCAAGGCCAGGCTGGACGTGGCCTTGGGCAATCTGGTCTAGTGGGAGGTCCCCCTGTCTATGGCAGGGGGGGTTGGAACTCGATGATCTTCAAGGTCCTTTCCAACCTAAACCTCTCTATGACTCTATGATTCTATGAAAACCCCACGCAGAGAGCAGCCACCACAGACGTGTCTGCCAGGCAGGTGAGGATGAATGTGCCCAGATACCACAGTGATGGGCACCTAGGGAGACCAGATTAAACTGAAACCTCCAAGGACTGTCCTCTGGGCCAAGTACACAGGAGAAAGCTGCTGGACTTGCAGATGGTAACTCATAACACACTGTCAACCACTGGCCACTTCGTATACCACCACCACCCCCTGCCCCATCTCCCCACACTCTGCCTCTGAGCGAGGAAGAGGCACAGAAGAAAAGCATCCTTGCCGCCACCTCCAGCTGGGGCATCAGATGCTCAGCCAGTCCCTGCCGGCAAACCCAGCTCGCTCACTACAGCATCCCCTCTCAGTTCAACCTCAACACTGGCTGGTGTCTCGGTCTCCTGATGAAAAGCTCCAGCCAGGGCTGTTCCCGGCCAGCTGGGGCTTCGTGCCGGCAGAAGCCAGCAGTGACCTGGAGACCCACAGAGCCATGACAGAACCGGCACAGTGCCATATGGCAGGGCCCAGGGCTGGCAAGCACAAAGCCGCACGAGATTGAGCTGAGGTGCCCAAGGCCAGGCAGACCCATACACCTCTGGTTGCTTGCAAAGACAAGACTGGGGCATCTCAGCATCCTCCAGCACTCCAGAGGGGGTGGTTGGAAATCTTCCTCCTTTGCCTTCTGCACAGGGAATCTTTATGGCTTTAGTCACCCACAATCCATAATACCGCTGGACCGAGGAGCTGGGATGCTCAGGAAACAGCAAAATCAGAGGGGTTAGTAGTTATGGGGTATGGGTAGGGAGGGAAGCAACCCACCACCAGTACACCACCAGTGGAGTCTTCTGTCCCCAGTATAACATCACCTGCATCACTCTGAGCAACACCTGCCACCAGGCCAGGGCAGTCACAGGGAAGGAGCTTTGGGAGGCAGTGGAGAAGAGGTAAGACCAGAATAAAGGCAAGACAGCCTGTTCTTCCAGAAAACCCTCCTTGCCAGACAACCCCCCGGTCATACTTTTTTTAAGAGATCACAGATTTGGTAGCATCACAGAGGTATTAAGCTTCCTATAGCAGTCAACTTGGTACCACTTTGTGTCCGTAGGAATCCACCACATCTTGCTACTGTCAGCTCATTTAGCAACTTAGGGATTAGATGCCAAGCAGATCTGCAAAAGGAAAAGTATCAAATGGACACACTCCCAATAGAGACAGCAATGTTTGTCCCCAGCCCTGACACTACCAACCTCCAGCTGTGACCTTCAGGGCCAGCATCCTTGCTGGGAACATCCGTGGATGCCTCTGCCCTGGAAAGCAGGGAGTCAGAATGCATTTCAAGACCAAAATTCCCCAAATGATGGTATAGCTGAAAAGACTAGACTAGAAGAGCTCCGTGCACTTGGCACTTAAATGCAGACTGGAAATAACTTGGTTAAAACATCACTTGGAGAGAGCCATCCCTAGGACAAACCACCAAGTGCTACAGGGCACCTTTGCTGAGGAAAGCAAGGCAAAGGCTGGAAGCTGAAATGGAGCCAAGCCAAACTTCAGTGCATGCCTCCACGTGCAGACAGGTCCCCAGAGGTGACCGATGCTATTCGGGCTCCCCAGCACGGCTGGCCTCTCTTCCAGGGGGACACAGGACATTGCAGGTGGGTAGCGAGGAGGACAGCAGGGTCGAAAAGATGCTGCAGACTACCAGCTACCATTGCCCTGTCTCACTGGGGAGTATGTCAACTAGACTCCAGCCACTCAGGATCTGAGTCCCATGCCTGCCACTGATTCCCACACCAACCTAAGACAACTCGCTATGCCCAGCATCCATCGTCTGGGATGGGGACACTGCCTCTCCTCCATCACCTGCTCGGCAGGGGGTTTGCAGAGATGGCTCCCAGAAGGGGCTTTCCCAGCCCAGGCACTCTGTGCCCAGTTTAAACCCATGTGTTAGTGCTTCAGAGTAGGGACCAGAGGGGTAGGACAGGCCAAACCAAGGTGTCCAAAAGCAGATTCTGCCCAGCGGAGCGTTGCTTTTCCTGAAGCCCTGCCCTAAAAAGCACTGCAGCATCCCCCACACTGCCCTTTCCTCCCACTCGCTCTTGCCTCCAGGTTTTGGCCGCTCCAACAGAGCCTGAGCACAGGTGGGGACAGCAGGGGACTGGAGAGGACCGAGTCCTCCCCCATGCTGCTGCCCACTGCCACACAGAGCCGCTCCCATCTCCCCCGCACACTCGACGTGGGCTGCAGGAGAGCCCCAGCACGCTCATCCGAGGGGGTGTGTAAAGGTCAGCCCAGGAGGAGGTCTCCAGCAAGGGCCGTGTGCCAGCACCGGCTGGGAACCACTTGAGAATAGAGGCAGGAAGGATAAAAAAAAAAAAAAAAAGGGAAAAAAAGAAAAAAAAAAAAAAAAAAAAAAAAAAAAAACAAACC
>NW_009649457.1:641556-642030 GCF_000708025.1 Charadrius vociferus | reverse complement strand
CGGGCAGGGAGGAGGGAGTGGCCAGCATCCTCAGGCCCAAGCGGGCAGGACAAACCCAACGCCATGAACACCATCATTATGGTTAAGAGCAGCGTCCACCCCCTTCCTCCGGCATGCCCTCAGAGGGCAGGCTGGCTCTGTTGAGACGCAGCGCCACGGGGACGTGGGAGATGCTGCTGGAACAAGCTCTTCCAGTGCCATCACCATCCTCAGAGGTTTTCAAGGTCAGCCTGGATAAAGCCCCGAACAGCCCGCTCTGACCTTGTGGCTGACCCTGCTTGGAGCACGAGACCTGCTGGGGATCACTCCCATCTGGATTATCCTGTGCTCTGAGCTAGGCAGGTACAAGCCTGCTGCATTCTGGGGCTACCAACGCCAGGGTGACTGGGAGCTGCTGAGAGCCACTTAGGTTTAGTGGTTTCCTTGGGGGACATGCCAGGAGCTGGCTGAGTCCCAAGGAAGAAGGTGCCCATG
>NW_009649457.1:639489-641471 GCF_000708025.1 Charadrius vociferus | reverse complement strand
CATCACCTTGGACATGCATCAACCTTAGACCACGCCAGGTCAGCAGCAGGCAGGGAATGGGGCATTAATCCGTTGAAAAAAACATGGGCATGGATTTTTTTTTCTTGCAGCCCTTTTCTCATCCTGCAGCTCAGGGTGCTGGAAAAGGCGGGCGGCATCTCCAAGGATGGGAACAGGCAACCCAGCCACAGTCCCCGGAGACTTCCCGGCGCCACGCTGAGCGGGGGAGTCTGAGCGGGACAGGGGGAGCACCGCAGGAGGCGCGCTCCTCGTTCCTGCCCCATCTGTTCGGCCGCAGGGAGATCCAGATCCAGCTCGGAGGAGGTGGTGGCAGTGACAGGGGAAAGGTCTCCTTCACAGTGGTATGGTGCCCACCAGTAATGTGCTTTGCAGCCAGTACTCAGGTAGAAGCTTGCAGAGCTCAGTGGCCTCATCCACTGCTCTGACCTTCAGACACCAAGTAATGACTTTTGAACAGAAAGGCAGCCTGGGCCATGGCCCTCCACCCCCCACCATCCTCTGTGGGGCAGGGGACAGAGACCCACAGCCAAAGCCCTGGGAAGAGCTGAAGCTCGAGCAGAGAACACTGCGCACCTCCCTCCTGCAGCCTGGGGATTTCCCACACCAGAAGCATCATCACCAGCCCTCCGTGGCTTTCTCTTTCTAGGAATTTGCTTAACTGCCTTTTGACCCCTGACAAGTTTCTCACATCCTCCCTCCACCCAAGGCCACCATTTCCACAGATCAATCCCAAGCTGCTTCGCAAAATGCCCTTGCGTCCTGAGGTGCCACCACCTCTTCCCACATTGATGCCCCATTATGGGAAGGGAGCTCGAGCAACCCTTCCCCCCCCCCCCCCCCCCCCCGCCACACAAGATTTGATTATTCCTCGTCATGCCTCCCTCAGTCATCTCTTCCCCCAGACGGAAGAGAGCCAGTTTATGTAATTGTTCCTTCTATGGAAACAGATTCGTACCTTTAATTATTCCTGCCACCCCTCCCTGCACTTTCCCGGCGTGTCTTTAAAAGGGTGCGGATGTGCCAGCAGGCAGACAGGCTCTGAAGGAGGAACAGTTTTGGTTAAGACACCCACTGCGCCCCAGGAGGGCGGCCATGGTCTCCCCTGACCCTACTCCTGCCCAGCTTTCAGCGGCAGAAGGGCCGCATCCAGTCCCTGGACCAAAGCCCTTGTTTGTCCCCAGGCAGGCAGCAGACCAAGCAGAACGTTTGTGAGGACAGGGAGAGCCAGTGCCAGCTCCCCACCCCCACCCCCCGGGGCCTCTAACACCCCCGGCATGAAAGGCCGATGAAAGGGAACAAAAAGTGTATGCAAGCCCAGGGCACCAGCATGGCGTGGGACGAGCAGCACGAGCCATGAACCCAGAAATGACTCCAAAACACCCCATTCAAACACCTCCTCAGTAAAGGGAAGCGTGCAGTGGTTACAAAAGCACCCTCTAATCACAACAAATGCCATATTAACAGCCGCAACCAGTCATATCACTGCTCAGCTTCACCCGTGAGCTGCAGCACCCACAGGACCAACTGCTTCCTCCTTGGTCTGGGGACAGGTCTGCCAGCACAATGCTGTCCCGAGAGGGATCATTGCTCTGCACCAACGTAGCACCTCAGCAGGAGCGCCCCAGGAGGGCGGCCATGGTCTACCCTGACCCTACTCCTGCCCAGCTTTCAGCGGCAGAAGGGCCGCATCCAGTCCCTGGACCAAAGCCCTTGTTTGTCCCCAGGCAGGCAGCAGACCAAGCAGAACGTTTGTGGGGACAGGGAGAGCCAGTGCCAGCTCCCCACCCCCACCCCCCGGGGCCTCTAACACCCCCGGCATGAAAGGCCGATGAAAGGGAACAAAAAGTGTATGCAAGCCCAGGGCACCAGCATGGCGTGGGACGAGCAGCACGAGCCATGAACCCAGAAATGACTCCAAAACACCCCATTCAAACACCTCCTCAGTAAAGGGAAGCGTGCAA
>NW_009649457.1:637602-639130 GCF_000708025.1 Charadrius vociferus | reverse complement strand
TCCCAACCCGGCTGCTGGAGTTGGGAAAGGAACGGGCAGTCCGGCCCCGATCCGGGTGGAGAAATGACCCTCCCTGCGCCCCGGGGTGCGGGGACGTGTCCTGACCTGTCCCAGCACCCTTCACCGCCCCCCCCCCCCCCCCCCCGCCACACAAGATTTGATTATTCCTCGTCATGCCTCCCTCAGTCATCTCTTCCCCCAGACGGAAGAGAGCCAGTTTATGTAATTGTTCCTTCTATGGAAACAGATTCGTACCTTTAATTATTCCTGCCACCCCTCCCTGCACTTTCCCGGCGTGTCTTTAAAAGGGTGCGGATGTGCCAGCAGGCAGACAGGCTCTGAAGGAGGAACAGTTTTGGTTAAGACACCCACTGCGCCCCAGGAGGGCGGCCATGGTCTCCCCTGACCCTACTCCTGCCCAGCTTTCAGCGGCAGAAGGGCCGCATCCAGTCCCTGGACCAAAGCCCTTGTTTGTCCCCAGGCAGGCAGCAGACCAAGCAGAACGTTTGTGAGGACAGGGAGAGCCAGTGCCAGCTCCCCACCCCCACCCCCCGGGGCCTCTAACACCCCCGGCATGAAAGGCCGATGAAAGGGAACAAAAAGTGTATGCAAGCCCAGGGCACCAGCATGGCGTGGGACGAGCAGCACGAGCCATGAACCCAGAAATGACTCCAAAACACCCCATTCAAACACCTCCTCAGTAAAGGGAAGCGTGCAGTGGTTACAAAAGCACCCTCTAATCACAACAAATGCCATATTAACAGCCGCAACCAGTCATATCACTGCTCAGCTTCACCCGTGAGCTGCAGCACCCACAGGACCAACTGCTTCCTCCTTGGTCTGGGGACAGGTCTGCCAGCACAATGCTGTCCCGAGAGGGATCATTGCTCTGCACCAACGTAGCACCTCAGCAGGAGCCAAGAGGTGGGATTGTTTCTTGAGATGGGCAGGTTTCTTAAGACAAAATCCAGGTCACTGGGTCCAGACATCCTCTGACAAGGAGCCACCTCACTCCAGATCTAACACCAGCTGGGATGCTGGAAAGATCAAGGTGAAGACTCCCACTGTGAAGGCCCAAACACCCTGCCCCCTTGGAAGGGGACTCATGATGGGGCTTGGCAGAGGGGCAGTGCTGTGTCTGTTTAGTTCAGCAAAGAAGCTTCCCTGCTAGCTGGCCACAGCTGGGATGCACCGAGGCAAGCAGATCAGAAGCTGTTTTAAACACAGCCTCTAAGCATCGCACAGGACCCAGGCTTTGAGGTCCAATAGCTTTTTCCTCATGAAAAAGCATACCCCAAGATGAGTCCTCACACCCTCACAGACCCAAGGTGCCTCAGCCAATCCCCGGAAAGGGAAGCCTCTGCTAAAGACAGACCGCGGGCCTCACTGCATCCAGTGCTTGATGCAGGTATGAGGAGCAGACCCGCACCCATCATCCCCATCAGATACCCAGAGACCACCCCACGCAGCAGCTCCAAGGGCTCGCTCTTCCTCCCATCCCAGCCAGCCCCACATGAAGCTGAGTGCC
>NW_009649457.1:629946-631865 GCF_000708025.1 Charadrius vociferus | reverse complement strand
TATTGGGCTGTGCGGGGTCGGGGTCGGAGCCGGGTGCTGTGGTCCTCGGGGTGGGGTGGGGACAACTGAATGTTTGCCACCTCCGTGTGTCTCGAGATGGGGTACGCCGGGGTTGTCTTCAGCGCTGCCTGGCTCGCTCTCGCTGCGGGAGGGTTGGCATCATCCAGACAGGGGCTGAATCCTGGTCCAGGTCCTGGTGTTGGTTGTGGGGAGCCCCTGCCCCGCACCAGAGACTGCTGTGGGGTAGGGAGGCGTTGGGGTGACCTTTGACAGGTCACCTCTCACCCCCCTCCTATCACTTGCCCGGGGTCTCCTGCAGCCCCCCCTCAGCCCAGCGGGGAGGGCAGATGGGAAGGTGGGCAGGGGACGGAGCATCCCCCGGTGCCTGCGTGGGCTGGGTGCCGGCGGTGGCTTTGCACGCAGGAGCTGGTACAGAAACGTGCTGGCATCTAGGAGCTGCCACGGGAGACGCTGTCAAATGCTCTTTACGCCCCCAGGGACCTTCTCCCACCTCTCCTGTGCACCCCCGGGGTGCCTCACGTGTCCGCGAGTGCCCCCATCTCCCCTCGCCACATCCTTCAGAGGTGCTTTGGGTGCCTTAGCCTTCCTCCCCACCTGCAGCAAAAGACCTGCTCCATGGCTGGGGCAAAAAAGAGCAGAAGTTGGTGGTTTGGATCGAGGTGGCCAATTTCCAAGCCCTCACAGCAGTTACCAAGCCTCAGAGGGGTTATTACCCGAGGCATGACCCAAGGCAAGCCTTGGATGGATGGGGCTTTGAGGGCTTTGACCAGCCTGGTCTAGTGGGAGGTGTCCCTGCCCATGGCAGGGGGGTTGGAGCTCAATGGTCTTTAAGGTCACTTGCAACTCTAACCATTCGATGATTCTACAATGCTTGGGATGGATGCCAGGGGTTCAGTGCAGCACTGTGGATGTGCACCCCGGGGTGCCCGAACACCCCCATCTGAGCTGCTGTGGTTGGGGAAGGGTTCCCTCTGTGACCTCCACTGGGAGCTTATGGATAGAGTAAGGGCCAGGGGGAACATGTGGTAACTTCTCTGGTGGTGAAGGGAAGGGTCAAGGCTCACACCCCGTGCAGAAATCCATCTGCTGGAGGGGCACGATGGGCTGGGTCTGCCCAGGAGCATTTGGAGCAAGGATGGGGTGAAACCTGGACCGTAGCAGGGAGCGGGACACGAGCATGAGGACTTGGCAAGAGAGCAGCGGGGCTGCTGGGGCAACACCTGGAGAAAAGGAGGGCCAGCAGCAAGCACCGAGCTGTGCTGTGTGAGGCAGGGGGGACCAGCCAGGCTCGGGGACTTCGGGATTTGGCTGTTGGATAACCACAGGTTGAGAAGCAGTAGGTAGGAGGCATCCTTGGAGGACCGTGGGGCTTGCTCAGCTTCTGCCCAGGGCTGCTGCCCTCCCGTCTCCTCCGCCTGCTCCCTGGCTCTCTGCGACTCCAGCCCTGTGACCGGGGCATGAATTAATCTCCCGTCCTTTTCCTTCCTTGGGTTACGGCCACCGGGTTTTCCATGCCTTAGTAAGGCATGGCCCCAGCCTCGGCCCCTGTGCGACGGAGGGAGTGAACCCTGGGTTTCTGGCTTACTGCAAGATGTAGCTGAAGGCTCTCGGGGAGTGCAAGTCAGGCTAGAAAAGCATGGTTGGGTTTTTTTTTTAAAAAAAAAAAAAATAAAAAAATCCCTCCCACCATCACAAGATGTTTCTGTCTAACGGCTTCGTTCTCTCCTCGCGAAATAGAAATTACGGCTCTGACACACCGGAGGCGCTTATCTCCAGCTGAATGCCAATTGCTTTCAGGAACAAAATGTTTGAAGTTCCTTTAAGGTGAAGGCAGCAGCATGGTCCCTGCTGCCGCTTTCAGCCTCAAAAACCTGCTGTCATCACCCTGACTCGGGTTG
>NW_009649457.1:624680-629449 GCF_000708025.1 Charadrius vociferus | reverse complement strand
CAACGCCGAGGAGAAGTTCAAGGAGATCGCGGAGGCTTACGACGTCCTGAGCGACCCCAAGAAACGAGCCGTTTACGACCAGTATGGGGAGGAAGGTAAGGGGGTGAGCGCTGCCCGCGTGGAGGCAGGGGCGTGGGGTCAAAATCGGTTTTAATAGGTGAGGGAGCATTTTCACACAGAGATGTCACCGGGGTTCATGCCTGCCCCCGAAACGGGGCTAATAGCCGCAAAACTGGGGAGGGCGAAGGCTCTGCTGATGCCAGAAATCGCCTCTCGACCTGCTCCCCTCCCGGGGCTGCTCCGCTTTTCCAACCCACCACCCTGCTTCCCGGGATGGCCGGGCTCTCCCTGCCCTCCGCCCCAAACCCCCGGCAGCGGCCTGAGATGATGGAAGTGGAAGGAGCTCACCTCCTGGGACATACCTGGGGTAATTTGTTAGCAACCCTTTAATTGACCTAAATATCCCAGCAGTGAAGTACTGCTTTTGCCCACGTTTCCCCCCCGCGTTTGGGCGCTGGTCCTGCTGTCCTCCCCAGTACGGGCCAACCTACAGGATTCAAAGCTTTTCCCAATTTAAGTAATAGGTCCTTGTTTTGAAACCAAGCGGCTGCTGTTGTCTGGTGGTTGGCACGAAGGAGGAGGAGGAGGAGAGCCGCTCCACCGCAGGCGGCCTTATTAGTCGAAGATGGAAGAGCACAACCCCATTCGAGGAGAGTGCCGAATAGCATCTGCATTAATCAGCCCAGGGCTTGGGTGCTTAAAAGAGCAGGAGGTCTGGCAGGAGCAGGCTGCGGGGGGGAAGAGGCAACCCCTCTCGTGGGGCCAGCGGGCAGGTGCGTTCCCTAACGAGCCACCGGCAGAATTAACCACTGGTGGGTTAATTCTCGACCCATTAGTTATGTCAGGGCTGTGATGGATGCACCAGGCACAGTGATTTGCCGCCTTGTAAAATGAGAAGTGGCCGTCTCAAGTGGGAAACCTGCCTTTCCCCAGAGGCACCCGAAATCGGACCCGGCTCGGGCTGGCGTCACGGGATTGAAGGTGAAACCTCCTGGCTGTACAGTCTGTTTGGGAATGGGGGCTCGCCGGGGATTTGGGAAATCACCCCCTTGTTGCAGAGGGACGGGGAGTGCTGGCAAAGCCGAACTCTGTCAGACCAGTCATGCTGCGTGCTCCCCCACACTTTTGTGTCCCATCGGATGCCTTTTTTTTGGAGCAGCATGTCTTAGGGATTGACATTTCAAGGGGCTCTCACACACTGCGGTGAGCAAAGTGAAGTGAAAGCCCCCCCAGCTCACTTCATCCACCAGAGGAGACCCCCCAGATTTGCCCACTCTGTGCTGGTCCCCCTTCTGTCTCTGCTGGGGGGGGGGCAGTGGGTTGTCAGGAGGGACCTGTCAGAAATAGCCCTTCACTGTGATTGACGTGCCCTGAAAATAGTCCTTGGCTTAACCCTTCCTGGCCCCTCCTGGTCAAAAATAACCTTGCAGAGCGTGTGTGTCCTCTCTTGGGGGGCCACATCGTGTGCCTCAGCTGCTCGGGACTCTGGGGGGATTGTAGTGACCGAAGGCTCAGCCCAGGACCTGGCAAGGATGTTTCCCATGGGAAGGGTTGCCAAAAGGTCTAACCCTTGAGCTTACCTGGCATTATGTAGAGTGTGTATACGGGGAAACGTGTGTCGACCTGGGGTTCTGCTGACCTCCACCTGCTCTGCCACCCAGAGTCATGTTCGCTCGCTGAGCTCAAAGCCTGTTCTCACCTGCAGGACATGATGCTCCTGGACCATCGGTGGAGCCCAAGAGATAGGGCTACGTGGGCAGAAGGGAGCCTGCCCGTAGTTAAAAATGGAGAAGGGCTGGTTGGGAAATGTTCAAAATGAAAAGGCCATGATCAGGTGGAGAGGACCAAAGAAGTACTTCAGCAGGGACAGCAGGGACAAAACCTGAATGGATTTTCAGCCTGCTGGCTCTAGGGGCAGGGCTGTGTGTTATGGGGTGCGGTGGTGCCTTCCTTGTCCACGCTCTCTGTAGGTGGCTGGGATGGAGGGGGTGACCTGTACTCCCAGGAGATGCTGGAAAGTCTGCCTGGAGCCAGTAGAGACCACACTCCTGCCTGGAAAGTGTGGTCCCAGCACAGCATCCACTGGTGGGGAGCGTTGATGTCTCATCTTCCCCCTTTTCTTCCAGGTCTCAAAACTGGAGGTGGCTCCTCAGGTGGCTCAGGGAACACTTTCCACTACACCTTCCACGGAGACCCCCATGCCACCTTCGCATCCTTCTTTGGAGGCTCCAACCCTTTTGACATCTTCTTTGCTAGCAGCCGCTCCCGGATGTTCAATGGCTTTGACCAGGAAGACATGGATATCGATGACGATGACGACCCTTTCAGTGCCTTCGGTCGGTTTGGCTTCAATGGCATTAACGGAGTTCACCGGCGGCACCAAGAGTCCCTGCACACACGGAGGAAGGTCCAAGACCCACCTGTCATCCATGAGCTCAAGGTGTCCCTGGAAGAGATCTACCACGGTTCCACCAAGAGGATGAAGATCACCCGCAGAAGGCTCAATGCTGATGGCCGGACCATGTGGACTGAGGACAAGATCCTAAACATTGTCATTAAACGGGGTTGGAAGGAGGGAACCAAAATCACGTTCCCCAAAGAAGGGGATGCCACCCCAGACAACATCCCTGCCGACATCGTCTTCATCCTCAAGGACAAGCCTCACTCGCACTTCAAGAGGGATGGGACGAATGTGGTCTACACGGCAAACATCAGTCTTAAAGAGGTGGGTATGGGTGGGAAATCCCACGGGGTGGGAGGTGGCACTGGGTCATGGTGCTTGGGGCCAAGACGGGAGTCAGTCCTTGTCCTGCGCCAATGAGGAAGGACCAGGTAGGTTGTGAGAGACACGAGCAAAGACCTCTGCAGAGGGGAGCTGCAGAGGCCAACTCGTGCTTAGTTTTGGAGGTGCTCCTCCTCCGTGCTGGGAGTAGGACACAGGTGCTGTGGTCCCTACTGAATGCGCCTTGCGTCTTGAGCCAATACAGGTGGTATTTACCCATTTTCTCCCTTCCCCATATGTCTTGTCCTTCTATTTTAGCATAGGGTATTCACATGTGGAAGAGAGCCCAGATCCTCCGTAGGAACGAGGGAAAACCCAAGTTGGCTGGCATGAGTCCGGTCCCTGCTTGTTCTCGTAGCTGAGCCTGCTGTGGCTTAGTTAGTGTCCAGGATAGCGCGGGGAGCCTCTATCCACCGACAGAGAGCAGGGTCACTCAGAGAAAGGTGGTACCTCTCACTCCCAGAGCAACGCTTTAGCCAAAACCAGCTCTTTTCCTTGGTTCCGGCTTCCCTAGATAAAGAACCAAACTAATGAAATATTCACGCAGTGAGCAAAACCCAACACATCCCGGCTGCCAACCCTGGAGGTCACGGCAGGGCTGGATGCATCAGAGCCAGCGAGCTGCGCGAAGGTGGGAGAGGAAGGGGAGATTACCCCAGGACAAGATGTGCCGTTCGCCGCTGCTGCTGTATAACTACCTTTTAATAAATCCCTGCTGGCAGCTGCACTTAACATTGACGTTTTTGGCAGATGCCATTTGCTGTTCCTTTCAGACTGTAGACGCTGTCTGTCTTCTTAATGAGCTGATTTTTTTCTTCTCCTTCTGAAGACAGATTTATGTTCCCAAATGCGTTTAACAGAAATCAGCTGAATGGGCCAGACCTGAGGTGGGGAAACGTGAGCTCGTTAGTGCACCAGCGAGTCGGGAGAGCGTTGCGATGGCTCTGCATCCCGGCTGGGGCTGCGACCGGCTGTACTGGGGACAAGGGGGGGCCACGTGTGTCGGGCAGGGCGGGGTGGTCCGGGAGCAAACTCAGCTCGAGTTAACCTGCGGAATCAGGAGCTGAATTTCCTTCGCGGTGCAAAGTGCAGAGGTTTATTCCTGCAGTGGCTGGCTTCCCTGGCCACTCCAGAAATACTCAGGAGAGGCCACCTTATTTATGGAGCCACGCGTGCCATATCTCAGATCTTTCCTTCTGTGCGGTCCCCTATCTGTAAGTTTAACCCCAAGCTGGCTATGCTGATGTCCCGGCAACGTTGGTCTGAGTTCGTGCGCTGCTCAGGCTGGAGGGACTCTTGCCTGGAGTTGCCCTTCGAGCAGCAAGTGGAGAAACCTGCTCCGGCCCCATGTGCTGTTGTACCCGGAGTGCTGGTGCTGGGCGCTCGTGAGCAAGGCGTGCGTGCTGGCATTTGGTCTGCACGATGCGGTCACAAAGTGGAAAATTGCTGGTCCGGGCAAATTCCTTGTCTCTCTGAGCTGGATAGTCTGGTCTCTGTCCTCCCCCGCTGCAAATTCAACATGCTGAGCATCCTGAGGGAGCTGCTGGCCTGGCTGCCATCGCCAGCGTGCTGCTTGACAGGGCAGGGAGACGCTTTGCTCCTTTTATCTTCCATGAGAAGAAGTACCTTAAGTACTCTGGAGCACAGGCAGATGCTGGGAGATCCCTGACTCCATGTGCCACCACCTCAGTATGTGACAGAGCGCCATCGTGTTGCAACCTCTCCATCACCTGAGCCTACGGCCGTAGACTCAGGCACTCTCCTTGCACGCTCCCTCCCTGTGAGTCTTCCCTTTTTTTAGCTTGAGCTTTAGTCTTTCCCGCTGCCGAGAGAGCGGCACGGCATGATGCCAGCAGGCAGAGCTGGCAGGCGGTGGGTGCTGTGACCAGACAGGTCGTGCTGGAGACCCCCTCACCGACACTCTGCT
>NW_009649457.1:623503-624470 GCF_000708025.1 Charadrius vociferus | reverse complement strand
AGGGCCCCCGTGGCCCCGCCGGCTGCCTCTCCTAGGAGGTAGATCTTCAGGCAGCGCTGCTGGCGGGGGCTTGCACCCACCCGGCTGCCGCACGCCTGCCCGCGGCGTTCGCCCGCTTTGCATCCTTTACCTGGCGTCACCTTCCTCGAAGCATCCTGGTTGAGACGTGGCCGGTGGCGATGTCCCCGTCCTCCCCCCCCGGCAGCTTTGCTGCGAGCGGAGGAGGACCCAACGCTGACCTAGATAAAGCTCTGCTCTCACGGCACAGCGCTCAGCTATCAAACCCCGGGTGATTTCATCCCTAGGGATAATCCGAGCCTCTTTCTAGGATGCAGGGCAGCTCTCACAGTTACTGGTGTTAATTCAGCAACCGGTTTCCCAAATGCCAGCAAAGTTGGACAAGAAGAATGAAAAACAGGGACATACGGTGGAGGAGCAATCGGCTCAGATTCTCGCATCTTGGCTCTAGGAAGGAAACATTAAGATCCCGTCTGCTTTCGCCGTTACCGCGTGCTCCTGCTCGCATCCCTCTGCTTGCCCCATCCACACCCTCCCATAGGGAACTCCTCCTTCCCATTTCATGGCTGGAGATGTCCTTTCCCTGGCACACATGGACCCATACAACCCTCCACGGTGCATGATGGTGGGCATTGGCCAGCAGGAGGGCTCTGGCATCCTTGGGCGAGCACAGGGCAAAAGATGGAGACCCAGCCAAGCACCGGCTGCTTACACGGAGCTGGTGAGGAGCATCCTGCAGCCAGAAAAGCTCATCCCTGGAGGAGAACCTTCCCAGGAGCAGACCCCATGCAGAGGAGCTGTGCAAGGAGATGGCTACGTCTCTCCTGTTCTCTGCTCACCAAAGCCCACCAGCTGGCTCTGGCATGGGTCCCTCTGCAATTGCCCTGGTGCAAAGCCCTGGCTCAGCCGCAGAAGCCACAGCAGCCGGCCCTTAACCCGTGGCCACACG
>NW_009649457.1:619473-620834 GCF_000708025.1 Charadrius vociferus | reverse complement strand
TGGCCCCTTTCTTTTTTTTTTTTCTTTTTGGCGGGGGTTGGGGGGGGAGGAGGATGGTTCAGCCACACGAACATCAAGCCGACCGCAGAGCAGGAGAGCGTGGGGGGTTTGTAGCACAAGTCTGGGTGCAAAAGCAGAGCCAAGCGTGAGCAGAGCTGTGGGTTTCACTAGCGTTTGAGTTCAACCTTAGGGTTTTTAATAAGAAGAGAAAGGCACATGTATATATTTTTCTACAGGGACAATTCATTCAGGAGGTATTTCTGGGTGTCAGGGTGGAGCTGGGAGGTGCATGAGGCAGTCTGCTTGGTGGCTTTGTTTTCAAATGCTGTATTTTTTTAAAACCTTTGGATTTCCATCAGGAGAATTTTTATATTTCTTATCTTTCTCGGCCCACTCTGCCTCGTGCCAGTATTTCTTTTCCCGGGAAAGAGCTCCTACGGAGTGGGAAGCGTGTTCAACCGACCTGGATTTGTACCGCTTCTCTTCCACCGCAGCACTACCGAGAAAACCCCAGCCAAAATGTACCCCCCGCCCCAAGAATACTTTTTTTTTTTTTAAAGAGAAATCACTAACTTGAAACAGGGGATATTTTGGGGCAGGGGGGCAAGCACGGGGCATCCATCAGGGCTGGGTGTACAGCTGTACAGTGTATTATACAGGGTGAGGAGAGCCGTTGGGCGCTGCTTAATTAATTGCCCGGTTTTGCCGGCGAGGGGATGCTGACGGTTCCTTCTACTGGTCCCTGTGGACTTCAATGTAGAGCAAAATCTGGTGGACACCGCAAGCGAGAAGACAGGCCAGCACACAGATGCAAGCTGCTTTGTTTTTCTCGGTTTCAGTAAGATCTGAATGTTTTATAGTGCTTTTTTTTTGTAATTTTTTTCTTTTTTTTTTTTTTTTTTTTAATGTCAGTATTGAGAGAAAAAAAAAAAGAAATAAAGTATTTTAAAAAATATAGTTGCTTGGGGTGTGTTGTGATGGGAGTTTCTGGGCTGTGCTCATGCAATCATCGGGGATGGGGGCGCTCTGTGCGGGGGTCATCCCCATCACTGGGCTGATCCTCAGGGGAAGAGGGACAAATACGTGACCTGCTGGGTCATGGAGAATGGCTACTCACCTCATAAAAGGGCATTAGCTGTGCTGACCACGTTGCCAGGAGTCGGGATCAGAACCCATCAGGGCTGAACATCCCCTCGAGGCTCCCAGGACGTGGCTGACACGGGTGGTGGGGTGGTGAAGCTGGGGATGGGGTGGCGAAGGGGGGTCCTTGCTGGTTGCCTGGGCGGGGGGCTGGGGAGACCTCTTCTCGGAGGGGTCCTGGGGCAGGGCGAGAGGCAGCAGCCCTGGGGACACCCAGGGCA
>NW_009649457.1:602595-618518 GCF_000708025.1 Charadrius vociferus | reverse complement strand
CCAGACCCGGGTGCCACCCGCTCCCCTGGGGCTCAGCCGACCTCCCCGGCTGCTGCAGGTGCCGATTTTGCAGACACCCTCAGCCCCTCGGAATAGGGGCAGCTGCTGTCAGGATTCCCATGGGTGCTGTCCCCACCAGCAGCCATGTCCCACAGATGGCAAGGAAAAAAGACAAGGTTTTGCAGCCCTCCTCCTGGATTTAATTAGCGTTTGCAATTAGCAGAGGCAGCAGGGAAGACTCAGGCTGCCAGGAGCTGGGACACGCACCCCACCATCCCACGCCTGGCTTGCCCCAGCCTTCACAGCAGACAGATGCCAGGATGGATCTTCTCCCAGCGCTTGGCCAGACGGTAATGGTCCCAAACTGGCAAGGAGGGAGAAACCCACCCCTTGCTGGAGCCGTGGAAGGTTTTGGGGAGAGTCCTGGAGAGCCTCTGGAGTGGGTGCAGAGCAGCCCTTTCCCCCTTCCCCAGGAGGCTGAAAGCGGCTGGTTCCTCACCCCGGCCGGAGCTGCCTCTCTTGGGTTTACACCGGGAAAGCCAAACCACTATCTGTGTCCCTGCAGAGCTTCCAGGTACCAGTTAACCCAAAAACAGGGCAAGTGAGGGGCAGGAGAAGCACCATCCCTCCCCTCCTCAACATCCCTGCCAGGGGAGGTGATGGCCACCAACGGCCTTCATCCTGGCAGGAGCCAACAGCAGCGTCTTCTCTAACAGAGGTGGCACGAGGACAAGGTAGGAGCACAGCACACTTAAGTAGGGCAGAGCACCGGAGCTGCCCACCCTCCCCAGGGCCCTTCGTGGCCTCCTACCCCAGCAGGAGGTTGTGCTATTTAAACGCAGCGTTCCCAATTTCATTGTTTCTCCCCGCTGCTGCACACAAGCCCCCTCTCATGGATAGTCCCGTCCTTCTGCCATTTTGAGACTCCCGTCTCCCATTAAATCTAGCTGGTTTGATGGAGACCTCCAGGATCTGCCAGGCTTTGAGGCAGAAACTCGCACTGCCGCGGCTCCACACAACTCCTGCCGGTGGGAGGTTGTCTTCTCCAGCATGGCTTAGCCCCAAAAGCCTGGCCCACCCTTCTCCCACACAACCTGCATTTAACCCTCCTTGCAGAAACCTTCAGTTCCCGCACCCCTGAAAGCCCCCTCGTGTCTGGAAAAGTGCTTGGAGCCAAAGCAGGAGGAGGTCTGGCAGCTTATGGTCAGCATCCGAGAAGCAACACCAGAGCCCTGCTGCCGGTCTCTCTCGCTCGGTGCCTCCTGCCAAGCCAGGGCAGGGGAGAGACACTGCCAAACGAATTTCTTGTGTTAACACGAGCTCAGAGGTGTTAAGAACGAGGAGCGACCCTGTACACAGCAGGGAAGCGCACGTAGAGCTGGACTCCACCAGAGCGAGGTGTGCTCAGACAACACCCGAGACACGGGTTTACAGACCACACCAGCACCACACAAAGGAACTGCCGGGGCCTGGCTAGAGTTTTGTGGGGGTTTTATATTTTTTTTTATTATTTTTGTGGGTTTTGGTTTTTTTTTTTGTTTGTTTTTTTTTTTTTTAATACAGGCTGGCGTTGTACCCTTTGCTAAAGCTGCTGATTCTGCCACATAAACTAGAACAGAAATTTCTCAGAAATTAAGTCAGTTCCCCTCCTTGTTAATTCACTGTCTGCCTCCCAACTGAACACCGGTCTGGATTGGTGTTTGCAGAAAACATTCCCTGTACAAAGTCTGACGTGCAGCTACACTGTTCTGACTGAGGAATGAAGAAGCCGAGAGTCCACTGAACATTGGATTTTTCCCTGTACAACGTGGCCTGATTTGGAGTTTGGTCCACCGAGGACAGCGAGTTAACCGTAGAGATCATCGTCATTGTCTTCGCTGTACACGTTGCCCCCGCTGCCGCCTCCTGTGCCTTGGCTGGGACCGGCGCCGCCCTGGTTACCCGACGGGAACCTGTGTGCAGCAGTGAAGAAGGGGAGAGATGAGACGCTGTTCCAAAAGCCTCCTTGCAGCTCAGCACCATGCCCTCCCCTCCATGCCAACACCCCGGTGCCACGCAGGACAGGCAGGAGAAATGGGATGAAGCCTTACAGCAGGTCACGCAAAAGGCTCACACGGCTGCTCGATGTCGCTTGTGTGTCAGGAAAAAAGCGGCAATGGACTTCAGGAGCACTAACAGAGCAGCTACAACCAACCTGCTGCACAGCCTACACCTGCCATGTCATCTACTGGCTGCTGTGCATGCTGGGGAGAATGGGAAACCACAGCGGAAGAGGGGTTTGTTACCCAAAATCCAGCAGAAAGCTGCCTTGATGCTCTGCTCTGGGGCCAGCTGAGCCACGCTGCCCTCCCCCAACTCCTCCACAGTTACCTGAAGCTGCCGAAGCCACGGCTCTGCTGTAGAGTCTGTGCAAACATCTCGTATTTCCTGATGTCGTTGTCACTGACGGAGCGGCGAGCAAAGCGCATGGCCTCCTCAAAGTGGTCCCTGCGTATTTCGGGAACCGGGTCGTCCTCCTCCACTTCCTGCAGTGGGACAGAGGGCCCAGGTGAGCTGCGTGCCCGAGCTCCACCACCCATGGCCTTCCTCCCGGCCAGGATGCTCCAACACCTGCCAAGGCAGGGGCTGGAGAGCAATGCTGAGCAATGCTGACCGTGATGCACCCCAGGAGGCCCTGAACCTTCCACAAGATGAAAACAAAGTGCTCCAGCTCCATGGTCTGTGCAAGAGCCCACTCGTCCCCATCCAAGGATTACAGAGAGGAACACATCACGCCTCACCCACCTGAGCAGGGAAAGCTCAGAGTGCCCCACTCACCATAGCAGAAGGGTTGGTCTGCCTCTCGCGTTCTCGCCTGATCTCACTCTCGATGGACTCACGGATGGCCAGTTTGCAGGCACGCTGGCAAATTTCTGTCAGGTCAGCCCCCGAAAAGCCATTGGTCATCTTAGCTAGGAAATCCAGGTCAACGTCCTAGTGAAAAAAACAAGAGAGAGGCCTCTCCGTAACACCTTACCGCCTCAGGTGACAGAGAGATGTCTCCAGATCCCATGGTACCAAGGTGCTGCCTTTACTTTGCCCAATTTTGAAAAGATGCACTCTTAAGGTTCTTGTTTCTGGGAAAAGTTAACCAGACACAAAGGCAGGCCACATCCCCCACACACCCAGCAAGATGCTGTGAAGTAGCTGTAAATGCCTCTGCACTTGTGGATTGAGGATACCATTTGCTCACGTCTCAGCGTTAGGAGTCAAAATAAAACTGTCAGACTGGACATGGAGACGGGACACAAGCAGACCAAGAAAACCTCCTTGGCCTCAACTGAGGGGGCAGTACTGCAGCCTCCTTTGAAGCTTTGCTTCCCAACAGCACCTAAAAAGTTAAGCTTGGCACAAAAAAAGCTTGAGCTCTCACTTGACATTTGCTTTTCTCCGATTAACTTGCATTATTGCCTGCCCCCTAGGCAAAGGACATAGCTCTTGCCTATGACAGAGTTCAGCCACAATTAACTGCAATGCTTCCGCTTCAATTTCCCTTTCCCACCCCCGTGTTCTACATTCACTTTTCTTTCTGAGTACAAGAATCTTTTCCATCTTGCCATAACAGGCTTTCCAGTTCCCACACCGTGGGCAGAACTCCACCATGTGACAAAGACCCGCTGCGCTCACACACCAACACCGAGCTTCGTTGACACCTAGTCTCAGAGCTCAAGCCTCCCCCTACCTCTTCACTTCCATCCTTCAAGGACTGAAGGTTTCCCAGCTCCATACTGCATGAGGCAGCCACCAGCTCTCTGCTGTTTCCAGCTTGTGAGGAGCACATGTGGCACACAGCAAACCCAAGTCAGACAGAGTCAGGGTGCAGATCCTACCTTGGCAACTGGTGATTTCCTCAGGTTGGCCTTAAGAATAGCAACCCGGGACTTCTCGTCAGGCAGGGGGATGTAGATGAGTTGATCCAGGCGGCCGGGGCGCAAGATGGCTGGGTCGATGATGTCTGGCCTGTTGGTGGCACCGATGATGAAGACGTTCTTCTTGGTGGACATGCCGTCCATCTCTGTCAGGATCTGGTTGATGACGCGGTCTGCAGCACCACCACCATCGCCAATATTCCCGCCTCGAGCCTTTGCAATGGAGTCCAGCTCATCAAAGAAGAGCACACAAGGAGCTGCTTGGCGGGCCTGCAAAAAGCAAATGGGAACAATTACTCCATGTTAATACCACCCGGTGAGGAGCACGCTGATTTCACACGAAGCCTGCCCTGCCACTAAAGCAGCTCAGAGGAGTACCAGACCACTGCTGCTGCAAGAGAGCTTGGAGGAGCTGTTGCAGAACAGTCTCCCACCACACAAGCCCTCAATTAAATTCTCCTGAACAACAAGCTGAATTTCCCCAAAGCTGGAGCACTGTGAACGAGGCAGAGGGGTGGTAACTCCCATGCCTAGAGGGAAAGCTGGATCCAATTTGCCTGGACTAGAACTCTCCCTGCAAGACCTGGGGATGTTAGTTGGTTATTTAGGCACTCAAGTATCAGTAGGCGAGACATATCCATTGGAAGGGGGAAATCCAATCGTTGTCTTCAGATACCTAAGGGGTATTTATAGGGGAAAGGGAGCCAGATCCTTCTTTGAGGTGTGCCGTGAAAGGATGATAGACCACAGGCATAAATGGCTGCAAAGAAAATTCCAGTTAGAAACAAGGAAAAATAATTCTTCACAGTGAGAGAGCTCAACCACCAGCACACAGGCCCAGAGAGGACAGCGATTTTCCAACCCTTAGCATATGTTCAGAACATAAGGCACTGAACAACCTGATCCAACGTCCAAGTTATCTCCCGGCTCTGGACAAACAGCTGGACTAGATGGCCTCTGAGGTTCCTTTCCAACCCGAATTTTTCTCTCTCACCGTTTTTCCAACTTTGTTCTGTCAACACCTTCCCTGACCACAGCAGTGAGAATGACCAGGATAATCCATGCAGATACCTTCTGGGACAGGAGGCAACACTATCTACAGGGCAACTGGGCAGTAGCAGTGAGCTCCCTTCTAATCCATGTATACTGCAGGACAAGAACCCACAGGATATTTTGAAAATCTGTTGATGGTGACGGCTAACGAGGTGTGAAGGTAAGTTTTCAGGGATGTGGAGGATACCTATGCTATCCTAATCCTAGCCTCACTGCTATGGCACTGGGGCATTTATCATCCCGTAACAACAGATACAAACTGCAGCCTGAGAAAACAGTTTGAATAGTTATGTTGCCAAAGAGGATAAATTTCCTAACATCATGAAAGCAGCTTTTGCTCTCAGTGCAAGTGGGGAAAGCACAAAAGACACAAAGAAGAACCAGGCCAAGAAGACAGACACAGTGGAGACAAAGTTCTGGTGGTACCTCAGCACAAACATAGCACAGGGAGTAGAAACACTTACCTTGTCAAAGATCTCGCGCACGTTGGCTTCAGACTCGCCAAACCACATGGTGAGCAATTCCGGCCCTTTGATGGAAATGAAGTTTGCCTGGCATTCATTTGCAATGGCTTTGGCCAGCAGTGTCTTACCACAACCGGGTGGCCCATAGAACAGAACCCCTTTCGATGGGGTCATGCCAAATTTGAGGAACTTGTCTGGGTGCTCCACAGGATACTGAAGGAGAACAAAACAAATGAACAAAAACCTCTCGTGATGAGGCAGAACAGGCCTCCACCTTAGAATCACAGAGTGCTTTGGGTGGGTAGGGACCTTCAAAAATATGTAGTCCAAGCCCTCTGCCATGGGCAGGGACATCTTTCTCTAGGTCAGTTTTGTTTCTCCTGCAACCAGAAACACTACCTGAGATTTCTGTGGGTTAAACACAAGATCCTTCCTGCTTGGTGCCATGGGAGTTTTTAAATGGACACAGTTTTGAAAAGCACCACAGCTAAATTGGAAAGCTGCCTTAAACAACCTCTAAGGACTAAGTACCAGTTCAGGTAGTTTTCCAGCACGCTTAACCCCAACTTCACTCTGCCCTACAGGAGCAAAACCGAACAGCTCATTATCTAACCGATTTGTTATGCTCTCCAGAGACAGGCAAGGTGTCTGATGTGAGGATTTATCCTCAGCAATGAGGTCAGAGATAGGTGATGACTTTAACATCAGAGAATTAGATTGAAAATTAGATTCTTTTATTTGCAGACAGGATATTTGTACAGTGCCAACTGAAACGAGGAACGCATCAAACCTAAACCATCCCAATGCAGCCAGCAGGAGTTTTCACAAACCATTCATGTCCCAGTCCTTCCCTTTGTAGAAGGCTTCGCTATTCCTTCTCACCTGTCCCTGTGCTAATGCTGATGGGAAGCCCTTCAGAGGCTCTCTGTATGAGAATCTTCATCCACTTTCTGGCATATAAAGCCACTACATAAGAGGATTCTCAGCAGTGGTCCCACTGCTGGTCTCCATGTAAGAGAAGCAGATCTGCTGCTGTTTCTGCAAGTAGCACAACACCCACCCACTGCAGACTCAGCTAAAGAAAGCCTGATGCTGCTTCCCAGCACCTTCCTTTCCAAGTTCACTCAGGTGGAACAGCATGGTATCTTTAGTCTATTGCAAGCAGGTCCCACAAAAACCTCTGCATTTACTCTGTTCACAGCCCAAACGGGAATCTGAAGGTGCTCTGGATTTTATTATTATAATTATTTTTCAAGCTGACTAGGCAAAAATCTGCTGGAAACCCTTACCTGTACAAGCTCCTGGAGTTCTCTCTTTACATCTTCTAGACCACCAATATCTTCCCAGGTAACTTGTGGCACCTCCACCACAGTCTCCCGAAGAGCAGAAGGGTTGCTCTGGCTCAGAGCCCACTATCATTAGAAGAAATGGTATTATATGAATTCTGACACATTATGTTCACTTGCTTCAGATGAGCAATTAGACACTACACTCAAAAGAAAGAGGGGCACTCCTGCATTACCCTGAAGTCATCCATGGTCACAGCCAGCGAGTTCATCACTTCAGCATCGATGGTTTCATCCTCTAGGTCTATGAGATCCATCTTCTTTCTTATAGCCTGAAGAGCAGCTTCTGAGCAAAGAGCAGCCAAGTCAGCACCAACATGGCCATGGGTCTCGTTTGCCACCTGAAAGCAGAGCACTGACTATGACTCACAGGGATACAACCAAGCGCTCTGCCAAGGGCAATGCATGCTTTGGTCACTCACTAGGAAGGGCAACAAAGCTCTGGAGGACAGGAACATCAGTGCCTTGCTGGGGATTCAAGACAAGTGCTACCCAATATTTAACAGGCAAAGACACCACTGTTCCACCTCCTACTTGAGATCAAAGCTGCAATAGGAATTCAGATGGTGTGCAGAACAATAACCCTGAGTACTGCAGTTCTTCATTCAGGACAGAGATTACAGGAAACATCCAAGTTACACATGGTGTCCGGTGTCACCACAAGGTTCACCCAGCTCTGTGTGAGCTGTTTCAGGCACACTTTACCTTTAAAGAGAATGCCACAAAAGACAGACACAGGACACTGGCAAGGCACTTACAGACTGGACTGATACACATTTGTTTCACTTAGCCATGCCATTCTCAACTAGGGAGTGAGGATTTATGGTCATTGGTAAACTAGTCAGAAGGAAGCCCAGAGATCACACATTCACCCTGTTTCATGCTGTCCTAAATGAGCAATTACATCTATGCGACCAAGCCTTAACAACTCTTGTACTACAAAATAGAGCATTAGGAACGCCTGGTCTGCAGAGACAAGCTTTCCTCACAGTGTGCTACTCACCTGTTCCAGATCCACATCATCAGCCAGTTTCATATTTTTTGTATGGATCTGCAGGATCTCCAGTCGCCCGGTGGCATCTGGGATACCAATATCTACCTCTCTGTCAAAACGACCTGGGGAGTAGAAAACATATGTTAAGCTGCTGATTCCATGAACTAGAGGAGCTGTAGTTGCTGTCTTCCTCTGACTGAACAACACAATGACAAGCCACAAACTCATACAATTTCAGAAAATGCCAGAGCTTTGGGTCTCTCTGCAGCATCTATCAGCACACTAGAAGAGTCACATCAGAGAAGGAATAAAGGCCTAAGCCATTTAGGGAAAGTGAAACCACTGTATTAACTAGAGTTCAAGATTATATGATGCAGAAGACTGCTGGTTTAGTAACTTTTTCTGAGCCTCATTTTTAGGAAAATATGCTTCCCTGAACCAACATACCATGAGACATTTTTGTTTATTTCTACCTTTATGTCCTCATCAGAGCGGTCTGCAAATATTGAGAGATTTAACGTTTCACAACTTTCATAGCAGTACCCAAGTGGCAAAAACCATAAATTGAGAAATTTTTGTTTATTTCTATCTTTATGTCCTCATCACAGGGGTCTGAAAATATTGAGGGATTTAATTTTTCACAACTTTAATAGCAGTACCCAAGTGGTGAAAAACATGAATTGCCACAATATCTGGAGAGGCAGGAAACCTAGGTGTTGCTGCAATATTAATTAAAGAACATAAACCTATCATTAAAGATCATATTAAAGATCATAAACCTATCATCAAGAACACAAACCTATCATGAGGAAAGGCTGAGGGACTTGGGTCTCTTTAGTCTAGAGAAAAGAAGATTGAGGGGGGATCTTATTAATACTTACAAATACTTAAAGGGAGGGTGCCAGGGGGATAGGAGCAGTCTTTCTTCAGTGGTGCTCAGTGATAGGACGAGGGGTAATGGGCATAAACTTGAACATAGGAAGTTCCATCTTAACATGAGAAGGAACTTCTTTACCTTGCGGGTAGTGGAGCACTGGCACAGGCTGCCCAGAGATGTTGTGGAGTCTCCCACTCTGGAGACATTCAAAACTCGCCTGGATGCCGTCCTGTGCAACCTGCTGTAGGTGACCCTGCTCTGGTGGGGGGGTTGGACTAGATGATCTCCAGAGGTCCCTTCCAACCCTGACCATTCTGTGATTCTGTGATTTGTCTCTAGCCATAGCCGTACCTTCAGATGCCTCACTACATGTTTAAGAGGCTGTTTTCCCCTGCACACTTGACTGGTTTGCTATTACAGACCTTACCAACTGCTCACAGACCAGACTTTCAGTCACTCTGCAAAGTTTCAAAAACCTGAATCTCAGATACTACCGAACTTCTCATCAATAAAAGAGAGAGAAATGAGAAAATTCAGAGCCTTCTGCAACCTAAGGCATGAACGTCCCTCTAAGCTTTTACTCCTGCAGTGTGTCCTGAAATAGCTTCACCTAATAGAGGCTAGCACACTTTTCCACTTCAAAGCGTTTTTTTATTTCTACAAGTTCTAACCTAATATGGCACAGAAAATTATACTGAAGGCTGGAAACCTAGAAATGAATTTCAAACAAGCAGCTGGAGACAAGTCAATAGTTTATGTAACACATAGAAGATGTTTAGTATTAATTTCTGCTCAATCCTTCCAATCCTGTAACAAAGTATGTGACACACAAGAAAGAGACTGCAGTCGTGGTTACCAAATCGCCTGAGTGCTGGGTCAATGCTGTTAGGTCTGTTGGTAGCTGCCATAACGATCACGTGTGCTCTCTGTTTCAGTCCATCCATAAGAGTCAACAGCTGAGACACTATGCGACGTTCCACCTCTCCATGTGTCTATGGAGAGAGAAAGCAGTGGTTAGGCCAAAAGCTCTACAACACAGCATGGGAGCTAGTACTGCACCAAAGCAGACAGATACACCAGCCGCTAGCTGTTAAGAAACATCATGAGCTATATCTGAGTCTTCCCATGCCCAACTAAAATCAGTCGTTACGTTAAATGCTGCTTTACCCTGTTGTCAAAGGCAGAGATTCACGCCAGCTGATACCAAAAAGGACATGTTTCTTTACCTTCTACAGGCTTTCTTTACCTTCTCTCTCTTAGGAGCAATGGCATCCAGTTCATCAATGAAGATGATGGCAGGAGCGTTCTTCTCTGCTTCTTCAAAGGCTTTCCTCAGGTTGCTCTCAGACTCCCCAGCCAGCTTGCTCATGATCTCAGGACCTGAAAAATAGCAGCACTGTGGCACCCAGAAGAGAGGCAGCTAGCCCCAAGGCATGCAGCTGCATTTTTTTTTTTAGTACGACATTCACATGGGAGAATCTATATTCCAAGCCAAAGCAAATACTATCAACCAAGTTTACTAAAATCGCAGCTGAACAGGCAAGAACAGCATGAGGAATTACTTTCTATCATTATTCTGGTGTTTTTAGTTTACTCTAACAGAATGCAGCACTAGATAATGAGCTACCTTTAGCTGCCTCTTTCCTTACCCTATTTCACACTTGGTGAGCTTCTCTGTAATGTGCCACCACACACAGTTAATGCCAGTCCTAGCTTGCAAGAGAAGCAATCAAATTATATGGTGATGAATTATCAGGGTAGGGAAGGAAAAAGCTGTAAGATACTGAAGCTGCCTTGCACTTACATTACACAGGTATACATTTACCTCTGTAAGATCTTATAAATGATTTTAAAAAACCCCAACAAAACAAAATCAAAAAAAGCAAACATCCAAATCCCACCTCCTCTCAAAGAATAAATAAAAAAATAGAAAAATATGTAAGCACATCCATCCCAGAAGGAAGGACAGCATTCCCCTGAGGTCTCCTACCATTGCTGAACACTAGTGCAGACTTAGAGATGTATTCTGTTTTTACAGATTTTTCCATCATGCTGATGAGAGTGGTCATGAAAAGTATGCTTCTAAAAGATCCAAGAAAAGAAACCTGAACCCCACGAGTGCAAAGCTGCTAGCTGACTGAAGCACGCCAGCTGCAGAGCCACTGGTGTGAGCAAGTACTAAGAGTGTTTCACTACAGGTAACTCACCAGTTCATACCAGCTCTGTCTACAACACTGCCAGCAGCTCCAGGCTTGAGACCAGCAGACAGAGAATGCATCACTAACTGACAATGTTATTTTTATTATGCAATAGAAGTACAAGTGTTTAAAGAAACGGCTGGCTCATTAGCATTCAGTGACAAATTCCACACACTTAGGATGTCTATGACAAGGCCGACATATGGTTAAAACCAGCCCATTTACATCTGATGTCTTGAGATACAAAGCAAGTCACTTCCCTACCACTGGTCACTGCTATCCTGTGCTGTACACTCCTTTGTTATCACCTTTATGGATCTATGTGATTATAACCAAAAAAGCAAAGCAGCACTCCTTCGGTACAAATGTTCAGTTACTCCAGCACTGGCTGGAGTTGGACTTGATGATCTTAAAGGTCTTTTCCAGCCATAACAATTCTATGATTATATGGCTGTAAAATGGAACAGAAAAGCAGGGAGGAAAATTTAGAATTTGGTTCTTACTGGACACAAACCCATAACCACCTCAACTGCTACAGGTGAGAGTTATCAGTAGGAGGTTCTGCCACTTGAGGCCAAGTCCCAAGATACTCATTATAGCTTTCAGGAAAGTTCCTCCCACTTAATGTTACGTGAAATAAAACAGGTCTTGTGTTTTACTTGAGGGGAAAGAGAAATCCACAGCAGACCAGTTGCTTTTCTGAATGGAACATGGTCGCAGCAACAGAAACAAGTGTCTTGCACCCATATACTTAGGATAATCTCAGCACTTCACTCCCAGCTCTGCCCTCACCAACATAAATGAACACCCAGACAGACAAACTCCAAGTTCCTGCATCGCAGAGCTGTCTCCCAAGCACACTGCTACAACACAATCAAGCTTAAGGGAAGTGCAACTACAGATGCTTCCACTCAAATAGCCTCCAAATGTCCCCAGAGACACACTTGAAAGAGGTAAGGAAGGATGTCAGGGAGATAACGTGGGTCTACAAGTCCTGCTAACACCACTCATTACCATAAGATGGATGAATGGATGGATGAATGAGCACACGGTAGATCTGGGACCAAAGCAGACACAAAACTTACCGTTAATCAGGAAGAAGAAAGCCCCTGTTTCGTTGGCCACTGCTCGGGCAATCAGTGTTTTACCAGTGCCAGGAGGACCGTACAGCAGGATCCCACGTGGAGGCTGAGCACAAAGGCAAGGGACTTAGGTGGTGAGCTAGTATCTGAATGCCTAAGTAGCTTCACAGTGAAATTATAAGCATTTGACAAACCCAGTCCGAAATTGTTATGCAAACTCACACAACAGCTGCCATCTCAGCATTGCTATCAACACCCTTACTACTTCGCATGACACACAAACAAAACCTTGCCAGTAACTGACAGCACTGATTCAAAGCATCACTCCACTTTACAAGTTGCCAGTACTTTAATCTGTGTCCAGAACACGTAAGGAAACACTTTTCTAACACCAGTATTAAAGAAACCCCCCAAAATTACTAATTGCCCCCACCAATTCCTCATAAACCTCTGAGATCAAGAGTCATCTGCAAGGGCAAGCCCACTCATCCGCCTGGTGCACACAGGGACTTACCTTCACCCCTATGGCCTTGAAGAGCGCAGGGTGTCGGAGTGGAAGTTCCACCATCTCTTTGATTTGAGCCAGCTGCTTCCGGCAGCCACCAATGTCATCATAGCCCACTTCATTCAGTGACTCCTCTTCATCCTATCCGGAAGGAAATATATTAAACATGCAAGTGAAAACAATAGTTCAACAACCTCTCGCAGTCTACAGGAGCCAGGCATCCAGGTTTTTACTCACAGACATTTCTTTGCTGTCTTGAGAGTCTCACTTTCAAGTCTTCCTGGTGTCTTCTACAATTATTTTTTATCTCTGTCTTCCCAGACATACAAAGGGAATTGCATGCACAAACCTAGACCTCACTGAAGCCCACCCCCTTGAACGACAGCCTCTGCTGCCTGGTTCCCTACAGACTCTAGCACAAAACAAGCTCTGTGACCCTCTGATGTGGCTAACAAAGACAGCAATAGACAAAAAAGCTCAGTATAAAATATACTTATGTGTTAAACTTTAAGTGATATCTCTAACAACTTGACATACTCTAGCTATCATACAGTTCTCAGACATAGTGTTTCTTTATCTTTAGGATTGACTCAAATTAAGACAGAAGGATAAGATCCAGACACACAGATAAGATCAACTGTAATCAATTCTTCCAGTACAGCTCTACAGCATCCATTCATTTGGCTGTCCAAATCTCTGTTGCCCTTAGTTATTTGTGACATTAGGCCACACTAAAATAATAAACCAACACAGCCTGGAATCTCAGAGGGGCTCAGTCCAAGCCCCACACATAGGAACTACTACCTCAAGCAGGTCATTCAAGGTCTGGCCCCATCAAGCACTGAAGGTTTCCAGGTTTGGAGATTCCTGTCCTCTGGGCCATGCTCCAGGGCTAGTGGAAACCTTTTTCCTAGTATCTACTGGGAATTTCCCTTGATACAGCTTATGTCAATGCCTCTAGTCCTGTCCCTGGCCACAGGTCTCAGAACAGCCTGGCCATCTACCCCTTCCCACCAGTAAGTCTGCCCTTTTGCTTTCCCTTCTCAAGGCTCCATCATCCCACTCTCCCAGCCCCTCCACATTTATTCTAACCTCCAACTGCTTATCATTTTGGTAGCCTTGGCTGAACTTACTCCTATGTGTCTCTGCTGTGTCCTGAAGAGCCCAAACTGGACTCATCTGGTGCTCAGACATAGTCTCACAAGTGTCACATAGAGGTGAGTTTTTCATAAGGCAGCTAAACACAAATCGGCACTCACCTGGATTTGCAGGCACTTACTTTATGAAGTATACAACCACCTTAGCTCATTTCTCTGAGATTTCCTACTCTGTAATAGTAAGATGGCCAAGACCTGACAGAGAAGCCACTCAGGCTGCCTCAAGCTTGAGATGCTCAAGGCTAGATACCTTAAAGGACTGGGGATTTTTTTTTTTTTTTTAAATCAATCATTTTGAGATTTTCAATTTTCTCACTGAAAAAGCAGTAATTGCTTTCTTTTCAGGTGGTATGAAATTTATTAACTTTGTAAGGTCTCCCCGCTTCCCTCCCTCAAGCAAACTTTGGAACTAAAAGATGCATCTAAACCCAGCATGAGTTATCTGGAAGCAGATGCAAAACCAGCTGCTGCCAAAATATGGCTACTCATCATCAAACCTACGCACTGGTGCTATCTCAGCACATGAGGAAGGACGCTGGAAGTACATTTCTCTGACTGTCTTCAGCAGCAGCTCATCTCCTGAAACTGCAGTTTCTAACCATTACATTCAATACACAAAATGCCAAAACAAGAACTGCAAACACTGCTGCTCTCAAGGACTGTCACAGAAACAAATTTTGGACAGAGGGGATTCAGTAGGAGAACCACATGGCAGGATTCTGCTCACCTCTCGTTTGATGGGCTCTCCTTCACAATGGATCACAGTGTCCGGAGCCACTATGCAGTACGGACTTGGATCTGTCTCCACCACTTTGAATTCCACTGCACGCATCCCTCCACGCACCAAGAAGATGTCACCTGTGAAACCCCACACATCAGTAGCAAAATATCGACCCTTGTACTACCAACAGCCTCAGAGGACAAGGAGGTGGGTTACACAGGCATACGCTGCTGGCATTTTTAACACCGTTCTGCATTTTAAGCTCCAGAGCTGAATGCACTGTAACTACCCAAGCACCGTTTAGACCCACAGCAGTTAAAGTTCTCAAATTTCATCCAGTAACAAAACAACAAACAAAACCAGCAAACAATAGAAAAGAATACTCTGCCTAAATACAAAACACAAAGGCAAGGAATCACATTTCTTTTCCATTCAGTTTCAATTTAACACTTCTAAAACAGGCAAAAAGCCCTAACAATGAAAATTTCATTTTGAAGTTATTGTAACTAGTTGTTACTAGTTATAACTGGTTGTTTCCAAAAGCAGAATAATATTTAACACTGCAGTAGGACTCCTGGCTAAATTGGGCTACAGAAGCTGGATTACTTCAACCTGTGTTTCTACTGTATTAGGACCTATTTGTTTCAGCAAAAGTGCTACTCAAACAACTCTAAAAGTGCATTTGGTTTTCTAAGCACTCTCCCATTTATTAATTAAATTACTTTGAAGAAGTGAATTTAGTCAAGGTGCCAGTTGGTATATCCAACCAATTAATTAATATGTGGGCAACTCCCCAATCCCATTAAGTTGTAGCAACTTAGTTTAATGAGATTTTCTTCTGGTTCTAACTGAGCCTTTTCTGATGCTCTCCCATCCCACATAGCAAAAAAACGCAGGAGAACTACCAAGCTGTTCCACCAGCCAGCAGCAGCAATTACCCTTTCTTCTGAAGATCAAGAAAAAAATTACATCAGGACCAGCAAAATCTCACTCTACAGATGTCAGTATAATGCTTCATGGAGATCTGTGCAAGCTCCTAAAAATTCTCTTTATTCAGTCTCAGGACTAGCTCACACTCACTGCCATCAGGATTTCAATAACAGGTGCTATTACCTTTCCTGATGGGTCTGTATGCTTCCAGGAAGTAAGGCTTGAGATAGACCTCAAACAGATTCCCCGTGATCCCTTCTACTGTGTCATCAATTGGCAGCACATGGATACGTTTGCCGTATTTCACATCTGGGCAAGGCTGGATGCTGCAACAGAAGAAAACTCCAGTTAGCCGCAACATGCTGGACTTACATGGAAGAGTCAGTGATGCCCCTTCCCAGGTCAGTACAAATGCCAGAAAGGGCCCTCCAAATCCCTGGTGTGACTTCCCACCTGCATAAGGACATCTCAGTGCTGACAAGGCAAAAATCATGCCTATTAAGAGCTACTCTTTGCAATACACACTTTCTTTCACTCCTATCAGCCCTGCCCAAGACTGCTGGGGAGTTTCATACTTTCTTCCTACCCCCTGCTCTTCTGTAGCCCCCCTCGCCACTCCCAAGGCACATTCACAAGTTAATAAAGACCTGCGAGAGTCATAAGGTAACTTCTGTTTCAACAAGGAGCT
>NW_009649457.1:595370-602577 GCF_000708025.1 Charadrius vociferus | reverse complement strand
CAGGGGGAAGCTCTTTGTTCCTTCCTCACTCTCTCATAACCTGCTACAGAGACTAGAGCCCTGCTGCCGATAATCCTGGTTCTGAGCAAAGGCTCTCACAGTACCAGCCAAGGGTAACCAGCTTACAGTCAGGCGTCTGTCAGTCCCACTTTGTGGAGGATGACATTTAGGTCTGAAGGCTCTTTCCCCTGTTTTAAATAAACACTTCAGCTACTATTTTACAATGTAGCTCAGAGTTATCAAGCTGTGGCAGAAAGCTCAAACTGACTTTGCCAGCTAAGAAAAGCCTCTGTGGAGCTGCAGCAGAGCATGCAACTTTTCATATGTGACTTTGCTCAAGACTCTT
Source organism: Charadrius vociferus (assembly GCF_000708025.1). Classification (NCBI taxonomy): domain Eukaryota; kingdom Metazoa; phylum Chordata; class Aves; order Charadriiformes; family Charadriidae; genus Charadrius; species Charadrius vociferus. Next base: position 602,231 of record NW_009649457.1, on the reverse strand, counting down.
AAGTAGATTCTTCTACCACATGCTTTACAGAGAGGATGTAGCAGAAAGGTAAAAAGACAGACTGCCCCAGAAGGAAAACAGTTGACAACTCACGAGCAGGAAGCAATTAGCATTTTGGCAGAAACCAGACCACAGAAAGTAACACAAGAAGTAGTTAAAGATCAGCAAGAAAAACTTTAAGGGCAAGAGGTGTGAAAATTCTCTGGCCCTCATGACAAAGCTACAACAATCGGTAACACATTTGGAAGGTTGTAAACTACTACGGACACAGTCCGAGCACAGAAGGGGAGAGCACAGGAGGGGAGAGCACGGGCTGAACTGTCACACTAGAAATGACTTGACAGTAACCTCACATGAGGTTAAAGTCAGGATTCACCTTTATTTAAACTCACAGAGTGCCTCAAAGCACTGTTCTGTTCCAAATACAGTGGTGTTTAAAACTTGCATTTTCTAGTGGTAGAGAGATGGAACAGCCTCATTGCTCTACTCTACAAAGTGTGTATAAAACACATTTTTCACTTAAAGATTATTCCAGATAGCACTCCAGAAGTCTAGTGTCAGAAACCAGGCTCCAATTTTCTCAGAATATTCCAGATTAGGAAGATGCTCTGGAGGAGGAGCTGTCAGCCCTCCCATATTTAAGCCTGAAAATTAGCACATTTATGCTTAAGAAATGCTCACATTTTTCCCCCCACTCCTATAACAGAATGGAACCTGTCTCCCATAAGCAAAGATGTATACTTCAATGCTTTCCCAATACTTTCTGCAAGTGTTGCACAACAAAATCCCTGCCACACTTTAAAAGCATTTCTAATTTTAAAGTTACTTTTATAATAAAAATCAGAATATAAACATCCTTTGGGGATTTTTAATATTGCTATTTGACTGCTTCGTGGTTTTGTCACTCATTTCTAGCAAGTTTTAATTTCTGTTTGCCATAGGACAGCCCAGATACTACCAGACCAATTACAATGTTGCTTAATGCATTCCACAGTTAACATTGTTGACATTAAAAATTTAGACAAGAAAAATTTGCGAGTTCACCTGACAACGTAAATTTGGGCAGATGACTGTGACAACAGTGGGATAATTGAACCATTCAATTTAATGACAGGACCTGAGCTCATAAAGGTCCTGAAGAGACTTCAAGAATCTTCAGCATCATTTTTTAGTGTTAATCTGAATATGCCTACAGCCAGAAACACAGGCAAAAGTAAACAGAGATACCCGATGTAAGCCACGCACTTCAATACATTTCTGTGATCTCTCTGGAAGATGTAAGAATACCTCCTGCAGATCCTGCCTCTGCTAATGACTCAATCCAGAGCCAGCGCACAAATTATTTAGGCAACCCAGAAATACGCAACAGTTAGCAAATGAGTCCTCACCTGATCACGTCGCCCAGGCGCACTCTTAGGTTGTTGCGAACAACCCTATTCATTCGAATCTTCTCATCTGAGCAGGTATCATCTGACAGAACAATGCAGACCGCCTCTCTCCTCTTCTTTCCTTTTAGCAGAACAGTGTCTCCTCTGAACAGTTGCAATTCGTCCATTTTTGCCTGTAAGCAGTAATAGCATTAGAACAAGCTTTTGACAAAATGAGACATTTGAATGAGTTATTTGACTTCAGAGAATTACATCTTGGAAGTGACACACTTAATCCACAAGGACAGAGGCTCCTGCTACACTGGTCAAGAGCTAATCCTGAAGCCAGACTAAGGGCATATGCTCAACTGAATCCTACAAATTGAGAATCAAAATACATTTTATCACGGAAGAGTGTCAGAAAACAGAACAACCCTCCCTTACTCATAACAGCTGCAGCTTCTGACACAAATACTTAAGACTCATGTTGCAAAGTTACATTTCAAGTTAATACACAGCTTGCAAATTACCAGGTTAAATGCTTTGCTTTTACAGATGACGCACCTGGGACAGTGACACAACACTGTTGTCTTCATTGATGGCTTCATCAACAATTAACCTATTGGGCCTGTTCTTCTGCTTCAGAATAGCAGTCGATAAGTCATCCGCTTTAGAACTGGTGAAGAAAATGGAAGTTATGAGGCTGAATGATACTGCTCCCCCCTTTCCAGCCACCCCCCTGTTTTCATCTCCATTTCCTACAGGTTTCTTTGTTGTCTTGTTGTTTAGAAACTATACTTCTTTGTAAGACAAAGGAGAACATTTTTCCCAGGCACCAGTTGCAGGAGCTCAAAGCACAATGTTTTCTGTCAGTAAATACAACTACTTTACTAGCCTCAAATGGAAATAGCTATGAAGGTATCTATGAAAAGAAGTGGTCGGTGAGATGTTGCTGACTGTAAGATGTTTTTCCTAAAAGAATTAGTCAGACTCATCTGAAATCACATGTAACCACTGCCAACGAAACAAAAGTTCAAGTCTATTTGGTGTCAAATCCCAGATAAATAGGGGAATTACAGGACAATGCTGCAGCTCCCCTAACAGGAAGAGTTGTAAGAGTTTAGCCTGTCAAGGCCTATTAGTTAAACCTAGCAAGCCTGCAGAAATATTCAAGTGCTCATGAAAAATGGGGTTTTCTTTTTAGGATATAAGCACCTTTTAGGATATAAGCACCTTTCCATAATACTTTCACAGGAGTCACTGCAGCTCTAGCCCACTACACCACAACAAATATGACAGAGAATTTGTTTGCCTTGACAAAGTGGAGCTAATCAAACAGCAAAGAAATGGAAGAAAGCCAGATTAAGCAATTGCCTTCAAAATCTAATACAGCAAATAATTCACTGTATGAAAGAAATATGAATTTTAATCAACTGATCCCCAAGGAGCTCTTGGAAGCTACCACAACTGTTGTAACTTCCCTTGGTAGGTGCCTGACTACCTTCTCCAAGTATTCCAGATGTGCCACTGTCTAAGGTTGGAACAGAAAACTTCGCACATTTTGGTTTGATTCTGACAAAGAAAAGAAAAGAAAGTCTTCGTTTTTCCTAAGCAAGCAGCAAGCACCAGCCAAGTGGAGCCTACAGGAGAGCTGGGGAAGGACTTTTTACTAGGGCATGTAGTGATAGGATGAGGAGGAATGGCTATAAACTGGAAGAGGGCAGGTTTAGATTAAACATTAGGACGAAGTTTTTCACTTTAGGGTGGTGAGGCACTGGCACAGGTTGCCCAGAGAGGCTGTTGAGGCCCCATCCCTGGAGGTGTTCAAGGCCAGGCTGGATGTGGCCTTGGGCAACCTGGTCTAGTGGGAGGTGTCCCTGCCCATGGCAGGGGGGTTGGAACTCGATGATCTTCAAGGTCCTTTCCAGCCTAAACCATTCCATGATTCTATAAAAGAGCAAGGAGCTTTGTGCACAGCAGTGTTGGCTGTGCAATTTGGCTCCATTTCGCTCTTTTAGGGACAAAATAACTAGGAGAAATCAAACCTCGAGTGGAAGTGGCAGAGCAAGCAGCTACACAGCACGAATACAGACTGTGGCAGCAGAGTGTCACTTGGCACACTCACTGCATTTTTAAAAGTACATCAGAGAGGGGTGACATACCTACAGCGTGATGTTACCCCAGGTCTCCCCGCCCCTCAAGACAGAGGTTTTTCCAAGACAGACTATGTGGTATTGGCTCCTTTCTCTGACACTTAAAAGGGGGACCAATACCAAGCAAGCCTATGAGGGCAGCAAGCTTGTTTCCAAGAGGTTTTCAAGCTTTGCTTAAGCCCTGGTAGCATAGGAAACATGTTGGAAATGAGACACAACATAATTTTAAGTGAACAAAAGGAGGAGTCATAAAACATGTCTTTCCTGGGCTGCCGGGGAAAGCCACGTTTTTCCTCTCTTCGAGTGCAAGAGGTAAGAATCAACATCCATCCCTTTCAATGTGAGGTGTTACAGACCCTTCCTCTGAAGCCAAAAAGACACAAGAAAGGCTGCTGGATACGTCCAGGAAGAAGATCATGAAATCAACCTAAAACATGGTCTTGGATTTCCAGGAAAGCTGAATGCGCAATAAGAAAACTGAACCGATACACTGTCAGACCAGACATGACAAAACCAACAATCTACTTGTAAGGACCCTGCCTCAGCATTAGCTCCTGGACACTGGAAATCAATTTAGCAGGTAGATTTTAAAACTTGAGCTGAGGGACACCAGAAGAAACAATACTCCTATTTAGGCTGTTCAAACTGGGAATGTAACTCACATCCTTCTGCACATGACATATAGATCCAAAGGCCTTTTGATTAGAAACCACTGCCAGACTTTAGCTACACAAACTGTCACTGAAACTGAGTGGCTGTCCCTCGGGATGCAGAGTCGTAAAAACCTAAAAAACAGTCTGGGACACAAGATAAAAATAAATGGAAGAAGAACTGGGCAGCAAGTGGAAGCTTTTGGACAAAAACTGTCAATAAACCAAAAGCTGTATAAATCTGGAAAGAAAGTTCAGATACCTCCTGACACACAGCAGTGCTGAAGAGCACCGCAAGAGGTCCGCTTGGTTCTGCTGAATGAGAGAAAAAAGTTTTAGTACTGAAGAGCTGAATCTACAGTTTCCTAAGTAATAAGGGAGGGATGGATCAATGTTGTCAGTACATTACTGCACTTAAAGTGATCAAAAAGCTTGGAGGCATTAAAAATGGAATAAACGTCTCCAAGAAACAGCATGCAGGCATCTAAATGCAGGAGGTCAGCTTCAGTTATCTGACCTGACAGTTCTGCAGAGAAAGAAACAGAAGTGTTATGAAATTACATGTCAGCTACACAGGAAAGTGATGTTATTTCTCCTCCAGACAAGGGTAAGGACTTTCAGAGACAAGCACTACCCATCTTCCAGTAGCAATTTATAATATTATGATAATCATCACCATTTGCCCTTGTTGCATCTCTCCTGGGGGTTCCTCATGCTGTAACTGAGATGACGGAGCAAAATACGCCTGGGCACCTCAACCACACGCAGACAATCCCCAACATCGGTGCATCAGAGAAGGAGAGCTTGAACGGAAAATACCAAGCAGGAAAGCCTAAGGCATGGGTTGGGACTCTCTCCTACCAACTTCCCTATGTCTGCTGGTAAACTCTGGCAAAGGGCAGGACAGACAGCTAACCTAGGTAATTTTTAAAGCTCCTCAATGAGTTTCCCATCAGAGAGAGCCTGGTGCAAATCCTCTAGATCATATCCATTACTCACCCCTTTTGTCAGCTCCCTCACACACTTCCCCTCTCACTCCTTTCTTTCACTGACTCAACAAAGAGATAAACTGAACACAAAACGTAGCTTTAAAGCTGGTTTGAAATTAAAAGGAAATTCAAAGCCTGCATCAAGCCTGCCCCTAGACAGAGGCCAGAAGTGAGGACATAATCCCCAGCACAGTGAATGGCCAAACTTGCATGTGAAGTGCAAGACATCAATAAAACTGAAGCAAGTATGTACTAGCCCTAAACACCAACAATAAATAGGTTCCTGGTTCCCATTCTCAGCCCTGTTTCCTCTCTCAGTAAAGCAGTCCAAAAGCCCCATTTGTCACATGGGAGGGGTGAGGACAACTTTTTACCATTTACATCACTTCATCGTTTTTCTCTGTGTCAAAGCTCCCCTCATTCAGCATATATAACGCCCAGAGGCTATGCATGATGATGGATGGTACCAAGAGCAAGAGTAGAAAGTAATTACCAATTAGTGATTCTTTTGAAAATGGCTACCAACCTCCAAAGGTCCTCTGAAACTAGGGAAATAAGTTCCTCCTGCAAGTCTGTGCTAAAAATATAATGAACAGGCACTGACTCAAACTGATTCCAGCTGCAGTAATGAAAGTGAAAACAGTCATGCCCTCTGTATGCTGGTGCGCCTTTTTATCAACATCCTCATGAACTGCTTCCAAGATAAAACCTGTCAGCAGTTTCTTACCACCCTGAACATCCATGTTACAGACTGATCTGGTAAGTATTAAAAAAAAAAATCCAAGAAAAATTTAATCCACTGAAAATTTCCATTGAAGCAAACAAGTGAGGTATTTGATGACTGCAGCCACTTACTGGAACAGCACATTGCAAAGAAGTGGTGAGTTCATACTCATGCTCAAGATGCCAAGTTCTCAATCACTGTTTCAGACAGGTAGGCACACGAAAACAAGTATCTCTTTAGAAACCACACTCTCTTAGCGAAGAGCATTGCAGGAGCTGTGTTAAGCCCAATTCAGCAAGATGGCTGCCAACAGCACTGACCCAAAAATGGCAACTAAAAAGTAACTGTTTTTCAGTTGCAAAGTTACTTTTGTTGATTCCGTGTGGTGAAAATAACTTTGCTAAAGTAGAAATTTCTTTTTAAAGACACTGTTCACCTCACTCAGCTGCAAAATACGTCTCTGAGACCATCACTTCCATGAGAAGCTCTACCATGGACACTGAATTCTTGGCACATCTTGCTGGAACTGACTCACTAGAACTGAGCAGGTCTAAATTTCAGGAGTTGCAAAAGAAAAGGTGAACATAAATAAGGCACACTAAAGAGACTGAAAGTGCCTCTAGCAAGTCAAAGAAGTCACTTCAAGTGTACTGGAATTTGGGAAATTTATCTTTAGGTTCTATTTTTACTTTTTGCAAGTGGCAATGAAGTGGTTTGTGCATGTGGGCCGGAAGCTGAGAGACCACTATTACTCAACTCATTTTTGAGGAGCGTGAAAGATGATCCTCAGCCTGGAATTGAAAACGGAGTGAAGCAAGACACCGGAGACGAAAATATAGCCGATTGCCTCAGCTGCCACGGAAGCCAGCCGGACACAACATGTCTGCCTCTGCTAATGCCAAGTCACTTGCTAAACTCGGCCTGAGGGCTGCTGCGAGGAGGGGACCGGGACACCCCCCTCCCCCCCTCGCTGCCCCG
>NW_009649457.1:591903-594360 GCF_000708025.1 Charadrius vociferus | reverse complement strand
CGGCGGGGCTCCAGGCGTGGCCACAGCCGCGGGGCAGAGGCGGGAGCTGAGTATGTCCCACGCACCCAGCGCACAGCCCAGGGGCTGATGGCAGCTGCAGGCAGCGTGACCCTCTGGAAAAAGGGCACAGAAAAAAAAACGAAAAAAAAAACCCAAACAACCGTTAAATGGAGCTGAGGGTTTTATTAGAAAAAGGGGATGTGCTCTGTGCCAGTCCTTTGGGAATCCCACTTCATCCAGGAGCGGTTCTGGCCTTAAAAGTACGGCGTGGGGAGGTGGGCAGAGTTAGCTCATGGGGTCCCGAGGTAATCCCGTATGCTCCTGGCAAGAGACTCTCCGTGTGGGAACGCCGCCTGCTTCAGACAGGAGGCCAGGTACAAAGGGACGGGCCTGCAGGAGAGGGCAGCGCTGCAGCCAAACCGGTGGTGGCATTCCCCCGCTGCCATCCCACGAGGAATTTCACTCCCGGTGCGCTGCACAGAGCCCCCAGCGCTGCCCCCCACCCCCATTTAGCTCCGTGTTTCCGGGGAGCCCTGCAGAGCCGCTGCCCGTGGTTCTCTCGGAGCAGAGGCGGAAGGAAGAAGCTCCTCAGACACATCTGAGCTGCAGGGGCAGTCCTGCCCACACAGGATCTGGTGTACGAGACCACTGAGATCCCACCCATCCTTCTACACACCTTCCTTGCCCATCCTCCACGGGGGAGCTCTGGGAGAACTTCTGCCAGTGAGCTGCCGCCTCCTGCTTTCGGTCCAGTTTCCAGAGGGCCTGCACCAGGTAGGGAGCAGCAGTTGGGTCACCTGCAAGACACAAAGGGAGATTCAGCCCTCAGCAGGGGAGGAGCAGGTCCCCAGCGCTGGCTGTGGGTTGCAGGGTGTTGCAAAAGAAGCTTGGGAGCCAGGTGAAGGAGGTGAGCCTGAGGTGGTGCAATGGGGAGGAGACCATCCTGGCTGTGTCACGAGCTCTAATTAAGCCTGGGGCTGGCAGCCAAGGTGGATGGCATCAGCCCTGCGGCACAGCCAGCCGCACCTCTGTTTTTCAGCACACGTTGGGGTTTTCCTTGCAGGCAGATCTGCACCCACTCCAGAAGGGAGGGAGTCGTGGTCAGGACCGGGACCAGCAGGTTTGCCCGATCCCAGTGAAACTCGCAGCCCTGCAGCATGGCTGGAGAGCTGAACAGGGGAGGTCACCCCTGGGAGCAACACCGGCCATGCCTCAGTTGTGCTCGGGACACATGCAACTCCCCACTCTGCTCCCCGCTCCCCTGACAGGCCTCTGGGCTGCGAGGCACAGACACACCGCTTCCTAGGATGAAGGGAGACCCCAGCTGCTCTGTTCTGGGAAAGGAGACCCTCTCTGGGAGAAAGCTGGCTGTACCAGACTGGGTTTGGGCAGGAAAAGAATCTTCCAAGCTGCCTCAGGGCACAGGTTGTGGGCAGGGTTCTGATATACTCCTCTGACAATAGGTTTGGTCTGCTTCTCCAGGGTGGTGGGATGACGAGGCCTCAGAGAAGCATCTCAAGTACATAACATTGCTAGTAGCCCTACTGTAGTCCGTGACATCCAGATAAGTGTGATCTAAAGCATAAGACCTTTCTGCTGAATACAGCAAAGCAGCCCAGGACAAACTGGTGGAAATCGCCTCCATTCCACTCCAAAATGAAGCTCTTACCTGGCGAAATCTGCAAACCATGCTGGAAATCCAACAAGGCTTCCTTGTGCCTCCCCAGCTCCAGGAACTGCATACCTCTCCCAATGAGGGAGAGCAACCTGATCTTCTGGAGCACCTCCACTTCTTGCAGCAGATTCTCTGGCACAGAAAGACACATGGACCTGGAGACAGCATCCTCCAGACATTCCCTCCCTCATCCCAGCAGCCTGAGCCTGGCTAGCAGTTGGGATAGGCCAAACATTTACTTGGGCTGCTCATCTTCCAGCTACCCGAGCCCCTGGTGGTAGAGCTCAGCCTCTCCACCAGGTCGGGAGAGGCCGGGAGGTGGCAGAGGGTGATGGCGAAGAACGCCAAGAGCTTGGTACATTACATGGCTGTGGTGAACAGTGACCTCTGCAGCAGCCTGGCCTTTGGCTGCTCATCTACACAACTAGTACAGGTCTCTTCCCTAAAATCTGGATTTGAGAAGCTTCATGGTTCCCAACCCGTTTAACTGTCACCCGGACAGCAGGAAAGGAGGCAGAGCCGAGGCCAAATCCAGCTCCAACCAAAACCAGCGTGTCCCTTCAGCAGCTCTGGGATGGCACAGAGCTCAGCATGCTGGGACAACCGTCTCCTGCCAGAGGTGACGCTGAGCCCAGCGCCTTGCTTCTGTACCCACTGCTGCCAAGCACACAGATCCTGACCCAACCAGGCTCCGCACAGGTCCCAGCTGTGCAGGGTCCTACCTGTCGGTTCAACGCCAGACCCGTAAAGCTGGACTCGCAAGAGATCGCCGAGGCACCTGC
>NW_009649457.1:585465-591878 GCF_000708025.1 Charadrius vociferus | reverse complement strand
CTCTCACCCAGCGTGGCCCATGCCCAGCCCTGGTGCAGGTATCCAGCTGCTCTCCAGGCAAGGCAGCACAGACTCTCCTTCTTCTGGGACAGCCCTGCCCCTGGTGATGTGCACTCCGGCTGCTGCAGCCTCTCCTCCACTTGTAACATCCGTGGGATCAGGTCAGTCGTCCGGCTGATGACCTCCTCACACATGGTTATGGCATCCTGGTGCCTCCCGGCCTGCTCCAAGGCACACGCTGCTTCTAGGAACACCTCGGGGATCCTGGGCAGAGCTGAGTCACCATCTAGGGGTACCTGGGGTGCAAGAGCGGTGGCAGTGCACCCATGCAGAACTGCAGAGCACCCAGCCAAGCAGAATGACCCCACGCTTACTGGGAACCCGTAGCTGCTGCCCAGCAAAGCTCAGACCCACTCCTACAGACACTGGAGCCTGTCGGAGGAGGCAGAAGCTTTCAAGCACCAAGAGCTCAACAGACTCTAGGTTGCAAATCCCTACTCTTGAAGTAAAGGACATCCACAACCAGGCCAATAGCTGCTCCCCACAGGGGAGGGGAAGCTGTTTCTCCAAATAGCAGTAGCAAGTGATCTCTGGTGTGAATCCAAAGGTACACATGCTATAGGTCAGAGGTGGGGGTCCCCACCCCATTTCCTTCACATCTCAAATTAGCCACTGAAACCTGGAGTCCATGGGTGACACCTGGGCCCATGCCTTGGAACAGGGATCCAAACCTCATCTACCAAGTCACCAAGGGAGCTCCTTACCAGGACACCTACCTGCTGCTGCAGCCCCTCCTGAATCAGAGCCAGAAAATCCAGGTAATGTTCCACTGCATCAGCCACCCTGCAACAGGGACAGAACACGTGGTGGAAGGGGCAGGGGGACCCAAAGAAGTGCCAGCACTCAGGTGGAACCTGGGTCACTAGCCCACAGGCTCTCCCTGTACCGCACTTGCTCTGGTTGTGATACCCGTGACTTGAGCAGACCTACAACAACAGTACTGAACTGGACAACTTCCAGGAGCACAGAGAAAACCAGAGAGCCCAAACAAGCAGCTCGTTGCAAGCTGACCAGAGGTGCTGTTACCTCCCATCCTGGAGACACCGCTGTGCCAGCAGGTACTTCACTTCAGAGGGGTGGCGATGGCGAAGGAGAGAAGCTAGTACTGGTGAGTGGACAAGGAGCTCTGTTCGGATTAGGAAATATGGACTAGAGAAAGCAGCTGCTGGAGGTTTTTTTTCCAGAGCCTGTGAAACAGGAACAGAAAATGTGGTCAACACAACGCTGGTCAAGTATCGAGCAGCTACAATCACTTGCCACTTCTGGCATCTGGAGATGCACCCAGATGAGCAGAAGCACTGCACTTCATAAGCACAGCTACGCTGTTCTCACTCAGTACATCACAGCCACTTCCAGGAAGAGCAACCAGGATCACACAGGGATAGGCAGACTTCTGATCTCCATACGGCATCAGAAAGTGTGCAAGATCACTCAGATCACCTCAAGTTTTCAGTTCAAGGTGCTCTGAGCTGCCTGGAACACCATATCCCATTGCAGCTGTGGACCTAATTAGACCAGATCTTAGGCAATTTGTAATGAGCAAGATTGCTCTCCATAGCTGTGTTTGTATCTTAGGGATTTCAAACAGCTGAAGAGCTAACTCTGGGTCTACTGCTGTGACCTGCTCCTCCCAGGCATACCAAGGTTTCACAGCTAACGCACACCCTGCCACAGCCACAATCTGCCTTTTAAAGACCTTTTTACTTGATAGCTTATTAAGAGACCAATACTTTCTGACACTGGAGAGTAACCTAATCTCCCAAGCCACCAAGAACATGAACTGAGACCCAAAGGTCCTGACGCATCCAACAGCCAGGTGCTGAGCAGGAATTTCAGACCTCACTGGGCTCCTTCCTGCCCACTGCTGAAGGCAGCACCATGGCTGGATCAGCTGTAGCCTACTTTGGGGAACCCTGCAGGGTCAAACAGCCCCCCAGAAGGGAGAAGTCTGCTTGAAGCTCTGTGCAGGCTCTCCTGGGCAAAAATCAACCCAGAACTACAGGAAGCAGACAAACCTCGTAGAGCAGAGCCAGGGCCTGCAGCTCCGCCTCGGTCTCCCCCAGCTCATGGTACACTGCTGCCACATGGGACAGGGCAGGAAGGCACTGGAAGTCCACTTGGAGGGCCCGTTTCAGGTGTCGAAGGGCTGTCTGAGGCTTGCTCTAGTTAGATGGGAAGAGGTGCATATTGCAAGGACATCTTGCTGACATCTTTACTGTTCAGTGGGATCCAGGTCCCTGCTCTGCTTCCCCAGTGATCCCCACTAAGCAAGGGCAGTGCTTTAGCCAAAGGCAGGCCTCCTCAGGCTGGTTTTTGAGCTTCTGTCTCTGCAGCAACCCTCTGCACTCAAACAAAACCCCTGCCTGTATTTTGCAGCTGCCCAAGGAGGCTAGGGCCACAAGGCCAACGTCTGCTCAAATGTCACCTTGCTGCAGCAGCCTACAACCATGCAGAGGGAGCGTGGACATCAGCCTGAACATTCTCACCCTGCTCTAGGCTGTGTTTTGCCTCTCCCCACTGACAGGGAAGAGGCCCGACCATTACCATTCGCTGAGCACAGCAGCCGAGGCAGGTGTAGATCTGGGCCAGGACCCTCTTGGAGCAGAATCCTCTCGCAGCCTCCTGAAGGAGGGAGAGGGCAGTGGGGAAGTTTCCAGCCTCCAGCTCTTGCAGCCCTAGGACAGACCCAACATCTCAGCTCTGCAGCTCTCCTTCCCAGCCTGCCTGGTCCCCAAACAAGCATATGTGCTCTTTTCTACCCAGTGCCATAGAGACCTGCCTGATTCCCTCCGCACCCAGCAATGCACAGCAGGATGGTGCCAAGCTGCCATCTTTGGTTTGATGGTGTTGCAAGACAACAAGCCACTCGATGGAAATGTCTAGCAGAGTTCCAAGGTTCCAAGTTACAGGTTCCAAGCCCAGATACCAAGACACCTGCCTTGGCCTAGAACAAGGGCAGAGGTAGGTGCTGGGCAGGTCCACCTACACATTCAACCACAGCAATGGAAGTGCAGATAGGAAAGCACACACAGAATCTCAGAAATAATTTTTCCAGCATATCTGGGCCATTTCCCAGCAGGATACTTTGAGATATTAATTAATGAGTATTTATCGCAAATAGTATTTGCTTTTCTTTCAATCCTCATTTCAAGCTCTGAGGCTGCTCTCACATGCCTACACCACATTCACATCTGCCATTTGCCCGATGGAAGTGCTATTGCCACCCTAGAGGCTTTTGAGAGGTCTGTGGAGCTCCTGCCCTTCCTCCTTGCATGAAGGCCTGACGTCAGCCTAAGCACAGCAAGGCAGTGCTGGCTGCCCCCAGAGCTGCTGGGGTTGTCAAGACAGTGAGCGAAGGAAAACCACAAGCAGGACAGAACGCAGCAGTCAGATGAGATCATTCACCTTCTGTAACACCGGGCTACAAAGCTGCACAACAGCTTTGTGTGGCTCCCACAGCACCATAATCTGACAGGAACAATGTGCTTGCAACAAGGCAGGTGCCAGAAGACAGACAAAGAAAGGAAAACCCTCATAAGCCCCCTGCGAACCTTCTGCTTTATACAATATCACTGTGGGGCCCAGACACCTACCTAAAGGCACAGACAGGCAGAGAGACCCTATGACAGCGGAAAGGCTTAGCTGAGGAAAAAGCAGAGAGGCTCTTTGAATACTCAATGGCAAAGTTGAGACCCAGAGGCTCTGTCCAGGCCCTCTTCCAAAGGAACAGCCCAGAAAACCCCAAGGGCCAGTTTGCTTGGGAAGAGAAACCAGGATAAGGACAGGGAGAAGGGGACCTGGGACAGGAGAGCAGTGGGAGGCTGTGCAGGCATGAGTACCTCCTCCACACAAACCTTGCAGGAAGGCTGCTGTGGTGCAGAGGATCTCTTTCAAGTCCTCGGCGCTCTGTACAAGGGGCAGAGAGGCCACCTCAGCAGGCACTCGCCATGCCTTGAGCAGGGAGAGGAGTTCGTTCTTCCCCTCGCTGCAGTGAGCTCTTCCTGAGTCCTGTGAATACACAGAGGAGAGAGAGCAGGGAATGCTAAAGCGGAGCAGGGAACACTGATCCCAGAGCACAGGGAAACAGAGGTCCCACCAAACCCTTTGACAGTGCTCTCTGTGGTGGGGAGCAGTGTCCTACCACCCTCTCACTTCAACTACACCCCCTTCGCTGCAGTGATTCCTGCCTGGCCTGGGGCAGCACCTCCTCATCTCAGAGCAAGGTGTATCTCGAGGGGCTCTTGGCAAGGCAGATTCAAGTGCTGTTGGAGGGCATTCAACAAGGTGGGACCCCTCAGCAGCCTCACAATCAGCAGGGAAGGTTCCTCTGCATCCCACTGTTCACACCTTGCTCCCTACATAGGCTGCAAATCCACCTGCAACCCCTCCTACAGCCTGCCCAAGTCTTCTGTCTTGCACCTTGAGGTCTGGGGCCCCAAGAGGGAGGAGATATTCTGGGACTCATTAACGCACTGGGGGCCATTAGGCTGCACTGGATGCCAGGGAGAAGATTACTCACGCTGACTAGGCAGCACTGATGGGTTCAGGTCTCCAAATGCCACAGCAACATTTTGCCAAGTGGAGTTTATGACAAACACAGTATTTATGCCAGCTCTGCCTCCTTTAGCAAACTCGTGGGTATTTATATCTGCACAGATACTCTGGTGCAGGTAACCGGGAGCTGCGCAGCATCCACCCGTGCCCAGTTACCTCATCGTTGCTCAGGAGCCTGAAGAGGCCAGCAGTGCTTTCCAGGCGGCTGGCTGCCAGCCACCACGCTGCTTGCAGGGCGCCCAGTCGGTGCAAAGGTCCCTGCAGGTCCTCCACAGTTACCTCCTGCAGCACCTTCTGCCACAATTCCTCAGTGCTAAGATCCTGCCCACATGCCCCACAAGCCTCCAAAACTGAAAAAACAAACAAAAAAAGCCCAGCCAGGAGACAACAGGTTGGGGCTCTGTAACAGACGCCCTCCCAAGAGGGAGGCAAAGCCTCAAGCAAGTTTGGGCTTCTTGTAGCGAGGGAAGGAATGGAATTATAGGGCTGGCTGTGCCTCTGCAGCATGGAAACCAAGCTCTCGGACAGTGGAGTTAACAGCAGCACACTCAGGAGACAGCACACAGTTCAGAACTACAGCTCCAGCTCTGCTGAGGCCTCTTAAAGTCACTTGCCCTTGGACAAGCATGTGCCAACACTGAAGAGCCCCCTCTGCCCCGCAGCCTATTTCAGTGAGCTTTTTTTGAAGACAGCACACCATAATTAGAGAAAACACTCTTTTTCTACCACCACTAAAACTTTTGCTAAGAGACTTGGCACCTTATGCCTTGAAAACTCTCCCTTCCCTTAAAACCTCTGACCCATCCCTGCGGGAAGCAGCAGGCAGACAGCCAAGCACCTGCACATCGTCCCTGGCCACAAGCCATCCCACCTCCTGCCATTCCCAGCAGAGCGAGGCTTCCCTTGTTCACAGCCCCCTGCCTACAGCCACTCACCACACATCTCTGAAGCACACAGAACAATCTCCTCACCCCAAGGAGCCCCCATACAGAGAACGATCTCCTTACCCCTGAGGAGCCACTGGCGTATTCCTTCTGCTTCTGCTTTGCCGGCAGAGTCAGATGCTCCCATAGTAAAAAGCAGGGAGTTGTAGAGAACAGTAAGCTCCAGAGGCAGGGCAGGAAGGGCAGCCGGCAGCCCTGTGATCACAGCCAACCCAACAAGAAATGGAGCTGATTAGGAAAAAAACCCAACAACCATCCATGCTAAGGCATCACCACCTGGCTTTGTAACAACAGAAGTGTCCTGGCAAGTATTTTGTTGTTGTTGTTGTGGTGGTGATATTTAATAGCTTGGGAACTGCAGCCCCAGAGAGACAGCAGGTGTCACCTCTCCAGGCACGGACTCTGCTTTAGGCATCCATTCCCCAGCTATCCAAGTGCTGCAGTCCTCCAGGACTAAGATATTTCAGCTCTTCCAAAAGAGTATCAATATCCTACCCTCTTCCAATACACATTCACCCCTTTGCACAGGTTTCCCACTTTTCCTCGCATAAGGCTTTCTCTGTACTACAGCTGTGGTGGGGAGCCCATTCCCCACCTTCCCAGTACATTTGCCTCATTTTTTCCAGAAACCCCAAAGCTCTGCTCACATCCCTCAGCAAGATTAGGCAGAGATTGTGGCTGGGCCTTAATCCCTTTGCAGGCCAAATTTATCTTAGGAACATTTCACCCCCGTCCTTAGAGAAGTTTGTTTCCAGCACGGGGATACTGGAGCTGCAGGCCAGTAAACCCCAGTGCCTGGTGCTTCCACCCCCACGCGCTTCAGGTCCGGTATGGCAGTGGGAGGGAGAATGAAGG
>NW_009649457.1:576853-584872 GCF_000708025.1 Charadrius vociferus | reverse complement strand
CGGGCCCGAGGGGCTGGGGGGGTTCCCGGGGGCGGGAAGAAGGAGACGACCACCGTCCGCTTTCCATCTCATGGCTTTATTAGCAGACATCTGTTCCACAGCCGCCCGGAGTCCCATGCCACTCTCGGATGGCAAATCTCTCCCACCACCAATTAATTAACAAATTGTTTAATAACAAAGCGACCCCTCCGCTGCCCCCGCGCACGCTAAGTACGGTACAGCCCCCGGCGAGGCAGGACGGCAGTCGCCCAGCACGGCAAGCGGGCTGGACATGGGGCATCGGCCCCCAGGACCGCGGCAGTCCAGGGGCGAAGCTGTTGGGTGAATGAGTGCTGCCAACTTGCCTGTTTTGGTTTGTTGTTGTTTTTTTTTTGGTTTTTTTTTTTGTTTTTTTAAAGGAAAAAAGGCTCTACTTCCTAGCAGAGACCCAAGCATCACTTCCACCTTCCCGGTGTAGCTGCTGAATGGGAGCACAAGCACTAACGGCCAGATATGTATAGATACCCAGGAAAGCATAGCACCACGCTGCACGCAGAGCCCCCAAATTGCTTTCCAGAACTGGGTTCATCCCCTTTTTTAATCCCAAATGGGGTACTGAGGCACAGAGAGGTTAATAACAAAAAATAAAACAACGATCTCGCTCCAAGCCACGTGGGGAGGCGAGTCAGAGCTTGGGGGAGACGACAGTGCTCCCCAGCCCTGTTGCTTCTAAGGGGAAGGGGAGACACGCACACCGAGAACGTGACCGTGCCTTGGCGTAAATAAGCGGCCTGAAGTGTTGAGGGAAGAGTAGATGGAGATGAGATGGAGAAACGGGCGTGGGAATGGAGACAGACAGAGCTCAGGTGTCCCCGCAGCAGTGCCAGCCCTTGGGATGGTGGTGCGGGCAGCACCGGCCCCAGGGATCAGGGCAGGGAGATGCTCCCAACAGCCACAACCCTTTGCAGCAGTGGTGGCCTTTGGTCGCCATTTTCCAGGCAGCACAAACTACAGACAATTCCACCCCTGCCCTGGGCCAGGACCACGGGACACACCGTCCCACTGCCGCCCTGGGACAGGGAAGTTTCCCAGCGGAGCTCTCCCATGCCCAGAGGGACAGGGCGCTGGGCAGCAGCCCTGGCAAGGAGTGCAGGCACAACGCTTCCAAAAGCCCAAAGAGCAGCAGCTTTGTGGAGTGCAGGAGGATGAAACTGCTCTGTGGAGCATGCTGAGGATGACATGTCCCCTCTTACACTCAGACCAGAACAAACCCCTTGGAATAACTGCTCCAGGAGACACCCAGCAGGCTCCAGTGACAACCTCAGCAGGGGGAGAGAGGGCAGAGCTGGCTCCCCAGGACGCCAGGTTTCCCAAAGAGCCTTGGTTTGGACCAGAAGGAATCTTCCTCCGGATGTTCCTTGGGGTTTTAAATCAGCAAACACAGCCATGTCTGCTCTAGCATCAGCAGCATGCTTCCAAGCCCACCAAGCCTTGGACCAGCATTAACTCTGTCATCCCTGGCACGCTCAGGAGAATGGCAGCCAACCACTCAGCGTGAGGGCAGCTGGGGAAGGCTGGCAAAGACTAAAAAAGTCATTGAAAGGAAGCAAGAGCATCTCCAGCCCTTGCAAAACTCGTCGTCTTGAATCTGAATTCTTTGGTGTAGTAGTAGCCAGTCTGCCTTGGCTGAGCAGCTAGCACTCCTTGGCATCTCTGCAGTGACAAGAATGTACCTGCAGCTTTGTTACTGCAAGTTTTGACAAGTGTCCGGTGAGATAAGTGTGCGTGGTTTCGTGGTGCTGCAGCTCTGCTGTCACCTCTGTTCTGCCTCAGCCTCCTGCGGCTGTAAGCCTACAGCCCCAGCAGGAAGGCAGAGGGGTGGTATGGAGGGTTGAGGAGAGGATGCCCATGCACTGTCTGAGTGCTCTAACCACAAATAACGGGCATGGGAAGGCTCAGCAGCATGATGGCAGCCACTGAAAGAGGAACTAGTCCCAGAGATGGCAGACAACAAAGCCCAGGGCCTGGGTGGCAGCTGCGGGGATGTCAGGGCCAGTTCTACAGCATTAGCAACCATAAGGATTTCTGCCAGCAACAGATAGTTAGGCAGCAAGGTCCTGACCAGGTTACGAGTTTACAACAAAACCTGTTCAGGCTTCAGACTCAGGGTTTAGCAACATGTGTTATCTAGACTAATCTCACATTAAACGAAAATTCACTGGGCAGCTGCTACCTCCATCCTCGTCCTCCGCTCCACAGCAATCCACCCCTCACCCATCAGTATGGTCCCCTCAGCACTGAGAACCATCTGGCCATCAAGGAGTCACAGTATACAGCAAATAACCTGTTTTTAAGGGTGGGATTACTTAAGCCTACCAAATTGCGGGCTGAGGCATTCCTGCCCCCTCCAGCTTCCCCCGCTGGACGCTGCTACCCCTTGGCCTTGCACTAGCACTGGTGTGTGTCCACCCGGGTGGCGAGGCAGCCCAGGGAGTCAACCAACTACACACCAGTTCCTGGTTGTGTCAGGTGAAATTAAGCAGGACAGGCCCATGGGGGAGACGAGATACTGGAGTGTGAGAGCACAGACAGCAGGTCAGGAGGAGGCCAGGCAATGGAAACCCAAAACTAGAGCAGTTTAAGCCTCCCTGGAATTGCACCTTAACACCTGAGCAAGCAATCTGCAGGGGTAAAACAAAAAACTAAACCTGCTCTCAAAAGCCATTTTCCACAGTGACTAGGCGCTGGGCATAACGGCAAGAACTGAAATGATGACAGAGGTGACGAGACGCTTTCCCTGGGACAGGGGAGAGGAAGAGCCTGGAGTCACACTAGCAGTCTGAAGTGAGGAATTCAAACAGGGCAGTCATGGTGCGTAATTTAAACAAACAAATGGGATCAGAACAAAAATCAAAGCAGGGATCCCAGGCAAGCAGTCCTCAGCTCTTTCCCGAGGGGAAAGAGACAAAAGGTTTCATAGCACCAAGTAATGCCACACAGTGGTTCAGGGCAGTAAAGAATCCCCAGTGCCTATCAAAAGGGGGGAATTTAGCTGGGATGTGGCCAGGCACCATGGTCACCTCTACCTCTGCTAACAAAGAAATATGATGTCTCCTGACTGCAAGTAGTCAAGGGCAGGTTTGGAGTAGCTCATTTGTGGCACAAAGTCCCACACAGAACACCAAGGTTAAGAGGGAGATAAGCACCAAATGTGGGATCACAGATGCCATTGGCTGCAGTTTCTGGGGTCCCTTCAAAGGGACATAACCCCTGGCACATACAGATACCAGTGGGTTATGCCACCTCACAGAAGACTTGTCACCTGCTCAGGGCTCTCAAGGAGCTGTTCCAGGAGCTCACACCAAGGCCACTCCTACAGTTGGAATAGCTGCTCTGGTCTCCCCATTCCTCCTGACCAAATCCAGTATGGGACTGTCCCCCAGTATGGGGACAGAGCCAATGCTCTGTCACTGCATCCTGCTGCATCTCAACCGCTCAGAATCAACAGCCGGAATCCAGCAGCACATGCTCAGGAAGGGACTGGGAGCCTCAGCTGCTACAGCCCAGCCTATGGGGACACTGACAGGCCTAGACCACAACTGTAGAGTTTCTTGGTCATGGACACCGTTCTCCCTGCTACTACACACCCCCGCCCCAACAAGCTAAGCCTGCTTCAGGCTGGAAGAGGCAGCAGGGGAGTTGCTGTTCCCCCTTGCAGGGGAGCCCTTTGTAGGGCTGAGAAAGACCAGGAAAATGGGAGTGAGTGTAGGGCAGCAGGGGCCTCGCTACAGAGCAGCCAACTGACTACAGAGGAGCAGCTGCCACCAAGACCCCAGGAACCATCAGCATGTGTACCCATGTGCACCTTGATACCAGCATGAAAACTGAGCATGAAGAGAAGGCTGCAGGACCTTCCCTCTCCTCTCCTCCTTCCCCTCCTCAGCACGCCCCTTCCTATTAGCCGCTGTCTCTGCACAGGCAAGGTGACACCTTGCTGGCCACTGAAGCTGATCAGCTGCACAGTGGGGACAGTTGTCAGGAAAGTAGCAGCAAGACCCCCAGCTGGTGTTTCTCCAGAGGAGCACTTCAGGACTCTTCCTTCTTGGGCTTCTGCAGCAGAGTCCCCCTGCTGCCAACAGATGCCCAGTGAGAGCTCTGACCTCCACTGCTGAGAAACACCACTGCAATGAGCAGGGAACAGCTGGCTGTGGTCCTCTCGTGCAGCGCTGAGGCAGGGAGCTGGGGATAATCCCTGACTGCTGTCGGCAGGCACTCATTGCTGGTGGCTCGTGTATCCCTCCTGGCCCCATGGAGGCAAGGAGAAAACCACAGCCTCAGTCGACGAGCAGATCAGGTTCCCCACATCTCCAACGCTACCTGAGCTGAAGGTGGCTGAACCAGGTGCTGACGGCACAGTCCACACGCATCACCAGGGAGATCCCCAACAGGAGGCAGATGCTGCTCACCACAAAGCCCAGTGACTCAAAGAGGAACCTGCAGGCACAACAGACGCAGTAAGGATATCACAGCCAGCATGCCTGCAAAGACAGGCTGCCGCCCTCGCTCCCAACAGACTGATTTTCCTGACAGTGGGAGGCTCGTAGCACCCCAGATCCTAAAACGTGAATTACATTCACTCCCCGGCAGTTGCTGACTGCAACTTGGAAACCAAGCATGCCTCTGGTTTAGAGGCCATTCAGGACAACATGCAGGTGGGATTTTTGAATCCCTCAGACCCCACACTCCTGCTAGCCCAAAGCTGTGCTAGTTTAGCATTTCTGGGTTTACCATTTCTGGTCTGGTATCCCCACCTTTGGCTCTCTGCCCTGAATATTCTTAGCTTCCAGGTGGGCTCTGTATGTCCTTGGAAATCAAGGAGAAATTTCTTGGCTCTAGTTCAAGTCCAGCTTCTGAACTTGAAGCAGAATTCAGTTAAGGACAGTCCTACAGCCTCTGCTAGGTAAGACGTCAGAATATTAATCACAGGGTCTCTTCCAACATTACTGTCTACAAACCCTAGTCAAGATGTCAAGGATATGAGCCCTAACACCACATCAGAGCAACTCCCGAGACTTACTTTGGGGCAAAGACCTTCCAGACCATGAGGTGTCTCCTGAGGATCATAGCTGCACAAACACAGGCCAGAAGCTGTGGGGGAGATCAGGGAAAACACGTTACAAGTGACTCTGGAGAGACCTCCTGGGCACTAGGTTCACATCTGAAGGTGGTACTAAACTGCACACACCTGAGAGGCTGGTACAGCGCTCACCAGAAATAAGCATGCCAAAGAGGATTCCCTTCCATGGTGTCCTCAAGTCAGGAAACACAAGCAGCTTGAGGTACACGCAGGCCCTCCTGAGGCCAGGCTGGGACAGTACAGGGGAGGGTTCACACGTACTTCACTGAGAGGGGCACCCCTATGCTCCTGCTGCAGGGCCTGCCCCCTCCCTTGCACTGTCTCTGGTCTGAGCACATGGTAGAATGATTTGAAGGGCTACACCCCAGAAAGCTACTCGCTTCTTTCGTGGGATTAGATTTCTGGTGTTTAGCTCCCTACATTACCGCAGCACAGGATCAGAGGAAAACCAGAGCTGCTTCAAAATAGTTAGGCATGGTCGGGAAGAGGGTGAGCAGGATTACAACCCTGCAGTTTCTGGACAGACATTCTCATTCTGGGCAGATGGGTATGAAAAGCAGCCTAATCCATAGTGCACCTTCCATGCTGGAACCCTTCTGAAAACACACAGCAAATGACATGGTTGAGATGGGGACCTGTGCAGCTGCTCTTCCACCTGCAACCAGACATACCACCCCTGGGCCTGGCTGCACCCTGGCTGACCCCTTTCTTTCATCAGAGTGCCCCATGGTTCTCACAGCACACGTTTCCTCTTAGACAGCCCTCCCCACAGCCATCCCGCCTCTGTCTGTACCTGTGTCCCGAGGACAAAGAGGTACTTCAGCCCCAGCTGCAGCAGAGCAGTGGAGAACTTCTCCGGGGACTCCCGCAGCCTCATCTCCATCATGTGCTCCTCCACCTCCTGCAGCTCCTCCCGGGGCTCCTTCTTGGGCTTCCTCTTCTGCGAGCTGGGCATCTCACACACAAAGGGCCAAAGCAGGAGCAGAGGGCAGCCAACTACCTCAAGGACAAAGGCACATGAATTTACTGGAGCCCAGGAGGTGAGGAGCAGTCTAGGCTCTGCCATCATGCCCTGGACGTGCAGGAAGCATATACCCCAGCTCCAGTTTGCTGGTCAGGCACAACTGCATGGAGGCTGTAGGCCACGGGCAGCTCTGTGGCCCCAGAAGGGGACAGCGAGGATGCTGCTGTTCAGCTGGTGCCGGAGCCTTCATCGCCTCGTGCTCAGCCTGCAGGCCTCCAGACAAGGCAAAGCAGTGAGCCATGTCTGCTCAGGCTCAACAGCCCAGGAAGAAACTGATTTACCTGCAAAGAGGATATGGGAGGCAAAGGTGTTGGCGCCCACCAGGACAGCAGGCAGGAGGTTCGTGCTGTGGTCAAGGTGGAAGCCCACAAAGGCTGCATTCCAGTGGATGGCCGGGAAGATGGGCTGGTGGCCTGTGGAATAGAAGAACTGGGAAGCAGCAAGGAGCCAGGAGATGACTGCATACCAGGGCACCGAAAAAGGCTCTGAGAGATAAAAAAATAAAAATAGAGAGAGATCAGCATTGAGGTACAAGACAGATCAATGTGCAAAAAAGCCCCAATTGACTTTTCTTCCAGCTTCCCTTTCCATAACCTCTCTTTTGAGAGACAGAAACCAGTCAGGCTCCTACCACATTTACAGTGAGAGGCCAGGTATTCCCTCTGCTGCCCATCCTGCTACTGGACTGTCATCAGCAGTGAGGTTTGGTGGCTGCTCACACCCTGGGAGAAGGGATGAGTGTAGAGCCGTCTTCCCTCACACAAGGGACTCTTCCTCCTCCAATGTTATGTCCCTGCTGCATGCACCTCTCTTCTACTAGAGGATTTAAGCAGCTCTAAAAAGGCTAGGATTCCCTGAAGATCAGTGCAGCACTGTTCCCCAAAAGCAGAGACTGGGCTCTGCTCCTCCCACTGGAAATAAGACAAGGTTGCTGCAGATAAGGCCCAACCTGCACATCCAGAGGATGCTCTACTGAGCCCTGACTCACCAGCATCTCCAGCAAGGCCTCTGGCACGTGTGTGGATGTGCAGCAGGACGAAGGCCTCCAGGAAGAGGAGAAGAAAGGCGAGACTCAGCCGTTCACTGTGCAGAAGCATCAAGAGGAAGCCCAGCAGGGTGAGTGCTATGATCAGGGCTGCTGAGTATACACTGCCCAGCCCATATGCTGCAACGGTGGCCTTGCAGCTGCCCCGCTCCAGGCGGCTCTTCTGAGACTCCTGCATCCTCTTGTAGATCTGAGGGATGACGTGGAGGAAGTCGACTTCAGAGCTGGGAACTCCCAGGTAGGGAGTGACAATGGATCCTGCTGACTCCCGCGTGTCCTTTGCGAACACCGTCATGGGGTTGCAGAGCAGGAGCAGCAGCCCCATGGACGCTAGTCCATACACAGCCCATGGAAAGGCAACGACTGCCACCTGCACCAGCTCCTGCAGCTTGCCAAGAGAGTCATCAGCGCTGGAGGCAACAGCCCAGTAGCAGGCAATGCAGAGGACCACCAGTGGGAAGCCCCACCGCACAAAGAGCACGAGAGGGTCCGAGCTGTTCAGGTTGCCGTAGTGTCGCAGCCAGCTCCGCACCGCATAGACCAGCCCAGCCAGCAAGGCCACGCACAGGAGGTAGAAGAGATTCTTGGCCCGTGCGTTTCTCAGGCTGGCAAGCGGGGAGAGAAAAAGAGAGGGCCGGCACTGAGGGATTTCTTCGCGGCACTGGTGGAAGAAACCGGAGAGGCGCACACAGACCAGGAGCATGGCCACAAGGCACAGCAGGTACCAGATCTCTCTTCTGTAAGAAGAAAAGCCAAGGAGCTGCTGCTTGGGGCCTTCTGGCACAGTCAGACGACCGTCCCAGTGGAGCTTCCCTACTAGCAACATCACCAGTG
>NW_009649457.1:570576-576764 GCF_000708025.1 Charadrius vociferus | reverse complement strand
GACGGGCTCGCTTGGGATGCTGGCCCCACCAGTGCCAGAAAAACCCCAGCTGAGAAGCTGCAGCTGCCCAGGATGACACCAGGAGGAGATCCAGCCCCTCCTGGGTGAACACATGGGCCAGCCCAAGCAGACCAGCCACCAGAAGGCCCCAGAGCAGTGGGTACAGGAGGCAGCTGCGATAGAAAGAGTCCGAAGCTGTTGCCAGCTCTGAGGCCATGTAGCAGAGCAAGCAGGAAGCAGCAATGAGTATGCAGCCCCCCACCATACGCAGGGGATGGAAGCGGGCCCAGGACTGGGTACACACAGCCCGTGCCTCCCGCAGGTACTGCTGGAAGCGACTGATGAGGCTTCCCAGTCTGGACTCCAGCTCCGGAGGCACCAGCGCTGCTCCCTGCACCTGGGCCAAGAGCTGAGTGTGCTCCTCCACGGCACCGGAGAAGAGCTCCTGCAGACGCTGGAGCTGCTCTGCTGGCAGGTCCTGAGCCACCAGCGAATATGAGTGCAGGAAGCGGTCCACCTATGGGAGAGGGGACACAGGGTCAGACAGCAGCACTGGGACCACTGGGAACAGGATTCACTGCCTCACACACCTCCTTCAGAATGGAAACAGCCCCAGTCTGCCAACCCCTGCCTGGACAGACCTGTCCCCAGCTGCATCACCCAGGGCTGGTCACCCAAATCCAGGATGTGACTGACAGGAAACACAATCTCTCTGTCAAAGTGACATCCCTCTCAAGTGACATCCATCCTGACAGCCATGCTGACTCCTCTCAGTTTTCCACCTGCAGATGCACCTCAAGTAACATTGTACATCACTGAGGGCTTCTATGCAGAGACTTTGGTAACAATAAGGCAAACTTCCCCCAGAGCTTCGAGTCATTACTAATCTGCACCTGATGTCAAACTGACATTGTTTGTCTGAGGACAGACATCAAATTAAAGAGCTTATAGCGGATCAAATCAAACTCCTCCCTCTTCTTCAATACAGCCACATTAACCCACTGTACCATAGGCTAAGGAGAGCTTATGAGGAAAGAAACAGAGCCAGCTATGATCGCAGTCATAAAAAAAGTCTTACAAGGACATTACCAGAGCAGGGCATCTATACAAACATCCAGCTGCTCAGCAGTGTAGATCTGCTCAAGCCCTGAAACACACCGATACCTTAACATGCCTTTGAGTCGCCTCAGAGAGCAGGCAGAATCAGCCTGTCCCTGCCTATGAATGGCAAATGCATGCACCACCTCTCTCGCAGGCCTGCACGACCTCCCTGGTATGCAAAAGCTTCTTCAAAACCAACGTGATCTGAGCCAGAAACCTCCTCAGACAAACGAGTGCAAATGTTTAAACAGGCAGGACTGAATAACACTAATTCCTAACAGATAATGATCAATATCCTTAGTGACTAATGGACAGTAACATACACTATCATCTTTAAATGACGAAGCACTCCAGTGCTCTATAAATACAGAGCAGAGAGGCTGCACATTTCTGTCTTCCATCAGCAATTGTATCCTCTCCAGCTCCTCACTGACTTGCACCAGTGCTGTGCAACTGGCACACTGAGGAGCTGGCTGGGGGCTGGAGGAGTTATTCTTGTGCTCCTAGCAATCCAGGGGTCCCTCAAAGGCAGGCTGGCACTTAGCTGAGTCACATGCCTTCCAATGTGTGCAGCAAATTTGAATCTGTAGCATGCGCAGAGCAGCAACAGACAGCCCTCATGTCCTCCATAGAGGCTCTGGCTTGCCCTGGTACATGGGTTGCTCCATTGCTGCGCTTCTTTTATATCTGGTATAATCACTCTCATTCAAATTTTGCCATTCAGCTCTTGGGGTTCCGTGTTTTGTTGCACTTGGTGTAAACTGTTCCTTCTCTATCCCCCTTTACTGTCACCTGTTACATGGTGTTTCTTTCATTTAGTCCTTTGTTACCGCTTTCCTTCTGCCATTGATCTAGAATAGCTTTTTAGCTAACTTGTTTCTCCTCCAAAACTGAAGCAGCATCAAAACATCCATTTGTACTCTTGAATCTCCATTAATGAGACTTGCCCCTAGTCATCTTCAGCCTTGAGGAACCAGCCTCCCAAGTTACCAAATCCACGTCTGACTGCCTGCGACCAATCCTCATCCTGAAGTGAATGCCACCTTCCCAGCCAGTATTTTCCACACCACAGCACTCCCCACCCAGCACTAAACAGGTATCTCACATTTCTCCTTTGAGAAAAAGGTGCTGCCTTTTACTGGAGAAAACACTGCAAGGAGGTAACTCTTAAAAATAAGTTCCTCACGAAGACAATGTCACCACCCCACCTCCACTAAACAGAAGAAGTTTGTGCTTCAAAAGCCATTCCTTCTCCCCGCTAGTTCAATGGGGAGGCCTATCGTAGGCCATACCTGCTTGGCGTTGATGTGATAGACTGAGAGCTGCTGCAAGGCTGCAGACACAGCGTCGCCGTCCCCGGAGAAGAGCTCCGCCATCACCTCCCCAATGTTACTGTAGGGGATGGGCACACCCAGCAGCAGGGCCACAGTGGGCACCAGGTTCACCTGGGGAACGGCCTCAGGCTCCTGGAGAGACAGAAGTATACTTGGAAATTGGTAAAGAACGGAGCAACACAGCTTTTCACTCAGGCTAGAAAACGGTGGGGAAGGCACCCCTGTTCAGAGGGGAATCTGGGAAGCCAGGAGTTTTCACTGTGAATGACACCTAAGGCAGTGACAACTAAAGATCAGCTTCTTCTTACCTCTGGAGGGCCAGTGCCAAAGAGGGGTGTTTTGCTGTACACAAACAGAGCTGCATTCACTTCCTTCTCGCTGTCGCCACCATGGTCTCCAGTCTCTGTCATGCCATGGTCTCCAGCCACCAGAAGAAGGGTGTCATTCCCCAGGTGATCCACCAAGGACCTGTCACCAGGATAAGGAAGGTCAACCCCTACCTGGGCAGGGGCCCAAAAAGCTCAGGTGGCAGAGGACATGTCTGCATCAAGCCTGCCTGAACCACCAAGGTGAAGCCCACAAAAGGATCTGAGCAAAACTAAGTGCTGATGCAGAGCTGCAACAACTGAGCCAGGGACCAGGGCAATGCAGACTTTAAAACTGAATTGAAAATTCAGAACCCCGAGACAAAGTGGACTGATCTTGCTTAGGTCTCCAGTGAATGCTGGCTGATTCCTCAGTGCCTTCAGGGATCCTGACAAAACGCAATTCAGAAGGTTCCCAACAGGAACACATTTCAGGCTGCTCCTATTTGGAACTTGTCTATTGCATCATGTTGTGTGAGTAATCTTCTACTTTTAAGGAGGAAAGAGGGGATTGGTCCCTGAAGGACACAGTAAATATGACACGATATATACTGCATTCTCAGATGCAACAGGGCAAACTACTTCCAGCACCAAAAATTAAAGCAGTCCTAAGAGTCAAAAGCCGCAGCATTTTGGGCTGAGGCATGGCTGTGTGATCAGGATTTCTGGATGCCATTCTGCCCTCTGATACAAAGGTGCAACTCACGGGGCTGTGCAGTAAATGCAGCGTTCCCTAGCCAGGGTTCT
The DNA here is from genome assembly GCF_000708025.1 of Charadrius vociferus. Classification (NCBI taxonomy): domain Eukaryota; kingdom Metazoa; phylum Chordata; class Aves; order Charadriiformes; family Charadriidae; genus Charadrius; species Charadrius vociferus. The sequence goes on along the minus strand of NW_009649457.1, from coordinate 573,217 downwards.
CTAAGTGCATCTCAAACATTAGCTAAACCTCCGTGTGCCAATCTCCAGTAGAGACAGAGAGAGTAAGGCTCAGCTGTACTGCAGCTGCATCATTGCCTGATGGTTTGGTTAAGAACCACCACTCCAAGACCTGAAGATAGCCATACCTTGGGGCAATCCCACGCACAAATACAGGTTGGGCAGAGAATGGATCAAGAACAGCCCTGAGGAGAAGGACTTTGGGGTGTTCATGGATGAAAAGCTCAACATGACCCAGCAATGTGTGCTTGCAGCCCAGAAAGCCAACCATATCCTGGGCTGCATCAGAAGAAGTGTGGGCAGCAGGTCAAGGGAGGTGATTCTGTCCCTCTACTCTGCTCTCATGACACCCCACCTGGAGTACTGTGTCCAGCTCTGGGGGCCCCAACATAAGAAGGACATGGACCTGTTCGAGCAAGTCCAGAGGAGCGACACAAAGCCTTCCAGTACGTAAAGGGGCCTACAGGAAAGACGGCGGGGGGGGGACTCTTCATCAGGGAGCATAGTGATAGAACGAGGGGTGAAGGTTTTAAACTGGTGTTCAAGGCCAGGTTGGACGGGGCTTGGAGCAACCTGGTCTGGTGGGAGGTGTCCCTGCCCATGGCAGGGGGGTTGGAACTAAGGTCCCTTCCAACCCAAACTATTCTATGATTCTATAAAACCTAATCTCTTGTGAACATGTGTCTATGCAACTAGGACTGCCCAACAGCTAGGATTTCAGCTACTGCTGGCCAAAGCAGTTCTCCATGTTAGCAGGCACAGGCGTTCCCTGTTGCACTCTGCATCTGTAAATTCCCTGGGAAGGCCCCACCAGTCTGGCCGAAGGAAGAGGTCTGCTGGCCACCCCCCACTGCTGCACTAATCACCTGAGCATCTCATTCATCTGGGTGAGCTTCTTAGCCATTTCAGGATGGTCAGGTCCGTGTTTGTGCCCACAGTGGTCCACGCCGAGGAAGTGAGCAATCAGCACATCCCATTCACCGCTGTCAACTGCAGAACAAGAGTGGTCTTATCACACACTAGCCTGGGATTCAGGCATGGTCTCTACACCTGGATCCTCCTGCCAGAGCTTTCTGCTTGCCTCTGGAAACTGCTGTTTCTTCCCCTCCTGCCATCATCACTCCCAGCTTTCAAGTAGACCAACTCAGGTTTTAACAGAGGGCACCCTCTTGGTCTGTGGATGCCTGCACGCAATGCGGTGGGTAGCTCAATGCCCAGCAAGTGCCCCACTATCCATGATTTTTGTTCACCACCCCTCAGGAGGGGAATAGCCCAATGTCACCCAAGTCACCTTGAAATGCCCTTAACTCAAATGGCCACAAACTGAGCCAAACCAAGGGGAAGCTCAGCAAAAGGAGAACCCAGAACTCCAGTTCTTCCATGGAGATATTTCAGGCCAGACTCATCAACGTGCCCCTCTGCATCCCACCCAGGACATGAGGCTAGCACACCAACACTGTCCCTAGATAGAAAGTTACCCTGGCCTCTCCCCTCTGCTTCAGGGCCTTGACACACGAAAACCAACATATTTGGAGCTGAATGATGAACTGCAGCTCTCCCACAAAGCACAAAGACTTCCCCATGAAAAACCACTGCACCCTTGATTCACTTAAATTCATGTCAGGTAAAGCAAAGAGCATTCTCCTTGGCCCCAGGACCTCAGGGAGGAGTCTGAAATCACCTAAAAGTCACAAACCAATCTCACGCTTCACCTTCTTCCCAAGACTCGGGGCCACTGATGCTTTGCTGAGAGCAGTACTGTGGCCCAGCCTCCCAGCGGGCAGCTGCACTGTTCTGTATTTCCCAGAGAACTGTGTGCCTGCCCAGGCAGCCAGGCAGCCATGTGTCCAAGTTAAGCTGCTCCTCCTGCTCCATCCTGGCAGTGTATTTCCAGGACAGGTGCAGAAGTCTAACCTCATCCCATCAAGCTGTACCCTCTCTCAAATGAAGGAAAAATATTTACAGAAACGGTTCATGGGCCACAAAAGCTGGCTTCTCTATGGAAATCCAGCTACAGCACTGTAATCCCTGTGCAGCAGTGTGTGACTGCCCAGCACCACTCCTTAACAGAAAAAAATATCTTCAGTCCTACCCCAGACTTGCAGTAAGACACCCACAGAATGTAAAGGGCTATCCAGACCCTGGGGAAAGAACTGCTTACCAGTTGGATAGAGATGCTGCAGGATCCCATCATCCACAGTGTGAAGATCCTTCACGTTAAAAGACGGGAAGAAATACGAGCGGAAAAACTTCTTCGGGAAGAGTCCTTCCCAAGTGTCATCACCCATGAAGACCACTCTCCTTCCTGAGTCAGCAAGAAAGGAATTAATGAGCGCAGGGAGCCCACCCAAGTCATATTGTTACCCATACTCGTGCAAAGAGCCTGGGCAGATCCAGCTCAGGGTCTGGAGTACTGCCTCCTCTCCAACCCACACTCAAAAGAAACCTAAAATTCAATTGACCATCCAGCTGTATGTGAGTTTGAATATCGGGAGCGAACAGCCCTGTTTCTAAGCCTACAAGTGCCCCTCACACCAAATCTACCTGAACGACCTCATTACTTATCACTGAACTCTGACACATCACACCAGCAGAGAGACCCGTGAGCTAAGCAGACCAGAAA
>NW_009649457.1:568984-570557 GCF_000708025.1 Charadrius vociferus | reverse complement strand
GAGCTTCAGAAGCTGGAGCACAAAGCTGACAAAACCTTCGCCCAAGTACCGTGACCCCACTGTAAATGACAAGACTGTAGATGGCTGCTGACAGGGGTTCTGTGAAAGCTGTGCGCCCTGGGCTCCAGCTTTAAACACAATAGTGGTGAGTTTTCATAGGCAGAAAAGAGAAGGCAAAAGCACGGATGCTTCCCACTGCCCTCGCTCTGCCTGCCATCAGCCAGCCCTCCGTGTTTCCGCAGAGCCCCTCCAGCCTGGGAGGAGGAACTGTGTCCTCCAAGGCCACTGCTCTGGCGCAGGAGTCTACTGGCATTTTTCACCTTGAATGATTTACTACTTTTGCCCACGTTCCTCACACACAGGGGAAGCAGACAACCCAGTCATGTTGCCTCATCACACGCACTGGTATTTGTGCCACTCTGAGCCCTGGAAGGGAAACTCTCTGACTGACACAAGACTGCACCCTGTCCCCTTGTCTCTACTCTATCATCCCCCACTAACAAACCCTTTACAGCTGCACTAAGCACACCCTAGCAGCACCAAATCATATAAAACAATGTGATGAGGTTGCTGCTTAACAGCCGGAGGCAGCTGCTGCCTCAGTGACAACCCCACAGCACACCTGGCAGCAGCTCCTCCCTCGCCGTGCGTCTCACCTGAACGCTAACAGGAGACGACTGACTGCCCTTGGCTTTGTACGTCCATTCCTGATGGTGACCTTGTAACAGTCACCATCACAGACACTTTCACTTGCTTTCTCGTCATCTTTGAAGGTGATGAAGACAAAGCCATGGTCCCAGCTACTTCTTACTCCCAGCTGAAGGCGAAGAAACCCTGCCTGTGTGACAGCTCTGCCTGAGACAAGTATCATCTGAGTAGCGCAAAACAATTAGCTGACAGGGTGGAGGTGCTGTAAGCAGTTCCCTTCCCAGGGAGAGGAGAATAAAGGTCCTGGTGAGTGCTGACCAGTGTTTTTCACATGCTCTGTCCCAGTGGGACACTGCCCTCGCCCACCTACCATTCTGCACCAGCTGCGCCAGCAGGTTGTCCTCCTGGATGGCATAGGTGGCAAAGTTGCTGCCCACGTCGATGGAAGTGGGGAGCGAGGGGGGGTGAGCCGGTGGTGAGGCCCTTGATGCGCTGCATGGTGGCGGTGGGGGGATCAGCTCGGAAGCGGTAGAGACGGGCATGGCGGGGCTGGGAGGTTGCGAGGTGGTGCAGGAAACTCAGTTTGTTCTCATAGGGCAGCGGGCTGGCCTTGGCTGGGTTAAAGCGGGCAAACTCAAAACGGAGGGCATCAATGATGACGAGCACGGCCTTGGAAAAGCGCTGGGGTGCCCAACAGGAGCCCGGCGGGAGGCTCTGCCTCTCCCAGGGTGGTGGCACCAGCGGGTCTGAGCAAGAACTGCTGCTGGCAAGCTCAATCCGGGTGAGCAGGAAGCCGCTCATGAAAAGCCCGATACCAGCGAAAAAGAGAAAGCAGACCCAGGCCAGGAAGAGCAGCACTGGCCACCGCTGCATCCTAGGGGGAAGCACAGGCAGTCTCAGTCCCCCACCCCCCGGGGCTCCACCT
>NW_009649457.1:564048-568808 GCF_000708025.1 Charadrius vociferus | reverse complement strand
CTGCTTTAATTAATTCATTAATCGCCAGCGGCGCCGCTCCCTGCAGCACGTGTTAGGAGGAGCGCACTACAGAGAACCCTCTGTCGAACACCGCAGGGGCAGCTATCGGTAGAGCGATGGGACAGTGATGGAGAGTTCATGTCCCTGGTGAGGGATCCCTCGGGAAAGGGGTGTCTCCCCCGGAGAGGGGCTCCCCGGCTTCTCCTGCGGAGCACTGTGTGTCCGTGGGAGCTCCTGGCAGGAGCCTGCTTAGGAAGGATGGTCCCCACCTCAGTCGGGCTGCTGACGGCCAGGGGACATGCTGCAGCAGCACCGCTACCATTTATTACATGATTTAAATTCAAATACAAAATTAGGATGAAGGGGAGAAGAAGAGCAGCGTCTGACCAGGGAGGGCAGCAGGACAGGACTGCTGGGGTGCAGGACCCCCCCCAGCCCCGCTAGCTGGAGCTGGCCTCTTCTGCCTTCAGCACCTCCATGGGGGAAGGCTGGGAGCTCTCATGGGCTGGGGGCACCTCCTCCTGGGTCTTCACAGCTTGGGGCTTGGTCAGCGTGGTGTAGATGCCCAGGGCCTGGAGGGAACAAGAGAGAAGAGGGGGAGGAGAAGGCCAGGCCCCACCAGGCAGCCACCATCACCTTCTCCGGGCAAGAGACAGGGCATCTCTGGCCATACTGACCTGTGCCACCATGTTGGTGACATCACCGGTGTTGGCAGGCAGCAGGACAGTGTTAGAATCTTTGGCAAGCTTGGAGAAGGCGTTCACATACTGCTCTGCCACAGAGAGAGAGGCGGCGGCACTGCCGTGCTGGGGAGAGAAGAACGAGGCTCAGCAACGACCCACATACCACCAAGAGCTCATCCCTGCCCCTTCCCCAGCCCACCCCAGCTGGCAGCAGCCCCTGAGACGGCAAAACTCCTTGGTTGCTGCTGCTGAAGACACCAAGGATTGTCCAAGAGAAGACCAGGTGCCACTCCGGCCACGGTTTCACCTCCCTCAGTGCCATCGCCGAAGCAGTGGCTTCCCCAAGGAGCTGTGGCTCACCTGCTGTGCCAGAGCAGCTGCCAACAGCTGAATTGCCTCCGCCTTGGCCCTGGCCTTGACCAGCACGGCGTTGGCTTCTCCTGCAACAAACCACAGCAGGACGTGCATCATAAACACGACAAAGTGCTTGCAAGGAGCAAATCAGGACAATTTCAAGGTGCAAATCAAGACAGTTTCATGCACGCACAGCCTCCTCTTCCCCAACAGCAGCACGGCGGTACTCCTGCCGCACACCTCCTGCCGCCCCAGGCTGTGGGGCAGCAACACAAGCTGGAGCTCAGCCCGAGGGACCCAGCAGGGAAGGATCAGCATGGCTGAGGAAGCGTGGCGCACAGACAGTGGTGTGGTCTCTCCCCAGGAGCATCACCCCCACGGTGCAGAGGGCTACAGATCCCCCAGGCCCCAGATGTTCTAGCCCAAGGCACTACCAGCAGCTTTGTTGATTTGTTCCGCCTTCTCGGCTTCTGACGCCAGGATCTGGGCCTGCTTCTGCCCCTCAGCCACATTGATAGCCGATTCCCGAGTCCCCTCTGACTCCAGCACCATCGCCCTCTTCCGTCGCTCTGCCTCCACCTGCAAACACAGCTCAGATTCTGGCCTGCCATAGCCACACTGGGGAAATCCCATCCGTGGGGCAAACGCAGTGAGGACACGCCGCTACATACTGCTTGGGCCAGCAGAGCTTAGCAGAGGATGAGAACACAGCTACAGAACACTGAGCAATCCCTGGTGAGGGCTGGTTTTGCTCCTCACCCTACACAGCCTCCACACCTAACCGGACAGCCGTTTCCCACTCCTCCCCTTCCAGCCTGGAGATCTGGAGCCCGGCTTTTCTCAAGGGGAGCCATTCGGCTCTGGGATTTGCTTTCTACAGAGCCTCAAAAAGAGCTGGCAGGGCTTGCATGTACCAGGCAGGGGCCACCATTGCCGAAATAAGAACCCGAATTATTTATTCAACAGCTGTACATTCGCAGCCGAAGTGCCAACAGATTTCCCTCACCACAGGAGGACCCAGTGCTGCCAGCTGCAGACAGAGAACTGTGCCGTGTGGAAGGGGAGACCTCCCTCTTGTTCCAGATCACCCACCCAGAGAACCGAACCTGCATCTGCATGGATTCCTTCACACGTGGGGGCACGTGGATGTCCTTGATCTCATAGCGCAGGCACCGGATGCCCCAGTAGTCCGAGGCCTGGTTGATGGCATCCACAATGTTGGCGTTGAGGGACTCCCGCTCCTGGGAGGCACAAAAGAAACGGCAAAGTGCAAAGAAGAGGCACTTAGCACGAGACAGAGATCAGGAGGAAAACAGGCACCCCCCACTCACGGGCCAAGGTCAGAAAAAAAATTTACAAAAACCAAAACAAGACCATCTCCAAGGATTCACTAATAGTTCAACTCAAACACAAGCCAGAAGCCCTCTAAGCAGAGGACATTTTGCTTTTAAACTTATCAGTCTGGCTATGCAGACTGCTCCTGAGTTTCGAGATGCTGGCAGCTCTGTGGTCCACCTCCCCAGCTCACCCGGAAAACTCTGTCGAGGGAGAGTTTGCCAAGTTCAGATCTCATGGTGGTCTGGGCCAGCTGGGTCACTGCATACTCAGGATCTTCCACCCCATAGCTGGCCTAGAGAGCAAAAGCAAAAAACCAAGAGTCAACGGCAGTGCCAAGAAGAACACCAAACAAGGGATGGTGGGTAAACATAGAGGGGAGAAACCCACCACAGACACCCTCAACAAAGAAAAGCAGAGTCCAGAGCCTTGGGAGGGATCAGGGTGTGCAGCCCACCTGCCTCGCAGGGCGCAGCAAGCTGGGCAGAGGCTAAAGCGCGCGTCGAGGGGAGAAGGGAGCCAGCAGAGGCAGGCGAGCGGTGCCCGAGAGGCTGCCAAGGTGGCCAGCTGAGTGGCACGGCACATGCAGGCTGTGCTGGATGCAGCCAAGGAGGCTGCCAGTTTGGCTCAGGGCCAGCGTCAGTGCATCAGGGACGGTACCTTGTAGGGGTCCATAACCCGCAGATAGAGCACACCATCAATCTGCAAGGTGACGTTATCTGCCGGGAGAGAACAACACGTCCTGTCTGCTGGAGCAGCAAAGACAAAATATGGCAACTCCCCCTCCCCCGACAGAACTAGTGCATCTGGGCAGGGGCATCCCTTTCCCTCCTGGTGTCAACAGCGTGGCACAGAAGAGGGACTGGCTGAAATGGATCTCCTTATCTAAAAGCCTTTGTGAAAAGGACCTTGACGTTCCCTAGAAAACACTACATTTTGATGTTTTAATACACAAGAAGTCTCAGGTCTCCAGATCAAAACATTAAATTCTGGAGTTATCTTCACAAACAAAGATTTAAAAGGGAAAAAACCCAAGACAAAACAAAATGCTTAATACTAGAATCAAAACAGAGCTGTCCATTATCCCTGATCTGAAATACTTTTTACAGAAACACAGAGATTTTTTGTGGTTCAACCCAGGAAAACATCTGAAAAATGGACTCCTGCCCAGGTGCAACCCAGCGAGAAGGGGCAGCGACAGTGCCAAGAGAGCTGACGGGACCTCTTTGCAGTTCTCCTGCTTGGAGAGCCAGGCGTATGGCCAAGCCCAGATCCCCTGGGACAGGGCTGAGTGCAGGAGCCTGGGACATTTCCACTCCTCCTGCACTGTCCCACACTCACCCCAGACGCAGCAGAAGGGGCAGGACGCAGAAGCTGTTCCTTACCTAGGGTGACAGCTGACTGCTCTGGGACATTAATGACGATTTCTTTGAGACTCTGCACATAACGAATCCGATCCAGTAGAGGGATGAGGAAGTTCAAGCCCTGGAAAAAGGGTGGGATTAGATGGTTAAGCCCGCTGATCTGGGGTTTTCTCCTGCAAAGAGCTCAGCCACACTAGAGAGGGCTGTGCAAACAGACACTGCAGGTAAAAGGAACATGCTTTACGTGTGGTGAGAAATTTAGGTTTTTCAGTGCTTTGAACATTCCACCAAGGGAATTTAAGTCTACAGGCAGTCAAAAATCTGGAATAATAAGCACACCATCCGCCAAATCCATGCGGAAAAGGCACGCCTTGCTACAGCTTTAGGAACCTGCTGAATCCAGAAGGGAAGAAAAGCATCTCCTTACAGGCTCCAGGATTCGGTGGAACTTGCCCATCCTCTCCACCACCCAAGCCTCCTGCTGCGGCACAAAGAGCACCCCAATATTCACAGGCAGGCCAGAGCTCAAGCGGCATGGTGCTGGGGCCAGCCACGCCGAACGCTTCAGCTGCTGGGAGTGCTAGAGAAAGGAAAAGGAACAGCATGGAGACCGGCTGCCAGCACCTTGGAGACCAGCACCACCCCTGCTCTCCCACCTGGGACTGCTGCTCATGACCCCAATACACCAGGGCAGGAAACAGCACTGACACCGTGAACAAGCCCACGCTGTGAGGGACACGGGCTGTCCCCACAGGGGTGAGACCTGAGCCCCAGGGGCAGCATGAGTGTCAGGGCTTTCCCCACAGGCCTATGAGGGCTCACCCCCATGCTGGAGCTTTCTCCGTATCTCCCCTTCTCTTACATCCCCATTGCGGGGGAAGGAATAAAGCCTCCCTGACACTGTAAATGAAAGAAAGGTGTGTGGGGGATGGTCTCTTCTACCCCACTCAGCCCCTTGTAACCTGGTCACACTCCTTCCTCCCACCCCTCTCTCTCACCTCAGTCCGAGGCCGCCCCCCTTCGA
>NW_009649457.1:557446-562906 GCF_000708025.1 Charadrius vociferus | reverse complement strand
CCCCTGACAGGCTTCTTGAGGGTGAGAGGGCAAGTCCAGGCTGCCCCAAGCTGCCTGAAGCAGAGCTGGCCCTGTAGAGCTGCTGCCCAGCAAGTCTCAGCCTCTCCCGGGGCTTTTAATACAGCCCCATCCCAGGAGCTCCACCCTGGCTGAGTGGTGGGCCACCCTCTCTTCCACAGCCTGAGGTGTCCCCATCCATCCCCAGTCACCGTCACCGTCCCCACAGCCCTGCCCCAACGCGGGCAGCGCTGCACGGCCAAAGGCCTCATCCAGGACCGAGAGGGCGGGGGGGAAGAAGAGCACAGCACTTCCGATCCTCTGCACAAGCCTCCTCTGCTCTCCCAGCAACAATAAATACAAATAAATACAAACTCTTCCCACACTTTCTGCTCCCAACTCCAGGACCAGCGTGGGCAGCTTCACCCAGGGCCCCCCACCTAACTCTTCACTCCTCTCCCTGCTCCAGCCAAGTCTCCAAGCTGCTCCCCAGCCCCTGTCTCTCCTGGTGAAGCCCCCTCCATGATCCCAGCCCTGCTGCAGGGCATGGGCATGGCATCCATGCTGTCTAGCAGGACAGGGCGGCATGGGGAGGGCAATACTTCAAGGCAGTGCTGGCATGCTGGCCCTTTACTCATCTCTCCCCAAAGTGCTGGGCTGGAGGGTCCCTGGTGGCCCTGGGGGATGGAGAAGGTCAGGCCCGTGGTGAGTAGGAGGGGTTCCTCGGCATCTCCGTGAAGGACTTCAGTTCGTAGGGGATGCCTGAGTCGACCTCAATTGACTTGCGGGAGAAAAGCAGCCGGATGTCATTGTGAAGGTAGATCTTCCCCGACTTGGAGCTGTGAAACCTGAGTGGAGACAAGAGCAGGGAGGAGGGACCTCAAGCTCCCAGGCAAGGGCAGGCCTCGGTAGGGGCACAACCCCCTCGCCTACTTTGGCCCCTGGACAAGGTGGCCATACTGGTTACCTTCAGAGGCACAGTGGACACTGGCCTGGGGCAGGGTGACAGCTCTGACGTCCCTGAAGGAACAGGTGGTCCCTGCTCCTCCCCAGGGAGAGAGGCTCAGGCTGCCACCCTCCCACTCTGCCCTCGGGGGATGGAGAAGGTCAGGCGAGGGGTGAGTAGCAGGGGTTCCTCGGCATCTCTGTAAAGGATTTCAGTTCATAGGGGATCCCTGAGTCGACCTCGATCGACTTGCGTGAGAAAAGCAGCCGGATGTTGTCGTGAAGGTAAATCTTCCCTGACTTGGAGCTGTGAAACCTGAGTGGAGACAAGAGCAGGACAGAGGGACCTCAGGCTCCCAGGCAAGGGCAGGACAGCCTCAGCGGGGGGCACAACCCCCTCGCCCCTGGTCAAGGTGGCCGTCCTCTGGTTTCCTTCAGAGGGACAGAGACTGCTGCCCTCAGGCAGGGTGGCAGCTCTGACCTCCCTGAAAAAGCAGCCAGTCCCCCCTCTTCCCCAAGGTGAGGGGGTCAGGCTGCCATCCTCCTACTCTGGCAGGAGGGCCTGCAGGTTTGGGGGAGGCAGGGACACATGGGAGAGGAGCCCAGGGGTGACCCTGGGGCAGGCACCCATCTCTCCCGGCATGCCCTACCTTAGGTGCATCAGGTAGCAGAGGATCCTTCAGGGTGAGCTGGTACCCGGTGGGTTGCTGGGGGCTACAGTGGCCCTTTCCTCCTCCCCCACAGGCACCAGGAAGATGCGGTGGCGTAGGAAGGTCATGTGGTTGGCCAGCATGTCCTGGAAGTCGTACATCACCAAGAACATCTTCACCACAGTCTTGTTGGGGTTAAATAAGGTCTGGCGGCAGAAGGGTAGGGGGTGAGACTGGGAAGGGCACAGGAATGGATCCATAGTGCAGAGCTGGAGCATCTTGGGGCAGCACCAGCAGGCTCAGGGGTCCAGAGAGCCCCACCCCAGACCCAAAGGGCTTAACCTGAGGCCCAGAGGTCAGTCCTTTCCACCCACCTCCACTCCTGTGCTCCCATCCCATCCCATCACTGCTGTGTGTACACACTCTCCTGCTGAGATCCCATCCCTCCCCACCAATGTCTTCCTTCCCTGCATCTCCTATCACCCTGTCTCCCTGCCAGCACCCCAGGGAACCCCTCCTCCCCTCTGCTGTGCTGTCTTGGTGGCCACATAACCCCTCTTCACATGCTTTCTGGCTTCTGCCCTGCCAAACAACATAATGGAGCATATCCACCCTGGGGGGCAACCGGAGCCCATCGTGTCCCCTCCCTATGGCACTGACAGAGACCAGGGGATGGATGACTCACCACTTGGATGGTTCCAGCTTTGGGGACACTGTAACCCTTCTTTCCCAAGGCCTCCAAGTCAATCACTCCCTAGGGCAAAAGGAAGAGTACATGAGAGGGAGAAAGCCCATGGAGAGCCCAGCTGGGACACAGCATGGGGCCGAGAGCCCCTCTTGCCGGGAACACCTGGCACAAGGCAACAAGAAGCAGCTCAGCGCCTCTCCAGATCAGGGGGTGAACAAACAGAAAAACAGAGGTAACAGCAAAGCAACAGCCATGAGACAGCTGGGCAGCAGCCTGCCTGTTTATACGACTGCAAGGGCTCCCTCTTCTTTCCCTCTTTGCTTTTGGGGTTAAAACCTGCTCCTGACACAGCCAGTGGTCTCTTCAGGTAGGCGGTTGCTTGACCCACGCTCTATGGAGAGGGGCATCCCGCAGGATGCTTGGTGCCTGGATACCGCCCCCACTCACCTCTCCCATGCTCCCAGCCCTCCCTTGTCCACGTACCAGGAAAGGCGAGGGCACACTGTGTTGGGAGATGTCAAAGTAGGTGACGTCAACAGGCAGGGTGACATGCTGGGGGCAGTAGGAGCCGCTGGCACCAATCTCTGCTGTGAACCCCTCGATCCTCCCCGATGGTGCAAAACGCCCTTTCAGGATGGACTCCTGAGAAAGGAGGGAAGTGTTAGGGACCTTCAAACACCATTACTGCCCTTCGCCTCTAAGCTGCAGGTGAGATCACCCCCACCTCCACCCCAACCACATGTCTGCTTGCCCTCACGTGTCTCCCAGCTTTCCAGAGACCACTCATGGGTGACCCTGGCTGCTCACTCTGAGACAGACCCATCCTGAATTGGTGGACTAAAACCAGCCACCTAACACAGAGAAGCAACAAGAGTGCCTGGGCTCAGCCCCACAGCAGCCGTCTCAGCAGGGTCCAGGGTCCTGGCAGATCACCCAAGGATCTGCTGGCTGAGACAACCTGCTGGTGGGTGGTGACTGTGCGACACAGCCACTGCATGCCAGGCTCTTGGGGACAATCATGGATTCTGTCAGGTTCAGCCTCTCACACCTCTCACCAGCCCAGCCTGGAGACCCACCTCCCTCCCTGGGAGGTGTGTGCCATTACCTCAAAGTTGCCCAGCAGAGCATGGCTGACAGTGGTGGTGGCCCAGGATGCTGTGGAGGACCTAGTACCCCTCCGGAGGCTGTTTCGGAGATGTCGCCTTTGAGAGAGAGAAGATTGGTGTTGGACTGGAGAGCATGCAGCCCTGGGCTGCCCTCTCCAGGTCCCCCTGTCCCTTTCTTTGGTGGAGGTTGAACCCACTTTCCTACCCACCATGGGCAGAAGAAACCTCCCTCCACCCCACAGCCTGGGGTCTTGTAGAGGGGAGACACCTGGGGCAGGGAAACAACTCAACCCAACCCTCCCACAGGGTTGTGGGGTGCTAGGACGGCTGGTCACCCAGTGCCCCCACGTCCATCCTGTGGGGCTGCTGGGACACTCACAATTTGAGGCGCAGCCCGCTCTTCACCCTCCTCCCAAGTGCAGTGCAACCCGCAGAGCTCTGGAGGGGACAAGAAATAGAGAATGGTGTTAGGGCAGCAACTACTCGCCCATCTATGGGGCCCCTTCGCCAGCCTCGGGGGGGCAGGGGGGGCAGCAGGGCAGCATGAGGGCTGCGGCATCTGGTGGAGATGTAGGACTGCCCCAGCCCCAAAGTGGCTCTGCTGGGGATGAGGGTGTTGGTACCCAAGCTAAGGGTGCAGCACACAGCTCCCACCTTGCAAAGCAGGTCTCAGGACCAGCCGCAGTGACAAGACACCCCCAAACACAGCCATGCACCAGCACCCCCTTGCACCTCCCAGGGAAGGGTAACACATACGATGAAGCTCCCTGACCAGCCTAGGAAAAGTCCCGTCTCCTGGTAATTCATGCAAAGTCCTCAGTAGTGCTGCTGGGCAGCGTGGTGTGCTGCCTGCCCCTGCCCCCTGCCAGGGTCCAACAGCAGTAGGGTGGAGGGTTAAAACCAGGGCCACACTGCAGCCTCCTTTTAAAGATGTCCCCTTTTCAGAGGTTTTCTCTTCTGGAAGCCACACAAAGGGCAGCACAACACAAAGGGATGATGGAGCTGGCTGGCATGACCGGGCGGGAAAACCCAGGGAAGCTGCTGGAGGGCTTCACACTGCAAGGGCAGTGCTGGGGGCAGCCGGGCTTGGGGAGTGTCACCAAAAAGGGCATGCGAGCAGGGATGGAGCTGTGCCCCACGGACTGTGTCCCCTGGCTTCAAGCAGCAAGAAGCCAGGGCAGCTCTGCCGTCAGTGTCCACACCATGGGATGCCCCAGGGAAGGTGAGGAGCGCGCCAGCTCTGGCGTGAGCCTGCTGCAGCCTCAGCTGGCAGGACACAGTGAAGGCAGAGAGCTGGCCAGGAGGGGCTGGTAAGCAGGGAAGAATCGCAGGCAGCTCCTGAGCTGCCAGGGTGGTCACAAACCTCCGTAGTCTGCCCCACTTTTGAGTTTGTAGCACCCTGGGGACACGCTGTGGGCACCCGGGAATTGCAGAAAAGCCACTGGCATCTCTGCACACAGCACTGGGGCTCCCGCTCCCTGACCAAAGCATGTCCAGTCCCACCCTCCACCACCAAACACTTGCCCTGATGGATAGCTATCACGGACGGAGACTCAAGCCACCCCACCCCTCTGCCTTCCTCCTTGTCAGGCAGGCAGAAGACAGCAGCTCTTCCCAAGCCTGACAGTAAGTCTGGCTTAATGTGAAGTTGCCAGACGCTGAGTGTCACCCCATGCCACATGTCCAACTACCACTGTCACAGGAAGATTGTGTCCTGTCCGAGCAAGGCTCTCTAGGCTAAAGAGCTGGTTGCAAGCAGAGGATCCAGTGACTAAAAGGTGTCAAGAGTTGGTGACAGCCTATAGACCATATGTCCCAGGGCTGGCTGTCAGCCAGTGTCCTGCTCACACCAGTGCTGTGGCACTGGGACAGGACAAGGTGCTGTGTCACGATGGACCACACTGCCAACGAGGACAGCCAGCGTCCCCAGGCCATGCCCCACCTCCCACCACGAGCGATGCTCACCTTGGCCGTGGGAAGCAGGTGATTCCAGAATGGGGCCCCCTTGGCATCAGTGCTGCGGCAGGCTGTGGGCAACGGATGGCATAGCAGGGCCCTCTTCTTCCTTGCTGAT
>NW_009649457.1:549575-557396 GCF_000708025.1 Charadrius vociferus | reverse complement strand
AGCATTTCCCTTTGGGCCGGGCGCCTGCCGCTGCTGAGCTGGCTGCTCCCGCAGGGAGTCTTCTCCAAGGAGCTCAGGTTGCTGGGCTCGGGACTGAGTGCTGTCTGAGGAGCTGGGGGCTCCTTGCACCTATTGGGCACCACTGGCCATTCCTCTTCGCCACTAGCCCTGCTACTGTGAGCTGAGCTGCCCTCTGGCTTCTCTCTCTTCCCACCAGAGTCCAACCAGGCTGTTTGTGCAATATTGTGCAAATCAAGGTGAAGTAAGTTGTGGCCACTTGCCTGCTCCTCATTCTCCCCATAGGCTGTGGGCTGATCCCCCAATGAGACAGAGCAACCGTCTCTTTTGTGCAAAGTACTGCAAGCAATGTGCTGGGGCCAGGAGGAGGAGGAGGACACATCCTGCAACTTGTTCTCTCTGCTGGCTTTGGGGCTGTTGCTAGGGCTGCCCTCACACCGGTGCTCCACCACCCGCAACCCGCTGTGGGAGAAGTGTTGGGCAGAGCCACAAAGGGACCTCCACCAGCAGACCATCCTCAAAGGTATCGTCATCATCCAGGGAAGCCTGCCCAGGGCCCCCGTCACGCTTGCTGTCCACTCCCCCGCCACCCCAGTGAGTTCGTTTGGGATCTCTCCCCCCCTCTGTAGTTCGCTGCTCGGGGTAACCCCACTTGACAGCCGGCCGGCTGCCTGCCCGCTGCTCCGAGCTCTCAGAGGAGCTGGAGAGATGGGAAAAGATGGACACCTGGTAAACCTTCTGGCGTTTGATCTCTGTCTCATTGTAGCCCATGAGGATGCCGTGGTGGGTGCAGTGCTGTGAGGAAGGTTCCAAGGGTGCCTCTCCACCGGGCCGGGACAGGCTGGGGTCTGTGCTGCGCTCCGGGGGCAGGGACGTCTCTGCGTGGATGTGCCGCATGGAGCCTTACTTGCCTGGACTCCGAGCGGAGCCAGAGTCAGAACAGCCCATGCAGCAGCAGGAGCGAGAGCGTAAAGTGCCACAGGTCTGGGTGTGAGGGCAGGGTGGGAGCTGGACCCCTCCTCGCTCAGGACGTCCGGGTGAGCGCTCTACTATGGGGTGCACTGCAGCACAGCATCTGGAAAGAGAGCAGGAGGACAGAGATCAGCCTGCGGTCCTTGTCCTTGTCTGGGTTTTTGGCTGCAAGGGACCTGCTGGGAAGAGGGCAGCTCTCCATACAGTCCCACTCGGACCTCCCTCTCTGGGGATGGGAAGAGGAACCAGGCTGGTGTGGCTCTCCGGGGAATTCTGTGGCATCACCCACCTCCTGCAGGATCAGCACTTCCTTCCAGGCCTGGGCATGGAGAGAAGTCTCCAGCCAGGCTGGAGGCTACTGGGGACAAGTCCAGACAAGTGGGGAAAGGGGGGCCTGCCCTCTGCCAGGGACTTGGTGTGCTTGTGCTGCTCTGAAGCACAGGAGTCAGGCAGGTCAGACCAGTCCCAGGGGCTCAGGCCTGTAATCACCCTTTTGGGCAACACCAACAAGATCTCCCAGTGCTCGGCAAGACAACCTGCCCCACCACATGCGCTGAATGAGGCAGGGTCCTACGCTGCCAGCCCCATGGCAGGGACATAAACCTGGCTGGGCAGCCTGGGGAAACCCGACCTAATGTCACAGCTCTGCCAACTTGGCCCAGAGACCACCACCACCTCAATTAGCAGTTGGGTGGTACCAGCGACTGCAGAGCCCACCATGGACTCCTGCACCATCCACCCACCCTGCCTGCTCTGAGGGCCTGACCTCCTCCATGCTGCATGACACCTCACTTTTCATTTTCAGCCCTGTTTGGGAGCTGTGAGAATCCTGGCCACGAGTTTTTCTGGTATGATAAATACTGAAATGGCTGCAAGAGCTGAGGAGATGCAGGAAGTCACCAGCAGACCGAGCAGCTCCAGAGCCTGACAAACTGCCCATGCCTGGCAGCTCTGCCCTTTGGCTGTCCCCACAGTTACACCTGATCTTGTGGAGCAGAGGCTCAGATGCAGGTGAGCAGTAGGGGAACTGGTTCTCCAAGTGGGTCAAGGCTGTCTGGGGAGCAAGGCCACACATTGTATTTTGACCCCTGCTGCGATAGGGATGGAAAAGTGGCAGGCCAGGGTGGTTGAGTCCTGGGATTTTGTTTACAAGGAGTGATGAAAGGTATCACCATGCACCAGGACATGCTGGGGGCTGACCAGCTGGAAAGCAGCTTTGCAGAAAAGGCCCTGGGGTCTTGGTGGACACCACATCAACCATGAGCCAGCAATATGCCCTTGCCACAAAGACGGACAACAGTATCCTGGGCTGCATTAGGCACAGTATTGCCAAGAGGTCAAGGGAGACAATCCTTCCTCTCTGCTCAGCACTGGTGAGGCCACACCTGAGAGAGTGCAGCAAAGGGCCACTAAGACAACTAAGGGACTGGAGCATCTTTCCTACAAGGAAAGGCTGAGAGAGCTGTGACTCTTCAGCCCGGAGAAGTGAAAGCTGAGGGGGATCTTATCAATGTATATGAACACCTGAAGGGAAGGTGCAAAGAAGATGGAGCCGAGCTTTTTCCAGTGGTGTCCAGTGAAAAGACAAAAGGCAATGGACACAAACTGGAACACAGAAGGTTCTGTCTGAAATTCAGGAAACACTTTCTTTTTACAGTGAGGGTGACCGAGCACTGGAACAGGTTACCTGGAGAGGTTGTGGAGTCTCCATCCTTGAAAACATTCAAAAGCTGTCTGGACACAGTCCTGGACAATAGCTCTAGGTGGCCCTGCCTGAGCAGAGGGGTTGGACCAGATGACCTCCAGAGGCCCCTCCCAACCTCAACCCCTCTGTGTAACCTGGCACACTGCAGCCTGTCCTGGCTGCCCCCAACACTCACCCCTCTGCAGCAGAACCCCACTTTGCTCTGGATTAACTTCCTTGTCCCGCAGCGGGCGGTCGTTGGCACAACTAGCTGAAGACCCCTGCCAGCCAGGCACCCCCCAGAAGCGGCGTGGCTGCCGTGGAATGGCTCCCACCATCACGGTGTGCCTCCGAACCTCTGCAGCGTTCTCTCCAGCTCTTCAGTTTCCAGAGCAGCTCTGAAGGGAAGGAAAGTGGGAGATAGAGGACTGGAGTGATTCAGATGCTTTCCAGGAGAAGGGCAGGAGGGTACTGCCTGCCTGCGGGGTCACACAGGCAGAGAAGGCAGCATTGGGGCTCAGCCTCTCCCAACTTCCCAAACCCGAAGGCCACATACATCTCGGCCTATTCAGACAGTGCTATCACCTTGATTTCCATTTAAACCTCAAATATTTTAAGCTAAGCTGTGAACTGTCACACCTGGCTTGTATTTTACAACCCTTTTGCATGTGTTCCTGTATAAAAACCTGTGTATACAAACAGATCCCTCCTTCTTTCTGCTGACCATTTCATGTCTTGCTTTCCAAGACAGTGCAGATCACCAGCAACCTCTGGGCTTCCAGCTAGCTGCTGGTCTCATGCTCACCTCCGGCCCCTTTCACCCACAGCACAGGACATTGTCTGTCCCTACAGACAAGGGGAAGAGTTTGCAATTGTTTTCTTTCAATAAGAGATGCCTGGCAGGGAAGGCAGAAACCATGAGCCTGACAGCCCTGAGCCATGATGGCCCCCCACCAGCTTCCCCCAGCGCAAAGATAGCAGTCCTTTCATGTGCACAGCACTCACCTGCTCAGATGTGCCCTTGATGCATGACAGAGATTTGCAGATGCAACACAGCTCCCCTGTGGTCATAATCCACCGGCACTGCAGCTTTGATGCCTGGCAAAGGGCAAGGAGGAGAGTCAGCTCAGGCAGCAGCTCCTGGTGCAACACCTTCAGAGTGAGCAGGAGCCCTTGGACAACTCCATCCTCAGCCTCTCTGTGCCAGGGGTAGCCCATGAGCTTTTCTGGCCCAAGAACCTCCAAGCAAAGGAGAAAACACTGCCCATCCCTGGGGACCATGTCTTCCCCACCTCCCTTGCCGTGCATCCCTTGACCAAGGGCTCATTGCAGCAGCTGTCCAGAGGGAAGCCACCACTGGGCATCCCAACCCAACGGTGAGTACTGCCCTGGAGGCTGGCAACAGGCAGATGAACAAAATTCCCTAAGGGATGCTCAGAGGCATCGAACACCCGAGTGCACCCCCTTTCTTGCACCCTGGTCCAGCAAGTTTTCTATCCCATCATCTTGCAGCCCACTTCAGCAGGTCTCTTGCTGTGCTTGCTGCATGACCTCACCTGCCCCAGGAAACGGCTGTTCTTTCATTACATTTCCAATAAGATCTGTAATTTACAGGCAGTCATGGCCAGTCCCTGAGAGACGGCCAGCCCAAAAGCCACCACCAGCAGTGCTGGGGAAGGCCACTGCCAGTGACCAGCTAGAACAGAGATACAATACACCAGCTCCCAAGGAGAGCTTGCAGCAGGGCAAATCAACACTGTAGCATAAGAAACCTCTGGTCCAAAACCTCAATAAAAGCTCTTTGTAAAGATCAGCTCCTTCTGGCAGCCCACATGGGTCCTGCACTGAGGCAGTTCGAAAAGCAAGTGAATGCCCACAGCTGTGGGTGGATGCTGAGGTGGTAACACGCTGTGCTCTGCCTGCCTGTAAGGTTGCTGCTTCCCTCCTCCATCCCTGGTGGAGATTTGTACCATGACTTCTGTGGCAGTCAACCACTGGGAAGCAAAATCAGCAACCAGCAGCAAGAGTCAGTATGGTGCAGCAGGAGAAAGCCACATCCTTCCTGTGCACATCCATGCTGGGACAAATACGCAGTTTCACCTGCATCCTTTCTCCTTCCTACATCCCTCTGCAGTCACAGCCCTTCCCAAATCCTGGCACAGGCAGGCTGAGCCCTTTGCTCCCCAGCAGCAGCTGCCTTTCATGAGAGTGGGTCCATCAGGAGAGGCTGACATGCAGACACCACAAATCCATCCCAGCCAAGACCTCAACACCAATCATCAGGTGATGCCAGCACTAGCCAGTAGGGCACACTCCTAGCACTAGGGGCTGCACCACGTTTTCCAACCCAGACACTGTCGCCTGAAGCATCATGCTGGGAAATGCCAGGATTCCCCAGCCCACTCCAAAAGTGTCTCCAAGTACACCATGGGACCTCCTTGTACATCCCCCTGGAGGACTGCCCATCAGCCTGAGATGTGGAGCAGCTGGAGCACAGCACTGCTTCTCACCCTCCTGGAAGGTACCACAGCCAAGAGAGGTTACCATCCGCCTTCCCTTAGCCTTGGGGTTTCTCTTTGCTGTGTTTGGCTCTGCCTCCCAGGGCAGCTCCTCTGCAGTGAGAGCCCAGCCAACACAGGGACTAGGGACTCCTGCACGCTAAGCAGGGATGGGGAGACAGCACCTGGTCTCCCTTCTCCCTTTGAGCTAGGTATCTCCAGAGATCTACTTCTGGCCACCTGGATGGGTCAGAGCCAAGTCCAGGTCTGCACCAGCTCAGCTGAGCCGCACGGGCACCATCTCCTGGATGCAGCATGTGGGGTTCCATGTGCCCAAGCCAAGGGTTTGGCCCCTCTTAAGCCCAAGTGATGGTGATTTTGTCCGTGTTTCAGCCTCTGCTCGTGCTCTGACTCTAAGATAGGACTTAAAGGGATTTGCCTGTTGGAGGAAGCCCAGCCAGAGTTCCTCCTGCTCTCTACCCCGCTCCTGCCAAGCTCCCAGGCCCCCTCGATGCTCAGGGGGCAGGAGGGGCCCTGTGCTTTTGCCAGGGTCTCCCAGCACCTGGGTCCAGAGCTATGCCAGGCACAGCCTTCCTCTCCTCCTACATCCCAATGAGTCCTGGGGAAGGGCTCTATGCTTCAACAGCCACCAAACACCCAGTGCCAAAGGACCTGCAGGGAGGGATTGTCTCCCAGGCGCCACGGCAGAGACACTGCGTTCCCCGGGGACACCGAGCCGCCAGACCCCTGATGCAGGATGACAAAGCCAGGCCTGGAGGGGGTCAGGGGCTTGGCTTACCTGCTGGTTTCAGCACATCCAGGGGGAACCCAGAATTAACAGACCATGGTCTCAGTCTGGTGGCAACAGAGCAGGAGGGTGGGTGAGGAAGGGCCCCTGGCTGGGCGATGCAGCAGCTGTACTGCACGCTGGGCTGCAGCCTGGTAAAGGATCTGTTGCGGTTTTAACTGTACTCTACCAGCCAGAAAGGACGTGGGATGGGTGCGGGGGCAGCTCTGCCAGCCAGAGGGGCATCTGTCATGGGGCAGAGCTCTTGGAAAGGGGAGCCAAGCAGGGCTGGCAGCATGGCACTGATGCAAGGAGAAGAGCAAGAATTGTGCCCAAAGGGGCCACACTCACCCAGTGGGGATCCAGGCGGCTTCCCAGAGTGGCATTACCAGAGAGTCAAGGGGACAGACGGTCAGTGGACAAGAGGCTTTGGTCTGGGCATTGCTGCCTGGGGCAGACTGCCATGCCTGGGGGCTGGCAGGGCTGAGAGGGGCCCTTGCACCACAAAAAAAAACCCCAAACCAACCCCAAACCAGCCAGCTTTTGCTGCCTTCTTCCCTCCTGCTCCCTCTTCCTGGGAAGTGCTAGGCAGACCTTTGCAGCCTCACTAGGGGTGAAGCAGGAACCACGCAGCCTAGAAGGAGAGGGGCTGTCACTACAAAAGGGCAAATAATCATCATTGGTACAAGTAGATCACAAGGCAACAGAAACTTCTGGAAAAAGACTGCCTGGAGGATAAGTTGCAGCTCGGTCCTATCTGAACCCAAGGAGAAGGAAGGAAATACAACTGGTGGAAGTGCAAATCCAGAAGCTCCCTGACACAAACTAAGAGCAGAGCTTGAGAAGCACCAGCAGGCAGAAAGTTTCCATCAGAGCCCTGAAGGACGGTAGCACCAGCTGCAATGCTGCCACCAGAGAAGGGTTTCTCCACAGCCTGCCAGGTCAGGCGTATCACTGTCAGCAGAGAGACAGATGCGTGAGGCTGGGGACCACCTCCAGCACCGTCCATAGCAGAGGTAGCAATCCTTGAGAGAAGATGGTTAGAGAGATGCTAGAGGAGCAAATTGTGCCTGAAGGGAAAGACAACCGGCATGGACGTGGCTCTGGCAGTCCCACGGGATTCAGGTTAGGAAAGAAGGAGCTCAGACTTGGTAGAATCAAGAGAGAGGGGGAGAGGGAGGATGCAGAGGGAGGGAGCATCTTCGCCCCACTGCAAGGGCGAGTGCTGCTCTCGGGGTTCCTCAGGAGGCCTCCTGCGGTGCCAGATTTCTGCAGCTGCAGAGCCTTGCTCAGTGCTGGCCCCTGTGCTGATAATGGAGGGGAGGAATCCCAAACCCAGAGGGGAAGGATGGGGCAAGAGGCAGTGCCTGTGTTAGAAGAAACCACCTAGAAACCACCAGAGACAGCTTCTACAGAGACAGACCAGACCCCTCCCTCTGCCCCACAGCATCCATATTCGCTGCCTCTCTTCCTCCCACCCTGTGGGGAGGGGACACTGACAGGGTGCAGAAGCCCCTGGGGACAGAGCATCCCTCCCTGCAGGGTGCCTTGCTGGGGCTCCAGGCTGCAGCAGGCTCCTGAGGGACACCCAGAGACATGTGGTACCTCCCCAGCCCCAGCCCCACACACAGGTGCCGTAGGGACGGCTGACCTAGGATAACACAATGAAACCTCTCCCAGGAATCCGGGGACCTGGAGCAAAGCTCCTGGCCTGGGGGCTTACCCCTGCTCCCTCTGATGCCTCTGGTCTTGGCATGGATCGTCTCCGTACACCTTGTCCGGCTGCCTCGCGTGCAGGCAGCGATGCTGACAATAGCCTGCAGCTGGGGAGGGGGGCTCGCAGGGTCTGCAGGCAGATCCTA
>NW_009649457.1:530219-548470 GCF_000708025.1 Charadrius vociferus | reverse complement strand
GAGCCCAAGGTGGCACCCACTCGCCCGGTGCAGGGAGTCCGGAGGGTGGGCCAGTCCCTGGTCCCCTCCCCGAGGCAGCGTGGGGAGGGAAGTGCTGGAGGACGCAAGCCAGGCCCAGGACAACAGCTGGCCACAAGGGGAAAATTCCTCCGGGCTGGCTCAGCTTCATAAAAAGCTGTGTCTTTTCACCTCGGGGTAGCTGCCGCACACCACCGCTCCCGGGGGGAAGGCACAGCCGGCACCGTGCCTGCGAGCTTTGACACCAGAGCAATCTGCGGAGCCCAACAGCATTGACCTTGCAGTGGCACAGCGGCCGCGGCAATCACCCCAGAGCAACAAAGAAAGCGCCTTGCAGCAAAAGCAAGCCCCTGGCCACCCAAGCACAGAGACACACCAGCCAGCTCCCTTCCAGTCCTCCTATCCCTCTATGGGGGAGGTGGCCTGAGGGACAGGGACCTCAGCCACTGGATGACCATGCAGACCGGCTGTTGCACTCCAGACCTCGGTGCCAACTGCAACCCATGGAAAATTTCCCACCGTTGGTGATTACAAAGTCACGTGCATGTGCAGCTGGTCACAGGATGGCCACGAGAAGGCACATGGGTCCTGGCAGAGGGGCAGGGACCACTTCTCCTCTGCACTTGCATGACACCTGGGGTGTCCAGCCGTGACCAGGGTACCAACATGCCACCGTGCTTCAAATTCAGTAAGGACATTTGTCCAAGGGATGCATGCCCCAGGTACAAGCAGGAGCAGACCCTCACCGTACTAAGCAATGCACAAATGTTAGCATTAACAGTCCTTTCTAACTGATGTCCCAAGAGGAGGAATGATGCCCTGGGGCTGTTGTCTGCATCAGAAGCCCTGCAAACCCTATCCCAACCCGTTTAACTCAACCCCAATGGAAAGGCAATGGCTTCCTGGTTTAACTCAACCCCAATGGAAAGGCAATGGCTTCCTGGTACTCCCCATCCCATCAGCTCCCTGCCCCAGGCTGTGCGCCGTGGGAAGTGTGATCTAACCATGCATCGTGAACAGCCCAGCCAGCTCTCCGTCACTATGGGCCGGGTACAGAAACTCGAGCCTCTGACAGGGAGCTCTGGTGGCAGGGTGATGCTTTGTGAGCCAGGAGAAGACAGCACAGCAAACAGTGGGTGATAGGACCCTTTTTGCGCCCACCTCCGCTGTCTCTTCTCCTCCTCCTCTGGTTACCACCGTGTACAACCACAGCCCCATCTTCCCTCCCTACCAATCCAGTTCCTTCTATACCCTGATGGTCAGTAGCCATCCACACTGCCTGATCCCAGACGCACAATACTTCACCTTCCCCACATTCTTCACATGGCAGCCGGGCTCTGCGTTCCCACAAGGGCACTCCACTTCCACCCCAACCCCATCCTCCACCACCATCAGACCCTGCCCTGTCTACATGCACCCCTGTGCATGTCCCCAACGTGCCCAGCTCTTTTCACCTGTGTTCTGTTGCCTCCTGATCACTGTAGCTCATATCATAACTTACCCTAGTGTCCCCTCATCCCAAACTGCCACCTCCCTACAGCCCTGTCAACCCCAGCCACCCTGCACACACTCCACTGGTGAGTCCCCAACACCCATCTGGAGAGCCACAGCAACATCACCTTTCCCTCCCTCCCCGAACAGTCACCACGGCATTGCAGAGCAGCGGAGAAGGTCCCAGGGATGCTGCATTACCCTGACCAGCTCCAGACACAGGCATCAAAAGCTATGTGTGGGAAAAGGCAGCAGGCAAAGTGCCTGCGGTGGGGAGGGCAGCAAGGATTGTGCACGCAGCATTTACCCGGTGGGAACTGCCCACTCTCACCACAACCCCTCTTGCGATATACTTCCTTTTACTGTAAGAGCCCTCCAAGGGAGGTGCTTGGGCACAGGCACTCGGGCCTCCAGCTCGGCATTATCAAGCTGCAGCCTGCAGATAAGGCAGCAGCAGCTGTGGGGACATTCAGCATCTTTTCCACTCCCCCACCCCGGTGCTAGACATCTACATGGCACGGGGGGAGCAGATACCACTCACACACACAGCTGTGCACACCCACCCAACTCACCCTTCTCCAGCAGCGATTTAGAAAGTCTCAAGTCTAACAACAGGCCAGTGTGGTGACAAGGGCTGGACAGGGATTCGGGCCATAAGGGTGAGGCTTTGTCCATCTTTGATTGTAAAGAGCTGGGCACAGCCAGGGCTACTGCAGGGGAGGAGGATTTCCACCATGAATTCAATGTGCTGTACCTTGTGACAGAAAAGGAAAGTCTCTCCTTCCCATGGGACTGAAGGTGAAAGAGAAACACCCTGCTGGCATTAGGAAAAGGGTGTCACAGCTGTCACCTAAACACTGACACTGTTGCCTGTAATGGAGGCAAACACACGAGTGCACAAGCCCCTTTGAAGGGAAACTAGGGGGTAGGAGGGACTGGCATGTCTGCTGCGTATGAATATGCCTGCAGTTAGAGTGGGAGACACAGTCTACCTCCTATTTCATCCTGTGAAAACGGCAAACGTCCTGGGCCATGCACCCTGAACCACCTGTGGGGTCCCACCAACAGCAGAGCCCTCCGCTCAGTGCACCCACCACCCCGTCCATGGGGGCCGGGCTCCTGCAGGGCTGCCAGGGCTCCGAGCAACACACACGGCCAGGGATGCCCTCAGGATGGAAGGGGGATTCCACCTGGCACCTGTATGTTGCATGGAGGAGGAGGAAGCCAAGGCTCAACTGGTGCTTCATGTCAGGCGGAGGCCGGAGAGGCCCTGCCCTCAGGTCTATCTGGCAGGTGCAGCCTGCAGGGACTACACAGCACTGGGGCACCGGCATATCAGCATCCTCCGTCTTCTCAGAAGCGATAGTGAACAAGGATGGGCTCAAGACACAGCTGCTTGCCCAGACAGCCCACCTGCACAGGACATGAGCCCCTACATCAGTCCCTGAAAGACATGAAGGCCCCCATGCAAACTGTTTGCTACCACTGTTGCAGCCCAATTTTTGCTACGCTGCCTCTGTGGAATCACGCAAAGCTTAGAGACCTCAAAAACCAGCTTAACTATGGTGACTGGGTCCAAAACACCTTCAACCCTGGTGGCAGCTGTGCCTCTGGGGACATAGATGTCCCCCCAGACCTGACCCTCCTAGGGAGATGGGGCCCACAAGGGACCCGAGAGCTCTCCGCGGGCTACCAGGAACCAGCTTGTCCCTGGCCATGCAGTGATTTACCCGTGCAGCTGGGAACGGACCCCAGGGGTCTCTTGGCTCAGACCACTGCACCCCGCTGCTCTCGATGCGTGCGGGTGTTGTAACAGGGATATCCAAGTAACGCAAGAGTGCCCAGAGCAGTATTGAGTAACGAGTGGACTACCAGGGAACAGAGAGCACACAACGCTCCAAGTGAGACTGCAGCCCAGCATCAACGAGCCCAAGGGAAAGGCTGAGAGGAGCAACTTGAGAAGGGATCTGGGGACAAACACAGGCTCATGGGAACGTCCTAGACCTTGAAAACCCACATAAAAGCATCTGGTGAGCCTGGACATCCCTCCAGCCTCTGCCAGACAGGGAGGCAGACGTAGCTACCGCTGTGGGTCAGCTCTGCCCAGGCACCATGGCTACACACAGGCCCCTTTGCTCTGGGTTGTTATTCTTGCAGATGGGACAAGGGCAAATACCAAAAACTCTTTGAGCGCTTACACATCGGACACGGGCTTCTGCAGTATCAGGCACCAGGGTCAAAGCTCGGAGACACAATAAATCGCAGAGCAAAGTTGTTATTGAAGACAAGGCTGATAAGGCTGCCAGCAGCCAGCCTTGCAGAAGGACAGGATCAGGAAAAGAGCAGCCATGAGAATAAAAGGCTGGCACAGAAACAGAAAATACTGGGAGCAAGTAATTCTTTCCAGACAGTCCTTTAGGCTCATCTCAGCCTCCATCTGCTCCCTATCTGCTCGGGATGGTCAGGCAGCTGGAGCCTTTAAAAAGTCTACTGGGGACTTCTCCTGCAATGGCCACTGTCTCTGGGACAGGCACCACAGGGAAGATAAACCTGGAGCCCATTCAGCCGGAGAGCTGGGGGCCAGTGTCCTCCCCAGCCTCCCGACAACACCAGCACCCCCCTGCAGATCACAGCTCTGCACTGCTAGCAGAGCAGGGTGGATGGTTTACCGTCCCGTGCTCTATTGCCAACAGGGGTTTTGTACTCATGCAGGGAGGGGAATATTGTGGACCTCTGGAGAGATGGCTAAGATAGGTAGGGGCAAAGCAATGAGCTGGGCAATGCTGCTAAAGCAGCGCCTCCATCCCTCAGCACTGCTAATACCGTATGGACGAGACAAACCAAGTCAGGAGAAAAGGGGATGGACAGAAGAACCCCCTGATCCCTCCATTTGCCTACAAGCCGGTCAGTCCAACAGGCCACGAGCTGCTACATTGCCAAACGCCCTGAGAACTGCAGAACTGGGGAAGAACAATGGTGGGAAGTGACCTCAGGGGGTTTTGGTCCAATTTTGCTTGCAGCAGGGCCAACACTGAGCAGGTTGCCTAGGGCTTGGCCCTGACAAGGGCTGAAGGCCTCCAAATGTGGCAAGTGCCCCCCTTCTCTTGGCGACTGCCCGCCCTTCTCTAGGCCCTGCTCCAGAGCCTAACCTCCATTGTGGGGAAATATTTTTCCTAGTATCTAATTGGAATTTCCCTTGTGTGCCGTTGCTTCTCATCCTGTCCCTGTGCACTTCCCAGGAGAGCCCGGCTTCAGCTTCTCTCTAAAACCACAGCTGCTGGCAGCGGTGAGAGCCCCCTTCACCGCGTTCCTTTTCCCAGGCTGCACAAACCCACTACTCTCCACCTCTGCCCCCGACACACTGCAGCACTGGCCAGAAGCCCCATGGCAGGGCCAGAGCTCCAGGGCACCTCTGGAGAGTGCTGGAGCCTGTTAACATCCATCCTGCCCAGCCAAGGGTGCCACCAGGGAGGACAAGAGGTACCCGTGGCCAGCCTTGAGCAGCAGACACCCTGGGGGTGTTGAAAAATAAGGGACTCACCTCAGCACTGAAATGAGCAGGGCTTGTTTTTGATCAAGTTGCTCTGGTTGGAAGTGATACCAAGTACAGCTTCTACTGCAACACCCCTAAGCTATCCTGAGCCAGGAGTCCCAAGTACCTGATCCAAGAAATTTGGCCCTAAATACAGAAAGGTTCGTCTTCACCACTGTGGCATCGATACCAGGCCTAGTTCCATGATGGCCACAGGGAATCTGCCCTCCAGAGTGATGAGCAGGACCATCAGGAGTCAAACTCAGCAGAGACCAGCTGGGCTAGATGGAAACTCAACAGCCGAGAGCAGGTCCCTAGATGAGGGAAGCAGCAATCCGTGACACTCCCCGGATCTGCAGCAGAGTCCAGATCGCACATGGGATTTTGGAGCCAATGACCAACCACGTCCCCAGACCTGCAGCACATCATCCCTCTCCCAGCTCTCCCCCGATGCTCCGTTCCCTCAATGCAGGCCTATCTATTTATCCATCTCTGCCCCAGCAGGGATCATTTGTTTTTCCGCTCTTTCAGAGCGGATGGGAAGGTTACTGGGTAGGATCTGACCAGGACAGAGACCTGCTCAATGTGCCCAGGGCCATCTGGACACCCCACTGCCTGCATGGGGACAAGGACCCAGGAGGCTGGGATACCTGGTCACCGCACTGCTTCCTCACGGTGCTTGTCTTCCATCCCTCCTGGGAAAGCCTCAGCGCCGAGGATGCCCCAGGCCTCTCCAGGACAGCAATGTACCCACGGCTGAAGGAAATGCGGGCAGAGAATGGGTTCGGCACATGGCTGAGCCGGATCCCAGCCTGTTCCCCAGCCACAGGCACTGCCTTCACCTGCTGAGCCCTGTGGTTTTCCCAGCTCTCCTCCAGCACCCTCACCCCATCGCCCAGGGGACCCGGCACGGGGTGACAGGCTTTTGGGCTCCCTTAAAGCCCAGCCCTGGGCAAGCACCTGCCCTCTGCTTCCCGATGACTCATTCCCCCGTGATTCACCCCCTGATCCTGCCTGACTCACCCATTTCTGCCACAGCCCTGTGCGCACACGCGCGTGCAAGCCGGCCACAATCACTGGGGCAATGGCACGAACTCTACAAAGCAGCAAAGTGGGCCGGGCGCCCGGCCAGGCTGTGCCAGAGCCCTCTGCTCCCGCAGCACCCAGCGGCAGGAGCAGGGGGCAGAGATGTCTCCGCTGGCTCAAGCCCACGGCGGCGCAACGGGACAGAAAGTCAGGCCTGGGAGCGCTGCCGTGTGCCAGCACTGCCCAGATAAGGAACGACGCTGGGGGAGGGCTTCCTCCAGGCTCCAAGGCTGCCTTCCAGACAAACCCTGTGGGTTTTATCAGCCCTCCGGCAGCCTGACCCCCACTGCTGGCTGTGGGAGGGTTACCAGGCGCTGCCGAAGCTCAGATCCCCAGGGGAGCTGTCTGCCAACTAATCTGCCTTTGGGTACAGCCAAACATACCTCCGTCCCCGCCCCAGGCCATGCCTCTTCCCAGTTTGACTCTCCAAGGTGGAGAGCTTCCAGGAAGCCAAAAAGGGATTTTCTCTGAGCGCGGCTATGGTCACTCAGCACCAGCTGGTGCCACTGCCCACACCGGGCACACAGGCTTGGCCAGTTCCTGAATCTGGACAGTACAAGCCATGTACATGACGATACACATACACGTCCTTTGCAGGCTCATTCTCCAACTAGCAATTCCCCTAAAGGTAGGAGGTGAAGCTCACACAGGCTTTGCCCCACATTCTTTCACCTTTCCACCAGCATCACCCCTTCCGAGGGCTCTCCGTCTAACCTCTGCCTTCTTCTCGGAGAGGACCAGTGCAGACAGAGGAAGACCGCACACCGTGGCTGCGCGGGAGCCCAGCGAGAGCTGCGGCAAACACCTCCCAGACGGCAAGCAGCTCTGTGTACCAGAGCACATCCATCTGCGTCAAGGAGCACACCAGAGCGCCGGCGCGCTCAGAAGATGCCGGTCTGCACAGCACACCCGGTCACGGACCTGCGCCTCTGCCTATCATAGCTGGAAGATCCATTTCCCATTGACTACAGGAGAAAATTACCGGGATCAGACTCAGGATCTTCTCTCATCCTGTCTGCTCCCCATCCCACAGGTCAGAGTCATGCTGACAAGGGGCTCCAGTCCTTTCCACTCAGGAGTGCTTGGCCAGCTGCAGCATTTGCCTACAGCCACACACAGGTTACTCAGGACAAGCCTTGCTGGTGCTGCAATAGGACAAGTCAGTCAAGCATCACATCTCCAGCAGGGTCACACAGCCCCAGACGGGTCAGGAGGCCCTGACACCAAGGAATTAAAGGCAGACTAAACCATCTTTTGGCCAGGGAGGGAGGGACAATGTTTTGGGCTGGGATGTCATGCATTAACAGGGACAAAGAATGATCTTATGCCAAAGTTTAGGACTATAAATCAGAACCACTGGTTCTCCCTAGATTTTTACATTCCTGATCCTCACCGTGTACACACAGAGCCTTTCTCACTTCTCAGGGGAAAGAAAATTAAGTTTCTGTCACACGGGGTCCCATGGGCTCCAGCAGCTTCCCCTGCACACCACCCCCGCTCATCAGGATGCTCCAGTCCCCATGGTCCTTTCTAAGGAGGCAGGGTGGGAGATCCTTAGTGCTCACCATGTGTCATCAGCGAGGCCAAAAGCCAACAGCGTGGTCACAGTGTCACCAAGGTCACAGCACTGGGCAAGCACCTGAACAAAACTCAGCAGCCAGCAGCAGGACAGACCCAGCAATCTAAATGTACATGCTTAACTTAAATCAGCCTGTCACCACTGAAGAGATGGGCTTCCCTACAAGGCCTGGGAGCCCCTGCGAGTGCAGCCATAACCTACGTGAGCTCTTAGATGAGGCCAGCTCCCTGCCGTAGCCCCAAGGCAAAGGGAAGCTGTGGGATGTGCCCAACACCCAGTTCGAGCAGCCAGGGACTGCTCCGATTTGAGCCAGACTGTGACAATTTCCTGCTGGCCCCCCATTTGTGACTAACAGAGGGGTAACACCCCACCTGCAACAGCCCCCTCTGGCCAAGCTGGGAGGACGAGCAGAGAAGAGACAGGCAAGCTGCCCTGCCTGCTGGTGTCTCTCCCCCCACACTAAGGGGATCCTTGCAACTGCCTTGTGTTCCCCTTCTGCAGCCCAGGTGGCTAAGAGAAGTGGCAGAGAGTCCCTCCAAAGCACAGTGACAAGACCTTGATGCTTTCACATAGCACGTTTCAGGTGAGCAGGCTGGAAACTGTCAGCAGAGAGGAACCAGTTTATTCACCCACCTTTACGTTGGTAGCATGCTTCTGCAGCACAGGTGATGCCAGAGGACAGGATGGGAAGAGAGGATTTTGGGCAACAACAGATGGAGAAGTTCAGGCTTTCTCAACGTCGATGCTAAGCAGCAGAAGTACACAAAGTTGATGCTTCTGCTGAAATAGTTCCTGGTTACAACAACAAACACACAGAGCATGACCCTGAGAAAAGGCCATCTACCAAGGCGAACAGAAGATGTTATGGTTTTGAGACCACTGAACCTAGCCTTCCATTTCTGGGTTCTCCTTCTCACAGTGGTTCTGTGCTCCCTACAGTTCTTCCTTCCGGTGCTTGAAAAAGTAGAGCAGCCTCCAGGCTGCTAACTTAGGTGGTGGCTTCAGTGACCCTCATGGAGTGCTCCCTGGGACCAGCTTTCATCTCCTAGACAGAACCCAATGAACCACCAGTTCTTTGTTCCAAAAATCACATCTCAGGTCATCTGATCCAACATAAAGACCAGATGTGGAATTGCTTTAAATGAAAGCTTAGATGGGGGGAGTACACCTGTGCCAGGGGATGGAGCTGAATGGCCAAGTGCCTGCTAATCCAACCTGAAAGTTTGAAGGACTAAACCGCCTTTCTTTCTGGTCGGTAACACAAACCTAAGTTTGCTAAATTTGGAAAGCCCACCGTGTGGCTCGCAGCTGGTGCTCACCCTTCCTGCAAGCTGGAAACCTCTATTGTCTCGGCAGCCCTGATCAGACCCCTGCCCTCAGCAAAGGGATGCTCTTGTTGATTCAGCACATCCTGCAGCCCTCCGTACACGTCCTGGGTGGGCTGGCTGGCTGGCTCACACCATCTGAAGCTCAGGATAGAAACTAGCTGTGTCCTTTTTTCCACCTTGCTGCGGGAAGGGAAACAAGAGGTTTCTGCCATCGATCCCTTCCCTGACTTCTTTTGCTGGACCCGCTGGTGCTGTGCCTCACGGGGCACGCTGAGCAGATGACAATTAAGCAGAGGGGCCAGGAAAGCAGCTAGACTTGGGCTTCCTTGCTTAACTACACATGGAAAATCCAGTTTTCGCTTGGGCAGGCATTGAAAAGCCAACTTCTCTCTTCTGTCAAGTCAAAAATATGCCTGCAGGCACTTGGGGCTGTCTCCTCTTCTGCATTTTGGAGAGATCCTCCCTTGCAGGCATTGCCTTTTACTCTTTTCAGCCTCCACCGGCTCAGAGCAGGTTGGAGAGCCCCAAGCACTGGCTACACCAGTCACACTGCAAATTCAGGTGCCATGTGTGGGGGCAGCTGCAAATGTAATATTGGGGGAAAACCAAAGCCAAACCACCCAAAAATCCCAGGGCAGAAGGCCTGCACAAAGCCTACAGTCCTGGCCTCCTGGCTCCCAGCCTTGTGTTCAACACTTATTCATCTCAGGATACAGTTCCAGTTTTCACTCTTGTCTTAAAGCTCCCCATGAAGTTGCCCTCACCGACTTGCACAATTTCTTTTCTCTCTGCCCCACTTCCAGCAGGGACCTCAACCACTGCTGCCTCCCAGCAAAAGGGTCTCCATGACCTTTGTAATTCAACACACTGGGAAAGGCTCAATCCATTCCCTCTATTCCAAGCCCAACACAGACCTTAAAAGCCCTCTTTGTTCCTGCTATATAGACCCTACCCCACAACTGTGGCTTAACCCTTGGGGTACCGCCTCAAATAAAGAGTGCTTCACAGAAGCAATGCTGGTTACAGCATCCATGGGAAGCTGGACCTCCACCTACAAAAGAGCTGTCCTGAAAATCTGCTGGTGGCTTGCAGGATGCGTCAGATACACACAACAAGGCAGGCGCAGGGAGATGTCTCTGACTGTCCTCATCATCAGTACAAGCGACTACCATGTGGGGACCCCGTGCCCCACACTGCTGCAGCGACATGGTTAGGCTCGCAACTCTTTATAGTCAGCCGGTCTTGTTCTGCCTGCCCTCAGTTCAGCAGTTTGTTGGGGTTTTTTTGTTGTTGTTGTGGGTTTGTTTTGTTTTGTTTTGTTTGTTTGTTTTTGTTTTTTTTTAACAAAACACGCTCCGTGCAGACAAATCTGGGGCCACAAGGAAGAAATAGAAGTGAGGAAGGAAGCAGGTGCAACCAGGCACTCCCTTTGTCACTCCTGCAAGGACTCCTCTGCTCCTGCCCCCGGGTACAGCTATTGCTCCATGCCCAGGTGCAAAGCAGAGGCAGCGAGGGATGCCATGCCGTGACCTCCGCAGCCTGCACGTAGGTGAGAGCGCAGTGACAGCACTCCCGAGCAGCAGCCCGTAAATCACACGTTGGAGGAAGCAGCGCCATGGGACTGTCCGTAATCATATGCCCTGCACACAGGAATGCAGAGGGGATGGAAGGTGCAACCAGCCCTCCCTGCCCTAGTACAATCCCTGGCACAGAAGAAGGCAGTACGGAGCAAGGGCTGCTTTGCAGCACCCAAACATGCCAGCTCTGCAGCTGGGATGGAACAGAGCTGCCCTGCAGCACCCTGAAACAGAGCAGGCTTGCACCACTGCACCCCAAAACACCACTTCTGCAGACAGGATGGGGTAGGGCCACCTTGCAGCACCCCAAAATGCCATTTCCTACCAGTTGCTGTCACTTCCCCTCTGCCCCTTTCCGGTCCCGCTCCACCCCTCCCTGCTCCCAAGGCCACAGGGAAACCAAGTCATGGCGTGTTGTCCCTGTCCCGGGGAAGGAGAGCGGGTGGGCAGCCCCAACACCGGGCACGGCCAGTCCCAGCACCGGGCATGGCCTGGGGAGTCGGGCAAGGGTGGTACCAACACCTCTGAAAACCCCAGCAATGGGGAGAGATAAAGATACCACATGTCCTGCAATAAGTAGCCATCCGAATTATGAGCCGCCTCTGTTCCCACCTCCCTTGGAGCAGAAGTTGGCCCCACTCAGCTCTGCTGGGCTACATCTGTGCCCGCAGACTGATCCTGGCACCAGGGGGATGGGGACATGCAGGGCTCCGCACCACATGCACATAACTTATCATGGCCCAGAAAAGAAACGTAATGACACACAGAGAAAAAAAATATTAAAGATCCAGGTGGAGCATTATAATCCAGAAGACTTCCCTGGCTCCCAAAAGTCTGGTAGGGGACTGGACACTTCCTTGAGAGCAGGTTATTGCATTCTTTACTTTAAAAGATTCATGTGTTTGAGTAAATACTTCAATTCTCTGGTCCAGCTCTAGGAGCTGATAAGTTTCCAGATACTGACCTCAGCCTCTCTGTTTTCACCACACACCTCCAAAAACCCTTCTGAGGGTCTGCTCACCAGGTAAGCTTCCTGGGACCAGGTCCAGCAGGACCTACACCAGCATCCTTTAAAATCCCTATGCCTGGTGCATAGCAAATCACCACCTATCTATCTACCTTGTAGGCAGAGAAGATAAATATAAAGATTTGTCCATTCAGGCACCGGGTCAGACATTTCAACAATGTTATTAAAGTTACGGTTTCTTTACTGCATTTCCGAAGATCGCAATGAGGTTAGGAGCCCAGCGTCGTCTAGTTCAGCTGGGCCACTGAATGGGGAAGCAGAGGTCAAGCTGAAGAAAATGCCCAGCTACTATGCACTGCTCATCTGCAAATCTCCTGGCATCTTTCCCCACGGCCCGTGTCTCTTGGCTGCCTCATTCCACCTTCCTGGGGATGCTGAAAACAGACCCTTTCACCCCTCCCCGGGGAAGCGCGTTCAGGTGGTATTTGCTGCTGTTGTCGTGCAAAGCATAACGTTATTGCCAATACCCTTGCCCCAGCTCTGTCTCCCAGGACAACATAATAGTAGATTAAACTCATTATCCCCTATCACTTTATGGCACAATCTTTTCATTTCTCTGTTAACGCACATCTGAGACGTATCGAGTTTCAGGCAGGCTCACTCCAAAGGAAATTCCCTGTTCTTTCCGTACAAGGATTTGCACAAGCAATACCTTTTCTTTTCCGTAGCAAAAAAAAAAAAAGAAAAAAAAAAAGCAGCCCAAACCAAACTACTACCAAAAAAAAAAACCACCCCAAAACCAAACCCCAACAAAACCCAAAACCAACCCAAACCAAAAAACACTCCAAAAAACACACTTGGAGGTTCACTTGAGGACAGACTTTGACTTTTCTTTCCAGACCACCACTTTGGTCAGACCTTTCCCAGGCTCTGGAGGGCAGCATTCTCACTGCTGCTCACACTGCTGCAGCTCCATCAGCTACGTTTAGAGTCGAGTAGCGAGGAGGCTTTCAAGGGTGAGATGCCTTTTCCTTCCCAAAAGCAACCAGCACATGAACACAGGCATTTCCTGGTAAACTGTTCCTCCTTGCTTCCAGCCTGTGCTACAGGGGTGGCCTCCGATAGCAGCCTTCCTCCGGAAACACCGCTGCGTTTTGCTCAGTTACTCTAACAGTATGATTTTTAGGGAAACAGAATTAAAAAGAGCTGTAATCTATAATAAATCATTCCTACTGAGCTACCAGGGAGAGAGCGGTACAGGAGAAAGCCAGGAGCCATAAGTCTGCTTCCTCAACAAATCTGAGCCATGAAACAGGGAACAGGCACAGCAGCAAGAGGAGCACTTTCAGGGTACCACTGATCTCTCTATTCAGATTTGTCACATGGCGAGGAGAGATCATTGCAAATACTTTAAGATCCCAGACTGTCAACCCAGGGGAGAGGTCGGCAGACCAGACCCAGACAAAAACCCTGAGAATATACTAGTTCCTCAAAAACTGTTCACATTTTTAGCTATTGCTGCTCCTGGAAGATGAATTGAAAGCAAAGCGCTCACCCGCTACTTGATGCCATAACTGCTTTGTTTTGCTGGCAGCCACAGCAGAGAGGACCTTGAGAATTATCCTCTTTCCCCACCAGTGGCCCAGCTATACTAATCTCATCAGTAATGCAAACTCTGGTATGGAAAGGACTTGAGAGACTGTGCTAACCTGTCTATGCTATGCTCTCTCTACCCAGCTACAGCCCTGCTGACTGGCAATAAGAAAACCCCAGTACACAGAGTCCAGGCGTTTTCGCCAGGTCTGAGTTGAGCAAAGAGTTGGCTCCTACAAGCTGTTCTTTATGCATCTTCCAGACTGGGCAATCTATACAGCATTGCTGGGCTCGACTATCTTCTTGCAATTTAGGGAATGCAGGTAGAAACACCCACCGAGTCAAAGTTTCCTCTTGGTCCCAACGATCCATCATCTCTCTGCTGAAATCCCCAGCTCTCTTTCCACAGCAGCAGCATTAAGGTTGCTCCTGACGTCCAAAAGGACACTGGCCATTTTTTCAGAGTGACACTGGTTAGGGTGGTGTCCCCAACTGACTACTAGCAGATATTCATGTCCCGGACTTGCCTAAGGCGATGGCAGCAGCAAAGCGCAACAGCACGTAACTCACACAGTACTTTCCGAACTTCAACGCCGCAGCTCAGCCAGGAGGAAATCTCTCTTGGCTGCCTCTCCCTAAATGCTTATTCCAGCACTGCCTGTCTTAACTCCTCCCCAAATCGGGAGCAGAGTATGTGACCCCACCGCCGCTGGGCTTTTCTGATCCTTTGTGCTGTGCTTGAAAATGTGTAGTATGAAAAGGCAAGGCAGAAAAAGAGGGAGCAGCACTTCAAAGATGACACAGTTATAACTCATCAGGTCACAGTGCCCAGGAGCCTGAGTCTCAGGCAAGGATCTCGGAAAGCGAGGTGCTGTAGAAATGGCAAAAGAGAAAACACCCCCTGCCCTAGAAACTGGCAATTCACACCCCAACACACGCGCATAACCCAGAGCCTTATCTGCTGGGCTCTGCATCCACTCTGTGATATTTCATAGCACATCTTGGGGCCTCAGTCCGGAGGAAAGATCAGAAACAAGAGGATGTGAAGAGGGAACTACAGTTTGGCTTGATGGATCCTGACCATGATCCACCATCATCTGCACCTGTAATAAATTGTAAAGCCAATTCTTGCACAAAGTGCTGAAGATCACATACATGAATAGCAGTGCTCAAGCTGCTGATCTGAAATGCAGTGTCAGGTACCAGTGTGCCAGCTTCCTCCATAGGAAGGAAACTCCAGCTGCCAGTACAGAGCAAGCTGTTCCCCTCTGAAAATGGAAGGAACCCGTCAGAAGTGAGAGGGAGCAAGGACACTGCTGTCTGCTGCAGGTGGCTTTCCCAGAGGCTCCACAGTCCAGCTTGTTTGCTCTCCCTTGTGAACACCAGGGTCTGGAGTCTGGGGGACTTTTTACAAACAAGTCTAGTCCACGTGGCAGTTTTAAGATGACTGGAACTGTAGCAGTGGACATCGCTGGGCAGTCTATATAGGTCTTACAACCACCCTAAATTGGAGATAGACAGTATGGCAGACTGGAAATAGTGAAACGGTTTTCAGGGGAATTTCTGAAGCCTATGCCCTGGTTCAGAGCTCGATGGAGTGGTCACAGCTCAGGAAAGGATTGTGATATTTGTGAGCGCGAGGTCATTTGGGCAGCTCATGGGCAAGCATCCCTTCCCCTCCAGTTTTGCCTGAACATCCTAGTTCCAGACAAACTCTGGCTGCAGACGCTACAGCAGTGTGTGCCACCCCATGGCAACCCCACACACCTGACCTCAGAGCATCTTCCGAAGGTGGTGCGCAGGCTCCTTCCCCTCTCCCTCTGGGCTGGATGCAGAGCTGCGGGCAGGGCGTTGCAGCTCACTGCAAGCGCTGACCTTTGAGAGGTGTAATGAGAGAGGTTTACAGCTCACACAGCCACCCATGTTGAGACGGGCAAGCTGTGCCTGCTGCCAGCCGGTCCCTTCCCCCTGGCTCGCATCCAGGACTTGAGGCACATTGTGGATGACAGGTCAGGTCTCCGTCACGCTCACATTATGGCCAGGCTGGAGCTGGCTTCCTGACCTGTTCTCTCCATGCAGCGAGTGACATGATGTCCCTGCTTCCTTCAGCAACAGGAGACAGCTCTCTACCAGCATCTAGCAAGGGGTTCGCCCAAAGGCAGTGTCTGAAACATTTAACCTCTCCTTTACCTGCCCCAGAGGATGGTCTTGGACCATATCAGAGGGCTCACTAGAATGTCTGCTCTCCATCAGAGTACAGATACCCCGGAGCAAGGCAAACTGGCTGTGCGAGGTGAACGGTATGGTACAGGTCCAGGCATCCTGGGAAGATGCAGGCATGGCTGGAGCCACTTACATTGATTAACCAAGGATAAGCAAGGGCAGCAGAACGACTTGCTTCCCTCTGTGGTACAGTAAGAGGGCTCAGGAGACCAGTTTCTTTCTGGCTGGGCCTGCTCTGCAACCCAAAGCTTCAAACAGAACAGGTCTGTAAACAGGAGCTGCCTGCCCGTTCCCCACAGAGGGGTGAAAGAGGGGAGAAGCTGGACGAAACACCCCTGGCCAGCCCACCCCCGGGCTGCTGCCTGAGCATAACTGTTCCAGACACCAGATTGTCACACAGGAGCCCAGCGGTGCCGAGCCCATGGCACGGCTGGGATGGGGCTGCATCGAGGGCTGCAGCAGGCTGCACGTCTGCCCCGGCTGCTCCTCCGCCTTGTGCCGCAGAAAGCACAGTGCAGGCGATGCAGTCAGCGGCAAGTTGCCATAGCAATCCCCCCAAGCATGTCCCCCTGCCTCCCTCCTTTGTCTCTGCTCCCCCAAGCCTTGCTGTCCCCTCCCCGCTGCCCTACACATCAAACCCGATGCACAACATCCAAAACCCTCAAAACGCATTGAAAGGGCTGTTCATCACCCCGAGGAAGGAAAGGGGGGCAGATGTGGAAGCCCACCCCTACAAGCCTTCATCCCCACCCACTTCACGGGCAAGGTGCCTGCTCCAGACCCAGGTGCATCGCACCCCACTGTGCCTGGTCCTGATGCACGACACAGGAGAGTCGGGCAGCCAGACCTGGGGTGCAGATGCCTCTCTAGCTGCACCCCCGGTCATGCTGTGGCAGGCAGGGGTGCTTCAACATCTCTGCCTGTCCCACAATGCCTGCTCCATGGAGGTGACACACAGCCCCTGCCCAGTCCAGCAGAACTGGCTGCCTGGACATCAGAAAGCCCAATGAGCTCTTTCTACTGCACGGCAGCACCAGGTTTGATGGAAACAGAGGTCCCAGACTCTTCCTGCTGCAGCCTGGCAGGCATCTCCTAGGTCTCTGCTCTCCAGTCCCAGCCCAGTTCCATTTCAGGCAGTTCTCTTCTGCTGCACTGAACCTCACTGTGGCTTGAAACGGAGACAGGATCCTGCTTCGCTTCCTGTCCTAAAAAACTGTTGTCTAACGTTGCTACGTGCTGCCAAACAGTTACCCAACCCAGCACACAAGCAGAGCTTCTCATACCTGCCAATATCTTTTAATGAATGAACTTAACAACTTAACAGAATGGACAAAAATCAACTTCTAAAAGCTTCTCCTTCCTTCCCCACTCTGCCCTTCCCCAGATCCAGTAAGGCCCACCACAACGGGTTACATCACTTGAGGGTTATAGCAGAAGCTAGTGAAGCCTCGGTCCTGATCCAGGATGAGTCACGGAGCTCAGGAGACCGTGCAACTTCCTTCTGATACCATCAACCATGTCTTACACCGGCTAAAAATAAAGATGGGCCAAAACTGCAGAGCTACGTCTTGCCTAAACACGAAACTCAGCAAAGCTCAGCGCTGCTGAAAAATCACCTGAGCAACTGGAAGCCAAAAAGTGCAGAGAGGCCAAAAGTCTCGGGTGTACAAACAAGGGAGAGGCTGGGAGGCCTCACCCTGTGCTGCGCCGGGCTAGGGGATGACAGTGGCAGATGCCAAGCAGCCATCCAGCCATACAGAGCGGGCCAGAGCTTGGCTTCTCTCCCACTCAGCTGTGGGCTTTGGAGTATTTCCACATCCAGAGGCTTTGTGAAGACTGTTTTCTGCACCGCATGCGCCCACCTGAGACAACAGGAATGGACTCCTGCAAGTAGGAGGGAGGCTGCATTTTTGGCAGGGAAAGGCTGGAAAGCTGCAGCCTGTTTCCCACTGCGCAACGCGTGGGCACCCACAAAGCAAGGTCCAAAGGGTGCTTGGTGCTAGGGCTAAAAAAAAAAAAAAAAAGGGGTCAGATATACATCTGATATGGCTTAGTCACTTTAGGTAAGTGAGGAATTCAAAGTTCTTCCTAATCCCTGGGACGCTATGCCCCAGCAAAACCTTCACACACAAGGATACAGGACTCTCACATGGCTCTTAGCAGGGAGCCACAGGATCACACACAAATAGGGGCTCAGAGGGACACCAGCAATGTTCAGAGACCTAAAATTAGCCCCAG
Source organism: Charadrius vociferus (assembly GCF_000708025.1). Lineage (NCBI taxonomy): Eukaryota > Metazoa > Chordata > Aves > Charadriiformes > Charadriidae > Charadrius > Charadrius vociferus. The sequence continues at coordinate 530,838 of NW_009649457.1, read as the reverse complement.
CAGATGATCCTCTGCTCCATTCTTGGGAGCAACGAGAACCGAACAAGGATCCAGCTGTCCCAACACTCCCATGAAGAGGGTCTTTGAATGCCCGACCTACTTGCAACAGAGATGGTCAAGCAAAGGGGATTCCTCGCATAACTCCAGAGCCAATACTCAGGAGGAACCCAGAGCCCCATCTCTGAAGGGGAGAGCAGCATTTTCTTGGGATTTCCAGTGGAAAGAAGACCTAGTCCTAGATCAGCTGGTAATACCAAGGGGCAGAGGCAGCCTACACATGCTAAGAGCAAGCTGAAGGACATTAGGCTGATCAGTTTCTGTTGAAGATAAAACCTCCACTTTGCCTGGTCTTTCGAGTTTGCCAGTAAAGCACTCCCAACAGAGGCACCGCAAGTCTGTCCAACAGTCTGCAAGCTGTACTGGCTTCCAGATTACTGCCAGCTGCACTAAACTGAACTAACACGGTTAATTCAGTCCAAATACAAGTTCACTGGTACCACCTGGATTAGGCAATATCCAAACCAGAGGCACAGGTTGTGCCAAAACTGGCACAGGTTGCCCAGAGAGGCTGTTGAGGCCCCATCCCTGGAGGTGTTCAAGGCCAGGCTGGACGTGGCCT
>NW_009649457.1:523946-530030 GCF_000708025.1 Charadrius vociferus | reverse complement strand
TGGGCAACCTGGTCTAGTGGGAGGTGTCCCTGCCCATGGCAGGGGGGGTTGGAACTCAATGTATCTTCAAGGTCCCTTCCAACCTAAACCATTCTATGATTCTATGCTATGATGAAGTAATGGGAGAAGCCGCTGCACTACACATATACAGGAGATTTGCTACCCTTGAGGTATCAAGCTATTTGGTCAGCAAGAAGGGGTCGGGGGGAAAAAAGATGGATTCACCATGGTAAACCTTGTGCTAAAATGCCTCTTGTCAAAAGGCAGGGGAGCCCTGAGAAGGTGCTGTGCGCTTCGGGGACTGGGAACTGCAACCAGCTCCACCAGAAGCAAGGGCAAACTGGTTCTCTGGTCCTAGCCACATAACATGTCTCTTTTCCATCACTAAGAGTGACACAAGATCCCAGCATGGAGCAGGTATTAGTGATTGTCACAACTCTGCTGCCACCGCATTGGGAGTCTGGGATTCTGCATTGACATGAGCGAAGGACTTCTTCCTTCTTTCCTTTTAACTTCCAGGTGACTCTACCCCTGCCTCACTCGCTGTGGGTACCACTTCAGCATCAGGCTGAAGGATGAGATGGCCCAGTCTCCAACTGCCTCTGGACTGGCTCCAAACTTCCCTGGCAGACGGTTCGGAGGAAGAGCCACACAGCCAGGGCAACCAGGCATCTTAAATAGCGGCTTCCCCATGTAACCTCTCCTGGCCAAATCATACCTGAGTTCTGGAGCGAGAGAAGGGCCCAGCCTGCCCCCCTCCAGAGGCACAGTGCTGATGAGGGCTCCCTTCCCGGTGAGAGCACACCATGCAGGTGGGGCAGGCACTGCTGGATCCCAGGCAGGCGCGCAAGCACCCAGGCACAGGGACGAGGCGGGAAGCCCCCAGCTCTCTCAGCCCAGCGGTTACCTCAGAGCAGCGAGGGCCTGACCTTCACATTTCTTGTCGTTAGCAATACATAGTCTACCAGTCCTCCTGAAACACTTCGCTGTCACTCTAAGCCTCAAACACCATGGCCAAGGGCCTCCTTGAGCTACAGAATCCTGGGAAAATGCAGACAGAGCTCAACCGGTTCCAATAGAAAGGATCATGTCTACCACAAGCTCTGGGTGAAGTCTCAGCTCTGTTTGTTCAGGTGAAGGACAGGGAGCAGCAGAGACCAGCAGCTGCAAAACACTCCCACATTCAATACTGCCAGTACGCAGAAGGACCAAGCAGCACAGACTGCAAGCTCCTGAGGGCTTGAAGCACACTACCCTTGGGCTCCCGACAACTGCGTGCAGGTTTCAATGGTCTTAACAGCACCGGCTGCACACATCCAGGCTCCTTCTGCCACACTGCCAGCAAGGTGGGAGGCAGGAGCACTCAGCAAGCCTGGGCTGTGGGAGCACCTCACCTGGGTGACACCTACTCTACAGGCCAAGAGGAGGAGGGCACAGGCTTCCCTGTCTTCTTCATACAGCCCTGGCAAAGAAAGAGAAACCGGTGATGACTGAACGAGTGCTAACCTTGGTGTAGGGCTGAAGCAGATGGGAAAGGCAGCTCTCAGCTGTCAGCACTCGCAGGGTGGACTTCGGGTTGCTTGTTCCAGTTGTCTTGGGTCACCTGGAAAGAAAAGTGCACAGGCAGACGTTCAGCTCAGCTGGGGAATACCCTGCACATGCAGGAACGTCTTCTGAACGCTGGGCAGGCAGTAATTGCTTGTCCAAGCCAAGCGAGTTTGTGGCCTTGCACAGAAGTGAGAGAGTCCGAGCACCCCAGCACCTCGAAGAACCCCCCATATCTTTTACCAGTGCTGACGCTGCCCCTCCAGCTATAGCCCCGACTCCCTCCCAGAGCTCCAGTTATCACCCCATTTCCCTGCATGACTCCGGGTGGGTGCAGAGTTAGGTCCCCAGAGAGGGCTGCTAAGGTGGCTGCCACCATCCCCCTTTCCGGGATTTCAGTGGGAAGTCAAGTCCTTTCTGCGCCCGTGGCTTTGTTCTTCTCCACCCGCACAGCCATACGTTGCTCCACCACACAGGCTTTGCCGGTGCTCGAGTGGGTGTGCTGGCACTGGGTTTATCTGCAAGAACAGGCTCTGGCTGTGGTCCCCCCAGGCCACCCACTAAACCACCCTGTGGGGACACAGAGCCACGGGAGGGAGGACCAAACTCCGCTGCGGGGAAACACCGCTCCGAACAACCCAAACAGACCAAGCCAAATCCAACACTGCAGCGTTTCCCAGGCTACAGGGAAGTGGGGAAAACGACAACTGCTTAATAGAAATCTTCGAGAGACCTGCCAACACCATCACAAAGACATTGTTTAAGACTCCTCCCCGGGCTCCCAGTGCTGTAATTACAGACTACTGGAGATCACACTGTGTGGGGGCTAGGTCCTCGTGCCCAGCAGGTCCTGAAAACTGGGACAACATGAACCTCCCCAAAACCAGGTCTGATGTTGCCCTGGCCACAGGCACGATGAGCAAAAGCTGTGTAGGGGCAGTCCCTGCTCCCCATCCTGCCCTCCCGTGTGGGCTACCACCCTGCAGGACCACCGGCAGCACAACCCAGCTCCGACCAGAGCCGCAGCAGCAAGCGCAGCGCTGCGGGCAGCCCCGCTGCCAGTCCCCCAGAAGCACAGCCTTTAAGTCGTGATGTGGGGAGGCACCCCCACACTAAGTTACTGGTGCGCCGGGCCTTAAAGCAGTCATGAAGGCATCCAGAAAATTTATGTTTAATGTCATCTGCACCTACACAGCTAGCAGGTAAGTCTGCACCTGCGTCCCAGGAGAGGTCCCTCCTGGAAGCTGTACCAGGTAGTCACCAGGGCTATGTTTCTGGACAGCTTAGAAGCAGAACAAGCCCCGGTAAGTGTAGCGTGTGTATATGTAAACATACATATATTTAAAATCCTCCACCAATTCCCTGCTCTACCACACTGTCTTTCAGAGGAGGCTCGAAAGGCTCTAAGCCTGAGCAGTGACAAGAATTGCTTTGGACACGGCTGAAGTACTGCCACCCACATACTGCTGCAGCGCAGGGAGCGACAGCGATGTATCTGACAGGGACAGGTTGAAAACACTCCCCAGGAAGAATGCAATTACCCCAAACAGTCTGAGGCCAGGAGATCTGGATTATCACCTCAGCTCTTGCATAAAGGGCTTTGCATCTTTGTTCACTTCGAACAAGAAGAATCACAGGGCTGACATCAGCCCTGGCCTGGGACATGGATTCGTTACTAAAAAGCACTTCCAGCTGAATCGCTAACTGCGCTTTTTGCGCTACACAGGACTCCTTTGAAGGTTTCCTATCCAAGTATTGTTCTGCCATCACACTGCTTAGCTGGGGGGGTTGTCCAGGCCACAATACAGGCGAGTATGACTGCAAACCACTGGCCGGTCCTGAAAAAGCTCTCTGAAATGCAGAGCATGTGAGCTCAGCTGCTCTTCATTCAGGATTCACAACCAGCTGAGGACACTGACAGAAACAGGGAGAAAACATGTTAATTGGCAGCTGGGCATTCACAGGGCCAAGCAAAGGAGACTACAAGAGAAGGGAGCAAAGGCAAAGGGAGGATGAAGATTTGCAAGGACACTTGCCAGTAAAAGAAAATAATTTTTAAAGCAAACCTCAAACTTCGTGAGGCCCAGTCCTTTAGAGGTTATATTCACCGGGCTCACTTGCTCATAAGCAAAATGGAAAAAAAACAAAGGAAGAAACCTGGTCAGAAAACAGGCTCCAGGGAGCAGCGCTGCCAGGCGCTGCGGACAGAAGGAAGGACCAGAAACACACGATGGCGTTAGCAGGTCACAGGGACCCACCCCACCCACTGGAGGAAGGGGTTCCTGGGCACGATGCGCGGTGGAGAGCCATCAGGCAAAACTCCCCCACAGAAGACTGTCACCGCCAAATAACCCATGATGACACCCTCCACAAACCATCTGTTAACATACAAATGGCTCCCTTCAGGATTTCTCCCGTGTTGCCCTTCACACCTGTCCTGCTTCAAACCTGACTCATTAACTCCTCCAGCCATGGACGCCTCCGATAATTTGATTACAGCTACACTGGCAGTCTGCTGAGGACACCACTTTTCTAACCAATACCGCTTCCCTTTTTCCTTTCACATCTGTGATCACATACCCATGAACGACGTGTTTTCTTGTTCTGCATCCAGAAAGAGTCCTGGGCCCCCAGGCACTCTGCATTTCCACACAGCACACGATGGTGCCTACCAAATCTAGAAGGGGACAAGTGTGGGCAGGCCCAGAGCAGCAAGGGCAGGTAAAGGCTTCAGGAAGAGTCAAGAGTCATTGACTTTTAAGAGTCAGATCAGGAACTATTCCCTTGAACCACCCTCAGACCCAGAAGCGGTGGGGAAGGTTGGGGTCTCTCTGCCCTCTGCTACTCAGCGCAGCCATGCAGAAATGTGCCAGGGCAAGCAGCTGGTAGTAGATAGCAAGGAGGAAGACCAGCGGCACAGATGTGCTTCCCTGTGCTCCAAGGTCACTCGAATGCAGGGAGGGAACTTCCTTCCCTCCTCCTGCTCCCCACGCTCAGAAGACCTGAAACTGCCAAAGGAACAGGGGCTGGGAAAGCTCAGCATCAAGGCAGAGGGAGGGTGTTACGGACTGGGTCCTTCATCTGCCTTGGAGGAAGCCACCAGGAGTGAAACATCAACCCCACCAGTAAAATTAAAACAATACGTTATTCCCTAAAGTCCATCTCTGCAGTGAGGGCAGACATGAAGAACAGAGAGCACAGAGAGCTGCTCTGCCCAGCTTGCTGCAGAGGCGTCAGAGTTGGGGAGCCCCTCAGCGAGCTGCCCCTCAAACAGCAGGATCCCCAAAGTCAGTGCAGGGTGACCCCACCAGCTTTCCTTCTGGCAGTGGGTAAGAAACCACTCACGTGGGGAACAGAAACAAGGTGAGTAGCAGAGCTGCAACGGCCCCAGCCCTGCCCCACTCACAGGCGGGACTTCAGTCCACAAGCTGAGATCCCCAAGGACCACAGCTCTATGGCTGGGGTGATAGGAGGGCTCTGCTGTCGCCACACATCCTGGACAGCCCAGGGTCCACAGGGATGGATGTGTTCGGGCCCCTCAGGAGTGAGCAGGAACCTGGCAAAACATTGTGGGAGCAGCTGCTGCGGATGAAGCGAAGGCTGGTGCTGCCTCCTCTGCAAGAGACACCACAGCAGCAGTGTCCCACTCTGACCCAAACCCTGTACAAAGCCCCCCTGCCCACCCGGCTCCCACCGCTGCCCTGCCCTCAAGCCTGGCAGAGCTGCCAGGAGGCTGCAGATCACAGCCTGCCGCCATGCCCAAACGGGAGCTGCATGCTGGGACATGTAGTCCCTACCAGGGCCCTGCTGCTCACTCACACACCATGTGAATCGCTGCTGTGAAACAAGGCGGTGACCATGCTTCACAGGATGATTTCATTCTGCTGATCCTCAACCCCTTTCTAAAGCAGAGCCCATCCAAAAGTAACTCTAGTACTACCTATCCTATTTGGAGTTTTCTCCTGTTTCACCTGCCAGGCCTTGTTCATTACCAAGCTTGCCAAGACTCGCCCTTGTGTCAGGGTTCAATCCTGCTACACTGTCCACAAGGTCCCATCTTCGCTAAGGCTAATGGACACGATTCAGGCAGATGAGGACAGGTCCATACGCAGCTTTTTGCTCGTGTGATGCTTTTTACAAAAGCACAGAATGGAAGTGACTTCTAAAATACCCTAAGACACAGCACCGCATTCCTCTACCATACACTTTAGACAGCAGCAGCAAACTCTGCACTCCTTCCTTAAAAAATAAAAGAAGGCTGGCGGCCCCAGAGACAAGTCTATGCCCCTCGTACATGTCACCAGACGAGTCATGTTCACAGGTGGGTTGTGAGCAAGCCCACAGCCCCAGCTGCCATCACGCAGCCATGCCCTTTGCCTTCCCTAACGCACAGCAGCTTTCTAAAGGCGACATCTGGGACTGCCAAGAGGACGCCGCACACTGCCCGTGTGGTTTCTGTAGAAATCGGGTGCCTCGGCTACAGCAAAATGCTCAAAACTCCCACCAGGTCTCCAGCTACTGATTTGGGGTGGGTCAATG
>NW_009649457.1:520876-522414 GCF_000708025.1 Charadrius vociferus | reverse complement strand
GTGCGGCTCAGACGCTCTGCTACGTGGCCATGGAGCAGCTGCTGGCACGGGACCTCATCTCCTCCTGGGGCCTCAGCCTCTTGTCGTAGGGGATTTCTTGTTAATTATCTCCTGGCTGGTCCCAGAATCAGGTTGTGGGCTGTTAAAGTGTGTTTAATATATGGACCTTTTTAATTTCTGAGGGTGGTGAGAGGAACACGTGATGCTCCGGTGCTCCTGGTGGTTTAGCAGCTGCTGCCTCAAGCCATGCGTGTGCAGGTGCCGGTTTCAGGGACGAAGAGCCCAGGAGGCTCGGTTCCCCTGCGCCCCTGCTCATCCCTCGCAGCGTGGGTTTCCTACACGCTCCCAAGGGCAATATTTAGCTTTTCTGCCCTTTGGTCCTGTGTGTCAGCTCTGCCGAGCTGGCGAGAAGCTCTGGTGTCCAACCAGGATGGGAGCAGAGGCCGTGGAAACCAGAGGGGGACTGAAAATGGCTCGGCCCCCATCACATGGCTGCTTTTACAGGCTGTGTTTTCCCGCTTCAACCTGTCGAAATAAGGCAGCTGCTTTTACAGGCTTTTTTTTCCAGCTTAAACTGTCTGAAATGAGTCAGGGTTAACAAATGGTTAATGAACCATTATTGGCCTGAACGGGAACTGAACTGGAACAACTTCAGTCACAGCTGAACCCGTTGTGGAGCTGAATCCAAAAGATTTGCTGGTTCAGCTCCTCGGCTGCGGCGAAATATGGGCTTCTTTGTCCTTGACAAGAATAATACATTTCTGTTTATTGTGTGGGCAACGAAGGATTAATAATATCCCAAGTTATTTACCTCCTGCTTTTGAGTGCTGAGGGTTTGCGAGCGATGTCCCTGCAGAGCACACTGTCCCTTAGCAACCTCCCTTGATTTTTAAAACTCGGTCTCGTTCCAGAAAAAGGATTAAGAAGCAGGACGTAAAAGCTCCTTTTAACAGGATGGGTGGAGCAAGGGTGCTCCCACTCCTCCTGGGCGCAGAGCAGGACCTCAACCGTGGCCATTTGATGAGGAACAGTAACGCAGGCGGTGGTTCACAGAGCATCTGGAAAAGCTCCAGAGGTTTGGAGAAGATGGGAAAGTTACTGGAGGAGCCGTACTGCTGCCTTGCAGAGGGACAGCCCACCCAGGCCTTGCCAGGAGTGGGCTTCATCCACTCCCTGCGAACACTGGTGACCTGGCAAAGGACTTCACAAGGGTCTGTGAAGGCAAGCAGGGAGGATTAAACACGTGAAGCAGGCCTCTGCAGCATGGCTGGCCACCTTCCAGAGGCTCGCCTGCCGGGACGGCCAGGAGGAGGGTGTTTCCCCAGGAAGATGAGGTGTCCCGGGCAGCGCGCGGTGGAACGACGTCCTTCCGTGATGAGCTCTGCTGCCTGCAGGGCTTGTCTTTGAAGGGTGCGCTGGCGAGGTGACTGGGTGCTGGTGAGTTCATCGCTGGGTTAGCTCCCTCCTGGAGCTGCCAGCGCTGCCCCGACTGGCCGGCCGTGGGCTGGGGGTGCTCAACCTGTTTACCAGGCTGGCTG
>NW_009649457.1:517754-520774 GCF_000708025.1 Charadrius vociferus | reverse complement strand
ATTTAATTTAATAGTTTTCATGACGGAAGAGTGACGTCCCCATGCACACGTTCGTTTTGTCGGTGTGGGCGGCTTTCACAATTGCGAAAGCACCTTGGAAAAGTACGCGCATCATCTCCCGAAGCTGGTGGGGCAAGATGTGCCTCCACAGGGGTGATGCCACCCCTGCATCGCCCGCACGCTGCCCGCGCCTGCAGGCTGGCCCACGCTACGCACACCCAGTCTAAGTCCGTGTAGGTAAAGCAATAAAGGACCAGAGTGCAGGAACGAGCCCGGAGAGACCTGGAGCCCTGCCAGGGAGAGATTGCAGGGAATTTTAAAAAGTCCTTGGAGGAAGCTGGTGGGAATCAGCTGTCACGTTGCTTGGGGGCCCCTGGCAAGCCAGGCTGGGCCGGCGGGGTGCAGAGTGGCAGCAAGGGCTGGACCGGGCGCCCTGCGGTGACTCATGGCCTCATCCCAGCTGGCAGAGGAGATGGAGAAAGCCCAAGGGGCAGGCGTGGGAGAGGAGCGTTGGGTGTCAGTTCCCTTCTTAATGGTGTGCCGAGCAGGCAGCTCTTTGTCAGGCTGCCACAAAAGGGCTTTGGCTTTTCTTTCTCGCAACCTCAGCCCTCCACATGCTACGGAGAGGCCTTGGCTCCTGCCGTGTTCCCTACCGGGGTTTTCACACTTATCGTCCTCCCTGTGATTAGCAATGGAAGAGAGTGATGCCAAACCCTGCCTCTCTTTCCCCACAGCTGTCTCAAGGAGGGGATGCACCCAGGTGACCCCTGGAGCCAGGGGATGTCCCCAGGGGCACGTGGGCTGGTACTGCAGGACCTTGCCCCCGCTGGAACCTGTTCCTAGCAATGTGCTTGACTTACCTGTTTGACCAAAACAGCTGTAAAACTGGAGATATAAATCAGGCTTGGAGAGTTTCCTGCTGGAGGAGCCCTCCTCCTCTCCAGGGTAGGAGTGGCGTTCCCTCCCGGCACTGCAGGAATCCCTCCCCACACGGTTTGGAGCTCACAGCCACAACTCAGCTGAAGTTACTGTGGTGCTCACACTGAGCCCCTTTGCTCACCGATGCCTCATCCTGAACTGTGGGCGTCTGCTGAGATTCAGAGCCCTGATGGGAAAACTTGGGGGGTGACAACACAACTGAGGAAAGATGGATCTGACATTGCTTTAACAAGCAATGGTGGTAGGGTCAGCCTGGGCTGCTGTCTTCCTCCTAAACCCCACATGACCCTCATAGCTCCAGCGTTGTCTCTCTCCCATCAGCTGTCCCCCAGCACCTTGCAAAGGAGGGCAGCACTGTGACCACCACAGGGGTAATTAGGCACTGAGGAGCGAAGGGACCTTCCAGGCTATGCAGCTGGATGCAGGTCATTAATTCAGTGCTTTAGCCACTGCACTTCACTGCTGCTTTGTGTCTGAGATGCACATGGGGCTTCCCAGCACCAAACAAGGATCTTGGCTGTGGGCAACACTCAAGAGGCCCATCCTGGAGCTGCTGGCAGACGGTGTAACAAGGGGCAAGGGCTGCAGGTTGCAGTTTGACAGGCTGAGGATGCTTGGCAGGAAGAGATTCTGCAAGGGAGATGCGCAGCCCCGGGTAGGTACTGAGGGGAGGGTTCTCCAGGCCTGGGGCTTTGCAGAACAAAAAGCCACAGCAGATCTGATGCCGTGTTGTTTACATCCTGCTCTGAGCAGGAGGTCATCCTGGGATTGCCTGGGGAGGCAATGTGCCTGCTCAGCACCAGGGAAATAATCCCTGCTCACCCCTCGCCGTTGGGCACACAATCTTCCCCCTGCTGTCACTTCACCCCTTGGGGCCACCCATCGCCCTGGCCAATCTGACTTCACTTAGCGGCCTTCTGCCCCGACCTGCAGCTGTGGAGCTGGGGGACAAGTTGCAGGTTTAGGATGGCAGTAGGATGGCAGTAGGAATGTGCTCCTAAGAGTGTGACGCTGGTCTGGGTGGGCTGCAGGGAAAGATGTGCCATGTCCCAGCACTGGATGTGGGAATGAGTCCTTCCCTCGTTCTCCCACACCTCAGCTGCTCCCACTGCAGCTTCCCTGTGTTGAGAGATATTAATTGCTTAGCATAAATAAGTAAGTTTTAACTAGAATAAATTACTTAGGATTAAAATTTGGTGTGATTTGTGCTGCTTGCTTAACCCTACTTAGCCTGAGTAGCTAGATTTGCTGAAACCTTTAGGCAGTGAGAAAGCTATTCTTCTTAGTAATTTTCCTAGCAGATGGTATGGTGTTGTTTAGTTTTTTAGGAAGGGAAAGTGATAGATGTCATACTGATGTTTTGGTACTGTTTCTCTCAAGTCTGGTACTCTTCAGTTCCCCGTGTTCTGCCAACAGGGGCAGATGCACAAGGAATTTAAACCAGAAGATACAGAGACTCCAACCCTTGGCTGAAACTACAAATCAACAAAATGAGAGCTGGCCTGCCTGGACACAGGAAAAGAATCCAGACAAAAAATCACTGTTGGACTAAAAGACATGTGGACCGCACGTGAGGGGCAGGTGTAGAGATCACAAGGGTATAATTGCTGAGATATTTCTTTGTTCTGGGTCCCTCCAAAGAGAAGGACCCAGCCTAGGCTGTTCTTGCTGCTGTACCTTCTAATTAAATTAATTATTTTATGAAATCCAACGCCTGAGACTCTGCTACAGGAAACTGAGGGTCGAGCCTGAAGACGGACAAAGCGCACCCGGCAGTAAGTGTGTGTGCGACACCGTGAATGGTGTGTGAGTGCCCAGGCAGCTGCTTCTCCCTTAACACCTGCAGAAATGTTTCCTTTCCTTTGTGCTTGCCTTGGAAAAAAGAAGAAAAGAAAAGAAAAGAAAAGAAAAGGAAAAAAAAAAGGGGGAGGAACTGATAAACCCTGTTTACCCACCCAGATAGCATTGGCCCCAAACAGCCGGCTGGTGTGGGCTGTGCCGGGGCCGGTGCATGCCAGGGCTGCCTGGAGCTGGGCAGTGACGTCTCGGCTTCGCTGCTGCCCTCCCCGCCCCGCCGGCAG
>NW_009649457.1:501550-517493 GCF_000708025.1 Charadrius vociferus | reverse complement strand
TATGTGCTCTTTGAACCCCGTGTTGTGGGTGAAGACAGCTCCAGGGCTGTGCTGTAGGAAGGGACTGCAAAGCCCCTTCCCTGCCTTCGGCGGGGTGCTGAGCTCTGTGGGGTTCGTCTGGAAACTGAGGACCGGGGGGTATATCCCCATGTTGGTCACTGAAAATTTTGGGGTGAAGGAAAAAATCCCTTCCCATGCTTGGCTTGGTCAGTGGATGCTGCCTGTTGGCACAAGGTGGCAGCCCAGCCCAGGTTTTTTTCAGTAGGGCCATGTCCGGCACATTTTGGGGGGAGCTGGGCTCTGCCCTGCCCTTCCAGGGTGGACCCTGTCCCCGCAGACTCGGGGTACATGTCCTTCTGGCCCTGCCGTGGGTCAGCCTTACGGGAGAGACCAGCCCTGCTGCAGGAGGTGGCCTCACCGGGCATGGGGACTGGTGGCGGGACCACCGCCTTGGGTCAGTTGGCCAAACTGGCTGTGGTGGCACAAATCAGAGCCTGTCCCCTGCCAGCACTGGGAAGCCTTGCAAAATGTGTCCCTTGTGACCACCCACCCAGCAGATCGGTGCAAGACCCCAGCAAATGCCTGTCTTCTGCCAGATCTGACACGTCCCCAGATGAGGGCTGCGAGGGCATCGGGGCAGCAGCCTGGGGGCTGCACCCATATCCCCTTCCATCTGGAGGAAGGGGGGTCCCTGGGCACTGAGCTCTCTCTGCTCAGAAGTGTGGCAGTGAGGTCCCTCCAAGGCATAGGGCAGCCCTGCCTGTGGGCACGCATGGGCTGCACCTCGGCTGTCCTGGCTCTGCTGCACCTACATTCTTCAAGGGCATCTGGGGACAAGGGACATGTTGGTGGGCTCCAGTCCAGGGCTTCTGGGCTAGAGAAGGCTCAGGATGAGGCTACACCAGGTACATGGTTGCTACCAGGACTTTCTTTCAGGGCTTTTCTGAGCAAGAAGGAGCAACAGAGAAATGAGGGAAACAAGCCAGCACAGCACTGAGGAATAATGGGCTCTTCTCTGCCCTTGTGGGGAGCAGGGACACCTTGGGATCTGTGATAAGTAGCCCAAAGTGGGGGTATTAGGATATATTAAAGGTGTTCACAGGCTTCTCATGCTAATGTGGCCATGTACCTTCAGCAAAGGGATGGAGAGAGGTGTTTTTACAGAGTCATCATGCTGTGGGGACTCTGGTTCTTTGGCATCAGATCTCACTTCTTCCCATGTCCTGTTGTTTCTCTCTGCTGGTTGCAGGTTGGAGGCTGTTTTGTGCCTGAGATCCCCTATGGATACATTCAATGAGACAGCCATGAGGAGGCATGGCAGGCTGCCATTTCCTCACTCCATCCATCCATGCATGCTCTGCAGGTGTATCTGTAAGAATGAGAAGAGCTGTGAAATTCCTGCCACGGGATAATTCAGTGGATCTTCCTGATGATGCCTGGCTCAGGCTTGGGGTTTATCCATGTCCCCCGAGCAGCCAAAGCTGCTATATGTGCCTGTGTTGCTGGACCGAGTCCGTCTTGATGTGTACCCTTTCTCCTCTTCTGTTTGCTCATCTATAATGGGGACACATGAGAATGCTGCTGGTGTGATAGACCTTGTTAGAGGTCTGCATCAGCTAGCATCTCCTTTGGGTTTATAGTCAAATCTCATGCCAGACCTGTTTACCTCCTTGTTATTGCCATAACGTGAGCCTCGACTACCTAAGGCTGTGAGCTGGGCATCCCCAGCCTTTCCTGTCATCACTGGACCCCACTTTCCAGCACCTTTGTCTTAGTGCTGCTCCCAGCTTCTGTAGGAAACTCTAGCACAAAAATGCCTCACTGAACAGTTGATCTTCCCCCCTGTGCATCTTAAATACACCTGCATCAGCATCTGTTAAGGAAACCGGGTCAGAAGGAACCCATGGAGTAGAGGGGCAGACCTCAAAGAGGGGCTGCCAGAATTATCAGGCAGAGCTGGGCAGCACGAGCAAGATGCTGTACTGCCAGTGTTCCTGTCAGCATCTGGGAAAAAAGCCCCATCTGAGCACCCACCTGCATACAGCTGCTCTCTGTGCTCAGATGTGCAAACATACCCAGGACCACAGCACGGGCATCTCTGTGCTTGGGGAGTAGCGGGTAGTGGAGAGGACAAACCTTCCTGTCCCAAATCACAGCTGTGCACAGCCTCTCACTTCTGCTTGCACGGGGCTGGGACCCTCCCAGAGGTTTCTGGTGCGCTGCTTGCAGGCAGGATGGGAGCTGCCAGGTCTGGCTGTGCTGCTGGTTTTCCTGCCAGAGAAATGCCCGCTCTGGTCGTTATTTCTGTCTCAGCTTCTCCCACTCACCGCGACATTTGGGAACAAACCTTTTTTTTTGCTCTGACTGGCCCCCTTCAGCTCCCCGTGTCCGGCTCTGCCTCTCATGCCTGCCCTTAATTTCGGCGAACGCGCTCAATCCCTCGCCAGGCTCTTGGGAGGATTGAGAATTAAACGACGCAAAAATCCCTGCCAGCTGCCCACGCGGGGCTCCCTGGATGAGTCTCGCTGGCTCAGTGCAGGTGAGTGTGCAAGCAAACGAGGTCACGACCAGGGGGGAGACAGGAGCCTCAGCCCCCCGGCTCTGAGCACCATCACTGCCCCCATCCCAGGGAAGCATTTGCCGGGGTGCAGATCCCCAGTGCTTTGGCTGGGGTATGAGCAAATCCCTCTTACCGATGAGCTTCGCACTATGCTGGTGGAGGATGCTGAAGCAATGCTGGTGGGGACAGCAACGTATGTTAAGTGTTTTTGGGCTCTGCAGCAATTTCCAGCCCAGAGGACTTGCCTCTGTGTCTTTCACGCTTAGATCTGGGGGAAGAAAAAAAAGCCCCACTAGCAAAGCTGGTTTGATTTTAGTTCAGAAGGAGAAAAAATACATCCCAGATGTGACCTAGTGCTGATAAATGCCACCTGCTGATGTGGCTTGTGCCATTAAATGAGTCCTTTGGCCACCATACCCATGCTGTGGAGGCAAAAGGGCACAAACAGGGTAGTTTTTTTCAGCAAAGCTATCCAATGTGAAAGCTCAAGGGCCAGGTCAAGAAGAGATCCCAGTTATCTCGCTCCAGGTGTAGGTGCCTGTGCTGTGCTGGGAGGCACTTGGCTACTTTTGGGGTGTCCGTCCCCAGGCTGTGCTCTCTGAACATGAACCACAGGGACGAGCTATTTCCAGGAGCTGGCTTCTTGCCTCGACGAGGCTGGTTCTGGAGTTTTATCTCTGCAGGCTGCAGCTGGAATAAACAGACAGGAGAGCTCTGGGGTGCCTGTCTCTCTTATAAAAGTGCTGCTCTGCAGCGCGCGCATCCACTTTGCTGCCAAATGGGTGAGGGAAGGAAAGAGGATAATGTTCGTGAATTAAACTTTCAGCCCTTTCCTCCTCCATTACTAATCCCCATTCAGATTTAATCAGGCAGAGAGTGTATTTCAGTCCTTGCGGCCTGCGTTATTGCAGCAACAATCCACTCCAGAGGGGCCGTACCTCAGAGGCTGTTGTGCAATCTCACAATAAAAAGACAAACCTGGCTCTGAGAGGTTGAAATCTGAAGCACAGCAGCAGGTAGAGACAACGCTAAGCAGCACTGGGGAAAAACAAAGCCAACGCTGCACGGATCTGAGCACGCTAGCTGAGCCAGTCCGTCAGCTCACATTTTGGGAGCATTGCAAGATGAGTGTGGAGGGATGCTGAAGACCTTAGAGATTAAGACAAGCAGACAGTGGAGAACTGGGAAAGCTGGAAGACAAATGCAGAAGGTTCATGTGGTTTCTCCTTTGAACTGTGTCAGCCAGATGGGTCCTACATCTGGCTGGGAAAAGGGCCTTTGCTGCACAGTTCAGAATAGCTCTGATGGGAGCTTTGTTAAGACTCCTTTCTGGGAGGGAGTCCAGAAAGATCAGAGGTGTTGTGCTGAAATGCTCTGGAGGACCTTGGTGTGGAGAGGGACCTGGTTTGAAGATGACATATTGGTTATGGCCTGAAAAACTGGGACAATAATGATTTTGTACCCCACATGGAAGGACTTGGTGGATGTGAAGAGCTTTGTTCTAGCCAAGTTGAACTTGAGGCCATGGGATGCATCTGTGAGGAGAAAATTGTTGGCACATTGAGATTCATTTCGGACAAAGAAAGCTGGATTTGGGACAGAGAGGCATATCTGTGAGTCCTCAGCATGGAGCTGTATGAGCTGGTGCCCATATTCAGAGATAAAGCATTAGGTTAATCTCATCTGACATTTTCCTTCCTCTGAGCTAAGATTCCCAGGCTCCGTTTACAGTCAGTGGAGAAAAATAGGTACTTTCAGGGCATCTAACCTAGTCTGAATATGTATTTGAGGGTGAAGGGAACTGTTCTCAAGAAGTGTTTCCATGGATTATAAAAACGGACATAGTGGGAAGAGCTCAGAAATCCACACTGTGGACACCTGCATTTGCCTAGCTAAATCCTAACCCAGAAGAAATCTCACAGAAAGCCCAGGGGGATGTCCACTGTAAAGGACATTGCAAGGGAATGACCAGTGAGCACACAGGACACAGAATCTGAAGGAAAATGGGATCTCCAGGAGAAAAACATGGTCAATGACCCAGTGGTGGCAATCAGGAAGGACAAAGCCTCTGCTCACCCTCTAACACTGCATCAGGACAGCAGCAGGACCAAGAACGGGCTAGAAAATGTCCTTGGGAGCTTTGCAGGGAAGTGGAGCAGTTGTACAGACTTACAGAAACGCACTGTCAGGAGAAAGCAACCCCTCCTGCTTTTGCTTTGTGGCCAAGGCACTGGCACATCCCACCTCCACAAAACAGCTAAAGCTGCCCACGCGGCTGTATGAACACACAAAAACGTAGAAATGATGAGGCTGAGAGCATTCAGTGCCCATGCCCTTGGAGGAAGGTGCAAGGATGATTTTTGAAAAAACTCAGAGGGAAAGTCTCTTTGTCTTGGTTTGCATCTGTGAGAGAGCTGCTGGCTCCCAGCTGTGCTGCCTGCTCGGCTCTTGGCCGGAGACTCTGGCGTGCATCGCAACCCACTTTTCCCTGCTGTTGGGAAGGGCTTGTAGTTTGGCTGATGGTACAACACACACCTAAAGTGCCATAAAAGCTCTGTTCTTCATTCCAGAAAGCTGAGACAGGGTACGGATGCCAGCTCCCCCATCCCCACATGCAGATGCAATTAGTACTAAAACATAGTACCTAAGAGGCTTTCATGTTGCCTTCACGGCATCCTGCAGTTACAGATTTTGGTCTGCAGAAATGCAGTCTGTCAATGCTAAATTGGTGAGGCCACAGGGAGAAACTTTCCCTAAATAACACAAAAACTGGGTGATTTTCTGGTAAATGCTCAAACTGCAAACAACCCTGAAGAAATAAGTTAGGTTTGACTTAACAAGAGTCCTCGGTACTTCCAGCCTCTGCACCAAAACCTCCAGATCCTACAGGAAAACATTCATTTTATTGCTCCTGGAACTGTCTTAGCATATCTTTGCACACAAAAGCAGGACTTGGGCAGCTTGGTAGTTTCTTCTGAGACCTCTAGAAAAATTTGGCTGCCTTATGGGAAGGTGGATTCAGATAGGGATGCTTTTATTCTATATCTGTGCTGTCTGTGTAGGGGTCATGGTGCTGGAATATCCAGCTTTTTGCAGTCAAGCTTGCCATGGGTGCTGCAGGCTGTAATCAGCCTGAGGAATTGGGCTTTTCCCTGTGGATGTGTCAGCCAAGGACTGGCTTTAAGGTGCTTCTGAATGCAGAAGACAGCACCGGTGTCACCAAATGGGAGCAGGAGGTGATAGTTGGCTGGATGAGAGCTGCAGACCGGAGGGGAATTGCTGGGTAGGGGAAGAGGCAGATGATGGATAAAAGATCCTGTGATAGATGCAAAAATTTATTTACCCAGTATCTTTGTAAGCCATCAGCAGTTTTGTATGTATGTATGCAAATAACCCATGGGAGAGAAATGGCTAGTAATTATGGATCAAAAGACAGGGCAAAATTATGGTATCTGCCTAAAATTTCCTGCATTTTGGATGCTGACTTTTTCTAGATTTGTGCATTTGCCAGTACCCAACACTTTTCCAAGCAGAATTTTCTATGTTAATGCATGTAGCTCTGAACATGAAAGCAAACAGCATCTGGAAGGAAACAACTTGTAACCAGTGCCATTAAGAATTTCAATCTGCAAACCATAAAATGATCCCTAGCACATGTAAATGACTCTGCCAATCTGTTTCTTTCCTACCCACTAAGCATAACAATGATACTGGGTTCATTTTCCCAGTTGGGGTTCTTTACTGCTCACACCTCAGCACTATGAGCAGGCTCCCATCAGCATGTCCCCAAACAGCAGGAGGACCTCTGACTACCATAGGCAATATCCAAGCCACCCAGGCAATACCCATCCTACAGGCAGGCCATGTACAGTGGAGCCATTCTCCAAGCTCTGCCAGCATTTAGTCTCCCACTGGCAAGGGAAACAGCCTTGCTAATGACTAGAAGTCCCGAAAGCATCAAGTAATTTAGAGCCAGGCTCTCTAGGGAAGAGAAACGGCATATGCAAAGTTACCTAATCATGGTCTAATTACCCAACTGGAATTTGGCCAGGACACAGGGACTAAGAGCAGCATGGGGGTTGGACTAGATGATTTCCAGAGGTCCCTTCCAACCCTGACCATTCTGTGTGATTCTGTGAAAGGGTTGTAGGGACTCCGGTGAGTGCGTGCACTCGGGATCTTGGCTTTATACACTTAAAATGTGTAAAGGGGCAGAAAGCATGCCTGCTACTGCCCCAAAATGCTCTGGGCTAGGCAAATGTCATTTCAGGTAGGTTGCTTCTTCATGGCTTATTTCTAGAAATTAGACACCCACCTCTGCCTCCTGGCAGTTCCTAGACACCCCAGCTAGCAATTGGCAGGGGCAGGTTTTGGTCTAGATGGGTAAGCCAACTTAACCTTCTGCTGGGCATGCCTGTCATGATCCTGTCATCTCGTACTGATGGATGTCACTACAGGCTGTGTGGTTTCAGTGTTCAGGTGTGAGAAACTACACAAATGCAGACAGGGAATGGCATCTCAGCAGACCAGGGAAGTTCATTTCCCATAGGTGACGGGAGGCTAGACCTGAGTTTCTCTCCAGCCCCTCTGACACCATCCCACTTTCCACTGTGCGCCTGACCTGATCTCAGTTGCATTACTCTGTCACTACCTTTTTCTCCAGGATTGTTTTGGTGTTGTGTCCCTTTCCTCAGTGAGAAACATCAGTTACTTGCTTAAGACAAGACCTGGCAAACTCATGCCAGCATCAGGCACAAGTTAAATGCATTGCCTGCGTCTATGTTCTGGTTGTAGGCTCTGAGATATGCTTCAGCTGAGTCCTTCTCAGGCAGATGGGGAGAGATGAGAAAGAAGAGAAGAACGGAGAGAAATGAGAACGCTGAGGTAGTGTGGGCACTGTTCATGGTGGAGGTAGGGGCTGGAGGTGTTGGTGGCCCCTGCTCCTTCCCTTTGGGTGGGTTTGGACCAGTCTCCCAGCTAAGGTGAGGGATGGCTGTTGTACCTTGGTGTATTGCAAAGGGTACCGGGCATTATGGCAAGGCTTGGGGCTGCCTGCCTCTGTGACCCACAGAAGAAATCTCCATGGGGCTGGCGGTTATAATCTAGTAACTGGGGACTTCTCACTCCTCAACTTTCGCAGCTTGCTGCCAAGCCAGACCTTGACCGTGGCAGGATCCTTGCAGACCCCTTATCACAGCCTCAATGTTTAAACAACCATATCTGTGCCAGGCTATTTCTCTCCAACTGTTGCCCGTTTTCCTGAGCAATTTTATGTAACCAGCTGGGTTGGCTTTCCATTAGTGTAGAGTAAAGGCTTATTGCCCCTTTTTTGTTGTTTTATAATAGAAAAGAAAGTTGGAAGAGCAGTATTTTCCTCCTTTTATTTTTTATTATTTTCTTTCTTTTTATCCTGAACTCTTGAGAGAGGCTCAAAGAGCTCATGAATGATGTCTGTTCTGGTTGCAACATGATAAAGCCCAGCCCAAGAAACAGGAAATCTGGGATTGTTAGCTACAGTTTGTAATTTTGCCGTTGTATTTGCTTCTTATCAATTTATTTCATTCAAAGATGTAACAAACAGTATAGAGAAATAATCCCTAAATGATATTCATCCTGTTCTAACAGATGTTATTCAAGGCATTCCTTGGGAAGATTTCAAGGTTTGTTATTCCTTCAAAACCCACCCTCTGAGACCTACCACCAGGACTACAAGGTGAAGTTCAGCAGCACACATATATTGGTAATAAAGAGTTACGGTCCATAAAAACAACAGCTTTCAGGCTGTAATGCTACGTCTTCTGCAACTTAGCTTCACCTGCAGCTTGCTTTGTTATTAAGGAAATTCTGCCCTGCAGCTGCCAGGCAGGCTGTACTGTGGACACGAGTAAGTAAAATCTGGAGAATCCTTTATTTCTATTTTTGTTGTTTAAAAAAAGGGATTTGAGGGAGGGATGGGAAAAATTACACTCTGGGCAGTGCGATGCTTCCTAATTACTGGTTGTTGCTTGTCTTAAACTGCAACGATCAGCAACAGAGTGCTAGACGTTGCACGGGCATTTAATGAAATGGATAAGCTTCACTAATCTTTGCATTTTAAATTATTTGGAAAAGGATTTTTCTAAATCCTTTGGGAAAAGGGACAGAAAGGGGAGTAAAAAGCTGAACTAGAGAGACTCCCTGGTGAACCAGGGAGGACAGAGTTGTGAAATACGTGCATTCTGCACACCCCTCTGAGGAGGCTGGTTGCAGAAAGAGTTCACAACGGGGCTGTTATTCTGCTGTCGCAGCTCTGAAAGCTGGACGTGTGTACCCCGGGGAGGGTGGGCGAGCCTGCCTGCCTGCTTTCGCCCTGTTCTTCACGTAGCAGGAAGGCACGGTACATGTGCACGCCGCTTGGACTCCAGTGCCTATGCAACAGCTTAGCTGGAAGGTTAAACAGCCTGTTTGCATAGTGAATGGCAGTCACTTGGCCACTTCTAGAGGGCTGGTGGCTACAGTAGGCTGTGGGCGGTTGGCCTTTCCCTGCAATGTACTTTATTGCTCTAGAAAGTAATTTACAAGAGCACAATAAAAGTCCTCTGACAAAAACTGTGTAGCTCGTAAATACAGTTAAATGCCCTCCCATATTCTTCATGGGTCTTACCGAAGCATTTTTTGTTTTAATGTAGAAGCCCTGCTCCTCTCCTGGCTGCTCTCAGGTAATAGATACACTATGATACGAAATCACACCGGAGGGGAGAAACTCTGGCCAGCTGCTCCACAGCAAAGTGAAAAGCATCCAATATCCTCAAGGTGTAACACAATTTCCCTTATGCCTGTAATGCTCTTTCCTACAAGTTGACTGACTCTGTGGCTTTTGACTGCGGGCTTGGGATGGTGAAGAGGGTCAAGCAGACAGAAGAGTCCTTTGTGGTCTCATGGTGCCTCTTCCTCAGAGCCCATCACTTCGGCTATATTCACCAACAACTTTTCCTTTAACTTTGGCAAATAGCTCCTCTTTTATCTCCAGTAAATGTTCCTCTTCAATGAATAAAAACTACAAAAGCAAGAGAAAAGCTATCCCCCTAGGCAGATTCTCTATTCAAGAATAACCTTCTGCACTCCTCAAATGTCTGTTAATGTGAACAGAACAAAAACTGAAGACACAGCTGTAAGGCAGGAAACAAGCCTGGCTGGGCTGAGGGGTTTTGCACCTTGCTAAGTTGAAAATGACTCCTCTTGGAAAGGCAAAACGTTTGATTCCTTTAAAATAAAATAGTTATTCCCTCCCTTTGTAGTAGGGAAGCCATGGCTCAATTTAAGTACAAATCCTACCAAAGTGGGGCATGGAATAGTGGGTGGAATAGGGGAATATATGGGTGTCATCTGTTCCTATTAAATCAGAAGGTGGTCATTTCACAGAAGCGCATGGATCTGTGTAGCTAATCTGATGCACAAAGGTCAGGAAATACTGGCTTGATCCTGATGTGACCTGTTGTGCACAGTACCTGCCATCCATGCTTGAGAAGTGTTAACTCAAACAGAAAGAGGTACAAAACGGAAGTGATACAGTCCAGTAATCTCTGGACCACTCAGAAAAGATGCCTTTTTAAGGCTGGCGAAGCAAAATTAGAGAGGGGACACGGTTGCTGTCTCATAGGTAAATACTAGGAAGAAAGAAACGCTATTTTAGCTGAAACATGAAGCCGGCAGAAGGATGAACAGCATGAATACGTTGGAGATGATGGCTGCTGAGGCGTTCCTCTAAAGTACCAGAGCAAATCCCCAAGCTGTTTGTGCAAGGAACAAGGCTGTGGAAAAGGGGCAGTGTGACTGTAGGGACAGGGCTTCCGGCCCCATATGTCTCTTCAGTCCTGTGTCCCCACGTGCCTCGCTCCTGACTGCCAAATGGCTGGAATGTGTTGAGAGGGAGACAGAGGCGGATAAAACATAGCCAAGAATAAATATTGCTCAAAGGACAGTATTTCTGCTGACCGGAAAGACCACTTCAGCGTAAGGCAGAGGCTTTCAGAACAGCTGAAGATCCTTCAGATCACGGATATGTTATGGCACCTGCCTTTGGGGGAGCAGCAATCGTGCCAGTGTCCATGCTGCATGCTGGCCAAGTAAGCGATCATTAGCGGACAGCACCAGCCCGAGCATGCATGACCAAAAACCAGGGAAATATCCCCTGTCAGGGTCTATACTTCACAAAGACCCTGTGTTGATGTTTTTGCTGCTCACTGCTTGGACAGACAGAGACCCTACACTGCACATGTGTCACGCTGGGTGCAGCCTGCAGTGCAATCCCACTGTGTTGCTCAAGGACAAAGTGCCCCAATATGAACAAGAAATGCTGGTTTTGAGATGCTTTGGATAATTGCATCAGAAACGGGTTCAGTTCTATGGACTCCAGCATGAGCAGTTGAAAGACTTTTCTGCAGAGCAGCTGTAATTGAAAGGTCAGTTCCCACAGAAGCTGCCCTCTTATGCAGAGGTTTTTTTCCCCTGAGATGAAAGGGTGCTTCTTGCCTCTCCAGCCTTTTGAACATGGATTTGTAATCTAAAAGCTGGCAGATCCCTTTGTGCTGTCTGTCTTAAATGGTTATGTGGTGACAGCGTCCAGGCATCTCATCATCACTAACATATTTACAATCAGGACACCCCTTATCTTTAATACCTCCTTGCTTAAAGAATTATCACAACCCCCATTTTGTGGATGGAAAATTAGGGCACAAAGACTAAACCCTACCGAAGCGCTCATGCTATGGAGGGAGGAAAGCTAAATGGCTGCAGAGAGTTCCTGAGCATGCTGAAAGACTCAGTACAGGGACTTCAATAGCATGGTGGCATGTTGAACGGGGCAGTTGGAGAGTCTCTGATTCAAGAGGGAATGAAAATGAAGCCACTGGCTAATGCCTTAAATTGCCAGACCACTGTCACTTCCAGACATCACCAATCTTTAGGAAAAGCCAAGATGGGGACACTGGAAAGAAGATGCCCCAAGTTGCAGCCTGAAGTTTGGCTGGTTGTTCAGTGAGGGCTGCTGCCCCTTGCTGCCCTGTTCACCTCACTGCCCTGCAGGTACAGAATTCCTATCCATTCTCGCACCTTTAAAATTTCATGAGTATCATCCTGTTTGAGCACTTTGGAGTGTTAAAACCAGCATTCTTGTTTACACATGACTGAGAGGATTGCAGTGCATGTATATGGTGTTCTCCAGCTACCGCACTGGTTATTTGCTGTGATCCACTCCAGAGAAAGCTGCATTTCAAGATCCTCTTGACATGGTTCGCACACACCGGTAAGACACCACGCAGTGCTGTGAAAAAGATTCTGTGATCCCCTAGCTGTTCTGCAAATGTTACCTTTTATTAGTAAGCAAATAGAGCAGAAATACCAGTGAAAGCCAGTTCAGTAGCCTGTTACCTTTATAGTCAAATCCAAGGGTTGCTTCCCAATACCAGAATATCAATCAACTGCTTAGTCTACGTTCAGCACTCAATTCCTGCCAAATGTCATAAGGTAAATTAAAAGCTTTTTTTCCTTATCTTTAGAGCTTAGCCCCAAAAAACAGGTCTGAGATGATTTTATTTTTTGTCAGTTGCATAACAGAAAGATGGTTTAACAGATCTAAACACTTTGATTTAAAATAAAGCCCATGTGGTTTTACTACATGCCAAGTTTCAGCTTAAGCCATTCTCCAGCGGCAGAAATACAAAACTCAGAAAAGGCAGAGGAACAAGAAAGGAAGAAGAAAACACAGTTTACTTAGACTGCAAATATAGCTACAGCATTGCTCTCTGAACAGGGAAACTACAGCAAATAGGCATGTATAAAACAGCTGGCAAGCTGCAGTGAGTGGAGGATCACCCATTTATTACTTTCCTATCCAACAGCAGGTGAGCTGAGACCAATGGCTGAGGTCTGAGAAGACGGAGAAAATTAACTCTTGCTCTGCAGGGAGTGAGAACTGGGTATCATTTTGGAGTTGGCAGTAAAGCCTGCTTTCTGAGTTTGCAGAGTACCTCGGTCTTTGTTCAGAAAGGCATATAGTTTCAGTGTGTATGAAGGCTACTGTAGTGTGCTCCCCGCACTGTATTTTTCCTCTTTAATTCAGTAAAATTCTCCATTAAAAAAATTACACTGCTGATGGAGCATACTGCCTGTGCTACCAGAACATGCTGTCAGCTGCGGAAGTTGGATCCAGTCTACTACAACAGGATTTGGGGCTTTGCTTGTAGTTAAGTATTTGTGAACCCCGCATTCCCTTTTGCGGATTTATAGGAACAGACCTGGAAAGATCATTCATGTTTAAGAGGCTGAGGACAGCACAGGAAGTGGTGGATTTTTTTTTTTCTCTTTCTATTGCAGTGTTTTTTATCACTAAACTATTTTTGTGTCTGTGAGAACAATGTCCAGAGGAAGAATTAGAAAAAATAACAGAGAAATATGCATTTGGGGCATGTCACTTCAGCTGGGAAAACATAAGGAAGTCTATTTCAAGGAGCAAGCATAATTTAGAAGAGGGTAATTCTGCCTTGCAAAAGTTTTGCAGTAGTGTCACGGTCCTTCTTCCAGCCTATCTGAAGTGGAAGCAGAGGAGGGGTGGTCAGCCACACAAGTAACCACTGTATTTGGGAATCAGGAGTTACAGAAACGATCTTTTTTGATTAGGTAAAGACTGGTATAACGCATCTACTTAGACCTCAGAACTGCCGGGAATTCATAACATCTATGATAATCCCAGCCTCCCCAGCTACAGCTGGCAGTAAGATATCTCATCCCAGCTCCAAGGTGCTTACTTGATTGCCATACTTGCTAATAACACATTACTATGATTTTAAATTGCATATGACATCATCTGCCCTTGATGAGATGATTTCTGTATTACGGTAGCATTTACAAGCTGTGGGCAAGATAGGGACTTGCTGTACCAGGTGCTGTGTGACATGGTGGGTGACAACTGTGGCCTCAAAGGCGTTAATTTTTAAATTAGGACAGGCAGAGCAATGGGACCCGGTAAAGGGAGGCGAGCAGTCACGACAGGATTGTGTGGTTATGGCAGAGATTAGCTCATGCACAGTTAAAAAGTTTTCGTTTGAACAAGGCTGCAAAGGAAGACAGGAAAGGAAAGGCACCAGAACAGCTCAGGGACCCCATAGCAGATATTTTGCTGATGAAAAACTCTGAGGTTCTGATGAATGCAGAGGAGCAATGGAGATCTGAAAAGGCTGGGGAACTAGCGTCCTACCCTAAGCCACATGGGAGATAAATAATAAAGAACTTCTTAAAGCCAAACGCTACCATCTCCTGAAGTTAGCTGAAAAGCCAGTGTTGTGCCCAGCTCAGAGGTGGGGCAGGCTTTGATCAGGTACAGCCAAAACGCAGAGGTTGGTGTGCTGGAGCCCTTACAATCCACCACTGCTACACTTGAGTCACACACAGAGAAGCAAACCAGAGCTTTTGAAGAGTTTACCAGCATTTCAGCAGCACTGAAGCCAGTTCAGTAGCAAGGAGAGGAGATTTCTTCCCCGCCTGGCTCAGTGTTGGCACTTGCAGCTCAGTGCAGTGACAGTCTGCGTTCACACTGCTGAGTGGAAGTGTTCCCAGTCCCTTGAGACTGCCTCTGGTAACACCTTTAGCACACAGTCTGCTTGTTTGTTTGCAGGAAAGTGGTCTCTCTTGGTACCTCTGAGAAGCTTTACGTATACAGTTTTGACACATTTCCTTGACTGATAACACTTTTGTGCAGCAAACATAAGGGCAGTAAAACATGCTGTGCCGGACAAAGCAGAAATCTAATCTCTCCTGTCTGTGTCCGAATTTTGGGAATGTTGGTTGTGTCTTTGAAACACCCAGCTAGGAGTCTTGTCCTCTACCCTCTGTGCAAACTTTTTGAGTTGCTCTAAACACTAACACAATAGAAATCACATTATATGACACTTTGCTGTTGAGTTTCAATATCAGAAATGATTTGTTTCTCCCTGGATCCTCTGTTTGGAACTAGAAGCACATTCTGCAGTGTTATGGTTATTTATAGGTTCGGCTGAAGCAGCACTAAAAGCATTAGAGGCCATCAGAGAGAACTACTTGGACCAGCTCAAGGGAGACCAAAGAGTGGTTCTCCCTGCAACAGGCAGCAGACCTGTGAAAAACCTTCTCAGAAAATGGGGATGCAAGAACTTTGCAGGGGTCTGAGGATGGCCGGACAAGCAGAGAGATGGATTGGGGGGTACTAACAGAACAAATGCATTAGGCTCAGGAAACCCCTGGAGCTGGTCATACCTTGGAGCTGGAGGGGTACCGAGGGATAACTTAAAGCACAGTAGTCACACCTGCTTGTCTTGCTCCTGTTCTTCCCCGAGCATTTGCTTGCAGCTTTTGCCACATGGGGTGATGTTCGTGGCTGTTGCTGTGCATCAGCCAGGCTTCTTATGGTGATAGCCCCCAGCCTGTCCCAGGACAGGTGGCATGTAAATGCTGGGAATGACTCCTGCAAAGACACAGGCAAGATGCTATGTATCCAGTAGGTCCTCTTACCCTGCAGGAGTAAAATAAAAGTGAGAAAAGAAAAAAAAAAAAAAGAGGCAAAGAACAAAAACACCCCAACCAAGTACAGCCCTCCCTTTCCCTAGGTATGGACGCCTCCAAGCCAGGCTGGGCAGCAGGAGGGGACCAGGGCCCTGTCCACCTGCACATGACGTGCTGGGAACCCGGTTGGCGACTGCATGCCTCCCGAAGAATCCCGTGTCAGTGTGTCCAGCTGTGGGTTCCCTTCCAGATGTGTTCATCAAATATGATGCTGTCCCTCTGCTCCACTCTGGTGAGACCCCACCTGCAGTACTGTGTCCAGCTCTGGGGTCCCCAGCACAAGAAAGACACGAACATGTTGGAGTGGGTCCAGAGGAGAGTCATGAAGATGATCAGAGGGAAGGAGCACCTCTCCTGTGAGAGAAATGGGGTTGTCCAGCCTGGAGATGGCTCTGGGGAGACCTTATAGCGGCTTTCCAGTAGCTGAAGGGGCCTACAGGAAAGATGGAGTGGGACTTTTTACAAGGGCATGTAGTGATAGGACGAGAGGTAATGGCTTCAAACTGGAAGAGGGTAGATTTAGCATAGATATTAGGCAGAAATTTTTCACTGTGAGGGTGGTGAGGCACTGTAACAGGTTGCCCAGGGAAGTTGTGGAGGCCCCATCCCTGGAGGTGTTCAAGGCCAGGCTGGATGGGGCTTTGAGCAACCTGGTCTGGTGGGAGGTGTCCCTGCCCATGGCAGGGGGGTTGGACTAGACGGCCTCTGAGGTCCCTTCCACCCCAAACCATCTCATGACTCCCGCTGTTTCGGGACGGACCCTGCGCCCGCCGCAGCCCGAGGCCCGTGCGGTTGCCATGGCGACGGGGG